>NC_073707.1:30408442-30717442 GCF_023634085.1 Falco cherrug
CAGTAGCTGCAAGGCAACTCTTCCCACCCTAGAGAGGAAACATGAGTCTTTCACGGAGTTCATCACCCCACATACTGTGCACCACGATACTTCTTGGATCGCTTCCAATCATTATTTTACATTGCCCCTTTTATAATTTGCTTCAGACGTTCTTGTTAGCAAAACACTGCTTACAAACCTGCTGTTCTGCTGGTTCGGTTGTCCGCAGATGGTGTGCTGCTGCACTTAGACTCACAGGTCCTGCACGTTGGGATTCAAACCAGCCGTCGAAACAGAGAGCAATGCAGAATTCAGATACGCAGCCCAAACACAGTAACATGTAGATGAAAAGCTAGCTTGGGTAGCAATTAGAGGAAAGAATTAATGGAAACTGCTTTTTTAAAAAGACAATGAGACAATTGGTGTTATTATCTTGCTCTGTCAGCACAGAGCCAGGATTCAAGTTGTTGGCGGTGAGCCATAGCGGATGGTTTGGGTTCCTTTCTCTCTCTTTGATTGCCCTTAGACATCAAGCCCAATAGAATAGCTCTTGTGGAATATGTTAGGCTTGCAAAACAAACATTTGTCCCAGCAGACTTACTCTCTGGCTATTCTTGACTGCTTAGTAAGGTGGGGGTCCCCCTGCATAAGGCTTATTGTCAAGCCATAAGGCTGTGGGACTTCATTGCCGAATAGTGCAGATCTGCGCAACTTGTGAATCAGACGTTCTTCGAACCATGGAGGGAGCAAAACTCTTATGTTCTATTTTTACATAACATGTAATTGGCATTTCAAAATTGATTTCAACTAAAAAATAAGCTGATACACGAAAGAATAGATTAATATTTGTGAGATAGGATATCAGCTTCAAATCACAACATGCAAACCTTATACCAGAAACATTTCTCTGCAGATATTTCATGTGATTATGCCATCTTTTTAATAGCCTAAGTCAGCTATGAACTCAGCAGACCATAAGGGATAGAAAAAGCAAGTTCTGTGACATGCAGTCTGTAGAGCTGTGTGACTGAGTCACAGCTCTTATCTTGTGTCCCATACAAGAGGTTTTTCTTCACATGATCTGATGTATCGCTATACTTTTGTTGATAATTCCTACTACTGTAGGAAAAATACTGATCCCACTTTGAGTCTCCCTGCTCCTTTCCAGTGCAAGTTAACCCCCCTCCACTCTCAGAATTTACCCCTAAACAGCCCTTCCTAACACCACGTGCATTGCATGCTGTCTGAAATGACTTCTTGTGCCAAAGCAAATATTTAATGCTGGAATCAAGTACGTCATCAACCGTATTCTCTTTAACACAAAAGGAAGGAGCATCTTAATGTCTTTTAAGATATTTAAGAAATTTACTGCATCTTCAAGTCAGCTGGGCAACTGACCCTACTTTGTAAGGTAGTAAACCTGGGTAAGTGATTATCACAGATAATGAAATGGCAGTGCACAGCTTGAAAAGTGACCTGACCCTTCTTTGCCTCTTGCTTCCCTTGCTCTGAAGAATGGTATTTGCAACAGAAATCAATTCCAGTCTTCTAAGAATATATAATGGTTTTGTAAAACAAAACTATGCCAATTATTTATTCATCGTAATTGAAGGCCCTAGAACCAAAGAAAACATTTTGTAGATTCTTCCTATAGAATAGTAATTTACTTTCCTGAAGCCACTACAAAGACCTGAATTAATTACCACTGAGATGCACGTTAGTGGATTAGTATGAACTTTCATTCTGCTCCCTGAGTTAATTGACTTTCAAACTAAGACTATGACCTTATTTCAGTTGCATCTTAGAAAAATATACATTGTTAAAATGCAAACCAGTACTAAGCATCCTCCTACTGTTGTGCTACACTAAACTCAATGGTAGCAAACCAAAAAGTTAAGCTGAACAAGATGTTTACTTTTCAAGTTTTTTTTGGGGGAGGTGTGTGTGGAGGGGGCATTGGGTTATTTGCTTTTTTTTTGTTGTTTTGGGTTTTTTTTTTAAATCCTTGTTAATGTACAAAATTTTGAAAACTTATATCTTTATTACTATTTAAATATATATTTCTTATATTTTATATATCGTTTTTTAATGATAGATGTCCCATCATTGACCAGATTTTCTTTAAAGTACCCAAATCTGTATCACAGTACAGGATGATGATACAAATGATTATGTGATGAACTACAGTAAAGAAAGGGGAATTATTATTATCCAAGAAAACTTTGCACAGACACCGAAATACACTGATTTACTTGATTATTGTGTCATTTACCATCTGTTTTGAGTTCTAAAATACAAAGAGGAATAAAGGAAAAGCCAAACAGCAGAAACAGGTGAGTCATTTTGCCCAGCTGCCACTGGACACAAGAACTGAAGCTGAAGGTGTCGCAGTGTTAAACCCACTCTGCTGCTCCCCAGCACAACAGTAACATCAGCATTATGCAGAGGAACTCTAGTCCATCAGCTGGACTTCAGCCTGCTGTGACAGACGAAAGCCCCAAATGCGAGGCGCCACGCCGTTACTGCTGGGTACGGCAGGAGGTGACGGCACAGCGTGGGTGAAGCTCTGCTGCCGTCGCATGGGACGCCCCCACGCAGCGCCTGCTGCTCCCCAAGCGCATCACGGCGAGGGCAGGCTCCACTGCGGAAAGTCCTCATCTATAAAGTCCAAGCGCTTTCCCCGCATAAGCTTCAGGAAAAAAGCCAACGCAAACCCTACAACACCACGCCCACCACATACATCACCACTACTATATTTCTGATTGTGAAAGGTCACTCCCTGCTGTGCATTTTACCAGTATTTTACTCAGTACAGTTTTTAGCTTCCCAGACCAGAAGGTCAATCTGGCTTCCTTCAGAGAACTGTTCCACAACCTAATACATTTCTCTGTCAAGGGTGCTGCGTGTTTTTTTTCCCTCTGCTATAAAACTTACATTTTTCTTCTTTTTTCAGCCTATTACCTCTCATAATGCCACAAGCGTCACAATAAATAATCCTGTGTTCTCCTTGACACTTTTTACATTTATTTATTGGGAGACTGCTATCTCCTCATAGCCTCTGCAATCACCACCCAGTCATCCCTGTTTCACCATCCCTCTTTATCATTCGGCTTCCTGATGCTGTTTGGAAAATTTGAGCTTAGAAATATAGGACAGAAGCAGCTTTTAGGTCCCCATTTGCTTTTGCCACACAAAAAGGAAGGACTTTTAGTTGTCTTCCCCCACTGATATGTCACAGTTTATTCTGACGGAGCTGAACATACCTATAAAATAATGATTATCAGCGTTCATTAATTCCTAAGGATCAGATTTGGCAGGAGGAAAGCAGGAGCACTCATCTAAGTTCTGGTATTCAGGTGTCTGCTCAGAAGAATCCATCAGTCCCCACCATAATCCACTTTACCTGCCTTTTGTCAGGGCCTCAGCCCTGCAGGCATCGGGGAAGGCTGGATACCAGCACCCCCTTGGAGATTTCCACTGGCTTTTTGTAGCATGGACCACTCCTGCCCTGCAATGCCTCAGGCAGCAACGCTTCTGAGGCTCTCGCTCAGGGCTCTGGAGCGGGATGCCCTGTCCCGTGGGCAGAGCTTCCCACCCCCCACCCCACCCCCTGTACCTGCTCAAAACAAAACCACAAAACCTGTTCGTACCTTCCCGCGCAGACCCTTGGGGTTTCACTGTGCTCAGCCTGATTGTCATTTTTAGTGATTAAATCACTTGATGATACCCACTACAATATTATAAATGCTTCTTTAAGATGGACTCTTAAGTTAACAGATGTACTTGTTCCACTCCCTTCTAGTCTCTGCAGTCCCACCCCTCGTGGTTTCTACCAAGCACATGCTCCTCAATTCCCTTCTTCAAGCAGCAATCTTCCCAGCAGAAATCCAAGCAAACACAACTTGATTTAAACATACTTTCCCTACCTGTAGCTCACAGTTCTCATCTTCCTTCCTGTGCAACAGCTTTGAACTCCTTTTCTCAGGCAGGGGTGGTTATTGCTGTCACTGCCCTTACTTCTCCAGCTCCACAATCCTTCAGCATGGGCTTTGCAGCACCTTTTCAAGGCTGCTGGCCAATAACTCACGATGCCCACCTGAACTCCCCTGGCCCACAGTGAGCTCTTGTCACCACCCCACCCTTTCCTTCTTAAGTATATGTGCATATTAACCACGCTACTAAATGTACTAGGCAGAAAATTAAGTGAGTTGCTCTTCAGCCTTAAATATTTCACTGAATTGTTTTAATATTGCATTAAGTTACTATTTTTATGATGAGTCAGTGGGGTTTTTTTCCCCTCACATAAACTCTTCTTGGAATATCCCAGCTATGGAAATTATTTTGAGCCTTTAGACTTCATGAATACATAGAAATATTTTATATTGCTCTGTTAGATCTCTTCCAAAAGCAAATGTGGGAAAGACATCCCAGGCTGCAACAGCCTGTCTAGGCGCAGACTCAGCCTTAAGCAAAACTCCTGGCAGAAATTAGGGTCATACTACTCAAGGCAGAAAGGGAGCATTCAGATGTTATAAACTACCTGCCCCTGGGAATTCAAATGAATTAAAAAAAATTAACAGTAATATTAATGATCTATCCTGCCACACCATTCAGGTTACAGACACAGCATCTCTTTAAAATGCAAAGGAGATCTGCAAACATAAAGGTCTTTCATTCCCTCCTTTCAAAAACCTGTAGCTAAAATCATTCCTCATTTTATTCCTCTGTTGGTCTCCACCATCTTTTATTCCACCCCCTTTCCATTCCCCATTATTTAAGCCCATCTGGCAAGAAATGTTGTGAGTGTGGTTCTGCTGTGGGGCGGGGACTGGGCTGGACCACTTGACCTTTTGAGACCTTTGTGGCCAGGTGACTGTGACTCTGTACTCTCCAGTCTGGTTTCTCACCCAAAGCAAAAACTCATTTCTATCAAAATATCAGCTGTGCCCCAGAGGACAGGCTTCCTGCGAACAGTTGCCCCTACCTTCTCCTGTTGCACCTTGGAGGTCTTGTGGGCTTTTTCTTCATTGCTCATCTGTGATGGGAGGGCTTATCTACCTTCATAGTTTAATTCTGTATGGTAATGCCGTGTATCAGTGTAAAAAACCAACAACTTCTCCCCTCCCCTATTTCTTTGGACCATGCACAAAACAGCTGTCTTTAAAATTCCTTGAAGTATTATGTAGTCTTAGCAGTAGCAGGGAGCTCTTGGGAGTTCAATGCATTACAAAGTCTAATAACAAGAACAAAACCAACAATAATAACAGTAAGGCAATAAAAGCTCAAGGATGCTGTGACTTTGAGCATGCTGTAGTATTATTTTTAAAAGCTTTACTGCAACTCCTGGAAACCTCCTTCACCAGACAGCTACAGATTCAAGTACGTGTTAGGGGGCAGGTAACACAAATCCAGGCCTTTTGTTTTTAGAATGTGGGCTTGCATTGCATGCAGTAAAGGTGCTTACAAACTGAAGAGTCTTCAATAAAGTAGGTTGGGATTTGCACCTTTTCACACACCCAGGTTCAGTTCACTAGACCGTATACACATTTGCTATGGTCTCACCTTGGAAGGAGTAAGCAAGCCAACTAAAAAGAAAGCCATGGGAAACTCTTCTTCAGTTCAAGTGCTGTCCCTAACACTTGGAGTACAGTGAGACCCAGTGACGTGATATTTGATCATTACATGATAAACCATTTCTTTAATCTGCGCACAACCTTCTTACATGGCAAGAAATCACAGGATGCACCACCGAAAAGGTTGAGGCTCATTTCAGGGCAAGGTGGGGTCGGGTGACCCGTGGTACATCCCTGTAGGAAGAGTGGGCCCAGGTCAGCCTGGAGAAGGAGGAAGGGCTCCAGCATGAACCAGCTCTTCTTTCCTTCCAGGCCCTGGGTCAGCCTGCTCAGAGGGAAGCCAACATCACTGGAACGTTGCTGAGGTACGTTTTGCACATGACAAAGTGTGAGCAAAGAACATTAAGCCAAAGGCCTGGTCTCTAAACTTTGGCCAAAAAAATCTTATATGACGAATGACGAAAGTTGAGACCAAATATATTCTTTACCTCAAGTTTTTAAGCCTCTGAAATTAATTCGGTTTTAACGGGAAACTAACCCTGAAGTATCACACACAGCTCTAGGAACCTCTCTCTGTTGTGAAGATTCACTAGAGGGAGATCTCATGGGATAGATAGAAGCTGACAATTTAATAAATGAAGATGGAAGCAGAATAAGCTGATGTCTTAATCACTTCTTCTTTTGGAAACAAAGGGACTGCACAATTTCCTTCCTTATCCAGCTTTTTCTCAACACTAGTTGATCACATCTGTCCATAGAAATTACTCTTTGACTTTTCTGGCAGCCTCTTCTGTTTGCGGGGTTTTGGTTTTGCTACGGACCATGTTTCCAAGGGGAGGTAAAAAAGCAGCATTTCACAGCTCTTCACAAAATTGTCACCAACCCAAATGTTTGAATATCACTCCCTTTAGTAAGCCTCTTCTCAAATAAGCAGCCCTCAGCATGCCTGCAACCTGCAACTACCAAGTTCAGCTACAGCAACAGCTCTTAGCAGCAGTCGCTTCTCTAATTGCTTTCTACTCCACCAGCGACCAGCGTGTCTGCTGCAGGCTGGTGGGCACAGAACAATGTACAGGCAGGAATTTAAAACGTTTCCCTTCAAATCATCCTCCGTCGCAAGCTGGTCCTTGAATTCCTGACGTTTAGTAATCGTGAATTCATAAAGCTCTGAGGATTCGGGAATATGCCTGCCAGCCTGGGAGTTAGCACAAAGCCTTGCTGGAAGGATGAATGATTCACTTTAAAGAGGAACCTGAAGCAGACATCAAATTTTAATAAGTCTTTGACTTTCTTTTCTAAATGTCATCTCCTAATGACACTGTGGAAAGATGCCGTTTCTCCTATTAGACTCTTTCTTAAAAAATGCACAAATGTTAAACTCCTGGTATCCGATAAGCCATCAAAGAAGTTTGCTTGCTAGACCTTAAAATGCGAAGAAAGAACATTCTGTTGTTTGTCTTGACGCTGTGATGTTGTTTGGATGTGCAGCTCCAGCCCCATGGAACGTGTCCCCGACTCTGGAGTCACATAAGAAACCGAAACAGTTATTGAAAGAAAACTTTAAAAGCTGGGAAAGAGACTCTTAAATTCAGCTAAAAATATAGCCATGTGTTCATCAAAGTCCTCCTGCACCCTTCAAGCCCAAAATCTCCCCTGATACACCACGTTTCATACAATGGGCCGAGTCCAAGGACAGGCAGAGGGATGGAGCTGGTGGCTGGGGTGGGATGCTCCGCACCACCGAGTGCCTTCGCGTACAGACCAGCTCCCATACTATGGGATTTAATCTGCGTGTAGCGACTGACCGCTCCCATCAGCCCATGCACAGCTTCTTTTGCACAAACACACGTGCACCGACAACAAACCAACCATAAAAAGTGACATTAAAATAGTGAAGTTTATTTTTAAAGGGAAGGAAGAATCAGACATCAGAGACATGTGAACTTGATGGGAGGTGGCTTTCGGGAACCATCTAATTTAATAAAGGAATGACTGCAGGCAGATGTTACTATTTGCAGAGGGCAACAGTGAAAAAAAAATAAATAATTCTTTCTCTGCCAACCTACATCACGTCTCAGCCCGAAGCAACTACGAGCTGCAGGGTTTTTCATGGCTATTGCTGTTAGGCAAGGATCTATAATGCAGCATGTATATACTCTTGGCAGGAATCACAAGGCTCCTGTGACAAGAAAACAAGGCTCTTGCCAGCTTACCACCCAGGGGTACCCCGGCATGTGACCGAGCAGTGCTGGTGCAGGCAAATGGGAATAGGAAACGAGGTACTAAAGCAAACTTGGTTTGCAGATGCAGACTGCCAAACATAACTTTGCAAGGTGAATGAATGCCCCATCTTATAGACTGACAAGACCCTATTTTTTCCTTTTTGGCCCCAGAATTTAAAAGGCCTTGCTTAGAGCAGCACCTACTCATGACATATTGTAGTCTCTGGGAAGCCTTCATGCAGCCCCATAGTAGGCGAAGAAAAAACCCTGTAGTTCCTATCCATGGGAAGGACACTGTACTAGAGGTATTTTATTTATAAAAATCTTTTTCTGCTGTCCCCCAGATCTTATACACAACTAGCATGTGCTCATTCTGCAACCTGTTGAGGGAAACCAGGAGCCTCAGTTAAAGGCTGGTCTGTCCTGTAGCACATGGGAAAATAAACCTCCCGATTTCTGCTCTGACTGTCTCCTTTTTTAATCTCATTGACTGTGTGGGCATTTTTATTTTTAGATTGATGCACAACACAGATGAACTTATAATATTTTACCCCATGAACCCAGTTCACCCAAGATTAGCTTTACTGCAGGAGGACTTTATAGCTATCGTCAGAAGTATACAGGCAATGCCATGGTAACAGCAGTCACTGGCAAAGGATAACTAGGGGTGTTGATAGCCATCACTGCACACATGTTTTACTTCTAAGACTGTTTCATCTATAGCTTCATATCTCTTATATTTTCAGACCCACTTTGCAAGGAAGTATAATTTTGTAATTTCTAGTTTTTAAGTGATTGTGAGGTATTTGTTACCTCAGGAGTCACCCTAAGTAGTCGTTACATTGCAAATAATCCCACCCAGATTAATGAAATGTTTGCATGTAAAATTAGTATTCAGTAGCATTCGGGGATTCAGCCTTTCAGTTTTGTGCACCAATTTAGTAATAAAATTAACTTGCACACCACATTTCATGTACACTTTCTAACAAAAATATCAATATCATTTTCCTGCTGTATTACTAAACTATATTTTCTGGTACCACATGAATCCCTTCTGAATGGGTTGCTTTTTTCCTTTTAGTTTAGAGGTCAAACATTGTACCTAGAAGTGCACGTATCCATTAAAAATGGCACTTATTACAGAGGTAACATTTCTAAAACTCTGGGTGTAATTTTTATAATTTCCTTTGCAGTATGTTGGTAAGAATTAACTCAGTTCAATTAAAATCCAAAACTGAAATAGCTAATAAAACATTGACAGAGAAAATATGAAAAATTATCACCAGCTGCAGTTAGTTATACTTGCTATACAGAAAATCTGAATGAGAAACTATCTAAAAATAGGTCTAGTTTTTTTTAAATGGTATTGAATTATCGAATTGTATTCTTGTATTGTAGACTAGATAATGGATTCACTAGATTCAGCCCTAAAGGATTTACCAGAAGATCAGATAAATATAGTTAGAGACGTGAGTAAAAATACAAAAATGTCATCGAGAGCCTTCAAAGAAAATCTTGGTTTTAAAACCAGATTAACAGGAGACAAGCTGAAAGAAAGAGATGGATATTGGTTGCTTAATTAGGTAAAGCCAGTACCTTAATTTTAATGAACTTTACGGAACTACAAGTCACATTAAAGACCATAGCAGTCTACATCAACAAGTACCTAATAGCTCTGTTAGATAACACTGCCTTTAGCTAGAAAGCATCTACCATAAGAGCTACTTAGCACTCCTTTTATGCATAAAAACTCTCCAAACCTTTCTGGACAGTTTATTTTAAATACTTTGGCTTTGTTTTCAAACTGCACGCTTACCTTGCAGAATGGGCTGCCTGATTAGTCAGTGCTGATAAGCCTAATCGAGGGCAGTTAGAGATTTGAATGCGAGTATATACAAGACTACGTTCTAATGACCAATTGTTAATTATCAATGGCTAGTTGCCATTACTTCTTGGCAAACTAAAACAAATCAAAGGCTTTCTGCTTACTAACAAGTTGTGTATAAACTAAAGGTATAAGCTACCAGCATACCTCGTGGAGCAAAGGCTGAGTGATGGGGGGGAAATGCACACCTCTGGCAATTCTGAAGCAACAAAAATGGATTTCAAAGCAATTAAAATTTTTTCAAGCAAGATCAGGAAAGATTTATGAGTCAGTGGATTTCTTGCAAAGGCACACCCTTCCTGGGCTTCAGCTCTTTTTCAGCTTCAGAGGAAGAAAAATGTGTTTTGTTTCTTCAGGTTAAACTCAAGTCAAAACAAATAGAAACCTGTTGTCTACTTCTGAACCTGCAAACACTTACTGCAAACTTCCTTAACGCCTAATTTGCTAAATGTCTATAAGCAACTATATTGGGGACAACAGTCTGCAGGGGGAGGGGGCTGGCAGTCATCAGCCAGTTGCTGAGAACTGGAGAGGACATTCCAGGGCAACGCGTGTTGCCCTGCATCTAGTGGTGGGTATCAGCTGTCTCCCACCATCCTCTCACATGCAAATATGGTGGGAAAAGTTCTGTTCCCGTTCTTCCCAACAAAGAGCTAGGTGCCATTTCTTTCTGAAGGCATGCTAACTTTGAGCATTTAATTGATTTCTAAGATTGCCGTCTTCATGCAAATTCCTTGGCCTGGAAAGCTGCGGCAGATCCCAAAGGGTTTATTCTACAATGTGTTACATAAATATGTATATTAAGGAAAATACCAATGTATAGCATGCCATTACACATCAATGCTTTATTAATTGCTTGCTTTGGGTCATTTACTTTCAAGCAGCTGCTCAGGTGTTATCCTTTGGCTTCCATGTGAATGACCTAGGAAAACCTCGGGGGCAGATGGATCTCTGCTGCCTGCCCTCAGTGCCTGCATGGACAGATTATCCGTGTCACCTCAGAAATACTTCCCTGTGGCTTCATTTATGGCTTGTTGAGGTGCAGAAAATTTACAAATGGGAGTTATAAAAGTTAACTTTGAAAAAGTGACAGCTTGCCCTTTTCACTATCACTCTGGACCTCCTACAAATAATCTCTGTCGCTAGCTTTTTATTATTTTTTTAAACAGGTACATTTAGAAATATTCACCAGCTCAACTTTATTCTTCTTCTGAATTGACTTTATTGCAATGTCTATAAATGGTTATTGCAGATAGCTATGCATCATTTCAGCAATTAATTGCTTATTAAACTTTGGGTTTGGTGTGGAAATATATGGAAGATTTCTGCAAAGGCTGATGTTTCTGGTATTAGCCGGCTGCTTACTGTTAGAAAATTGAGAGCAATGATTTTAAATTAGAAGCCACTGAGCCAATTCTTGCATGGCCAGATATGCAGCAAGTGACAGGTCTTAAAGGTCCATGAAGCAAATGTTACCAGTGCCCCGTGTTGTGCCTGTCCACAGAGTATGCACACAAGCTTCCACCTGCTCAAAGATATGCAGAATTATAGTTT
Source organism: Falco cherrug (assembly GCF_023634085.1). NCBI lineage: Eukaryota > Metazoa > Chordata > Aves > Falconiformes > Falconidae > Falco > Falco cherrug. The sequence goes on from NC_073707.1 coordinate 30,419,656, forward strand.
CTCTGGAAGAAATGTAACATAGTAAATCTCTGTGGTTCATCACAGTGCATGAAGCAGGAGAAAGCCCCATGCATTCATTAATAACAAACAGGTTTGTTCTGCAATTAGGCATAGAAACTTCAATGAAGTTGTTCAAATTTAATTTAGCCAAAAATGGTTAACTTTGGAGAATTAATAACATGAATCTTGAGTCTCAGGCAACCAATAAGATCCTGCACTGAAAGAATAGGTCTGTACGTAAGATATAAATCTGGAAAAAGCTTCCCAAAGAAGTATTGCTAGCATCATTTGCCACTGTGCCCACCAAGGCTCCAGCGCTGCTGTGGTTGTTCTCCTCAGATCGGAGGCTGGCACACCTGTCTGGAAGTGGCAGTGGCTCTAAAGGACACCTGGGTCACACCTCTCCCAGCACACCCTTACCTTAGCAATGTCTTGGGACTTCCTCTTTATAGCTTTTTTTCATCAACATTGATTTTTTTTTTTTTTTAAAAAAAAGGTTTTGCATGTCAGTTAATTATGGTGATATGTTTCAATGCCTACACCATTTCTTATTAGATCTACCGAATCTGCGGACTTGTTTATCCTGGTGGAAACACAATAGAAGACTTTTCCTGCTTTTTACTATCCTCTGTAACCATTACTGCCTATCCACCCTCAGTGATAATTTCTTATATTCTCATATATGGTCCAAATATTGCCCTGCAGAGCTAGATATTTAGAAGCAGTCCAGAATTTAAATTTTATAGGTAACACAACCCTTTTAATTGCATATTCTTCTCTTTCAAATTCAAATGAGAGTAGCTTATTCCACCAACGAGTGAACTTTGTCTTCATAATCTAGCTCAGCAAGCAAGCGTGATAGAACATAGAAAGTAGCAGCTGAGAGTGCTTTACCTAATGAATACACCATCAGAAATGCAGCTCCATGTTTGACAGCTGGACCACTGAATTTTTATTTTTATTTTTATTAATTGCGAGACCCTTACAGTAACCTCTGTTAATCAGTCCCCAAGCACCTCACAGCACACTGTCGAGAGAATACGTACAAACGAGGACTGTGGACTCATTTGAAGCCGTACGTATAAAAAAGTGCTGTTGTCCACTATTTGTTGAATTTTACAGAATTAAACCCAGGCCTGAACATTTTCACACACCACATGACGTGATTTTGCAACATTTCATAACAAAAGTTCTGTTGTACATAGTAATGCTTCCCCATTCCATAGTGCCATTAATAAAGGAAGCTGTACTGAGAATAATTTGGATTATTTGGAAAACAGAGGCCACAGATTAAGTGGAGAAATAGAGATAGTTTCTGTATCTCTGATAATGAATTTTCTAATTAAATGTTCCATCACGGTTATTAGTTTTGATCAATTAGATTCAGACATACTGGGACATATTATCATATTATTCATATAGCCTCATTGCAGTTGAATTGCAATTTTACCACCAGACAAATAGGCCTGTATATTTTCCTTTTTAAAAATTATGCTGAAGATGAAAAACTCAAAGAACCCCAAAGCTGGCAACATTTGCACTTATATTTTGGTTATGCATGAACCAAGACCAAAACCCAACAGCTGTTTCAAGAAGCGTAAGAGGATGAGAAAACATGCAGCACATACATTTTGCAATATATTTGCAAAACAAGATGTGTTCCCTCCAATCCAATATTCATTTTGCAGAAGTGTGATCCACCTTTTCTGTTTATACACTGGCAGGAATGAGAATCTCAGAGTTTGAGTCCTTGATCAATTTTAATTAAAGATATTTGGAAGGGAGCAAACTGCTGACACATACTCTGCAGTGGGGTCCTGCCCAGTCACTAGGAATTAAAATCCCATCTGAAATGGTCCGTAACATTCCCCATCCAAGTGTTTTAAACCGCTTTACATGTGTTATGTATTGATGAATGAATTAGAATGCCTTCTGAGACTTTTAAATATGATCTTGATAGTTCAGGAAACTGAGGCAGAGGCAGGCAAAAGCCATCCCGAGAGGTCCCAGCTTCCCCTTGCGTGATGGTTAAGAGGGAACTCACATGCCTGACTCTCACAATGGCCATACAACCACAAGGTGAGGACCTATTCCTTACCACAGCCATATCAACATTTCTGGTGTGTGATTTTACTTATTCTTCCTGGTTTTGGTTGGTTTGTTTTTTTTTTTTTTCATCTTTAAAATGCTTTATTAAGGAGGTTTGAATATCATCAAGGAGAAAGTTTACATTTAAGCACTCTTAAATATTTGACAAATCCACAAAACCAAGGAAATTCAGATTTAAGGCTGAAAATCCAGACTGACACTCCAACTTTACTGATATAGCCACAAAACTCCTTGCTTTTGTGCATTAAAGACAGACCTCTCGCTTTACTAAATACTGTTTTTTTGTAGTTAAATTATAGTAACAAGTGCTCCAGTTTCACTAAACCCCACTACCTACAAGATTTGGATTACTAAAATGTAGCTCAAATCCTTTCTGCTGGTGGTGTGTGCATTTGAAGATAAGTGGCAGGGTGAGTAGGCTAATGATGGATTGGAATCTCCTATGGATAGTTCAGCACATCTCTAATTTCATTGCAACTATTTCTCTAGTTAAATTCAGATGAAAGAGGAAGACACATCTATTTCTTGCCTGCTATTTTTTTCCTTTAAGGTTTTATGAGAATTCTGTTATATAAACTCAAATGTACAGACAAGTGAAAAGTGACAGCCACAGCAGCGTATTAATTTCTGTCATATTTCCAATGATTTTGATTGATTATAGTATGAATAAAGGTGGCCCACAGTAATTAAAGACACAGTATTGTAGAAACTGACATAAAATTGGTCCTCTGACTCACCTTGCTGTAGACATTGGACTGGAACATGTACTTATTATTTGTTTAGTATAATTTTAACGACATTTCTATCACTCAGGTCCTACATACATCAATCTTTAAGCAGAGAAAGCTCAACCTCAGCCTTTTCTGGCAGTTGAAAACATACATTTGCTTTTTCCCACGTATGTCACACCCAGCCAATCCTACCAGAAAGCAAACACCAGTGTGAGCGTAGAAGGTGCTGTCCTACTCTTCCATCTTGGTTTTATCCAGCAAAATGAACAGAATCTGGAAAAGAAAAAAAGAAGAAAAAAAAGACAATCAAACAGAGAGGTTTGAGCAAGTCTGAGATGGAGGAGAGGCATATAAATGGTGAACAAACAGTTCACACACTGTATAGCTTTCTGGCTATAGCTTTGTTGTTTTGAACATCTCTGGCACAGTTCTTGCCAGGGTTTGTGAATATTCATCATCTACATTTTCCAGGAAAAAAACCAAAACAAAAAAAAAAGAAAAAAACAACCCCAAAAAAAACTTTTTTGGGAAAGAAGGTTGACAATACAGATAAAAGTACTGACAAAATTGTTTTAAATCGTAACAACAGCTTTACAATGAGCAGATGAAGTAGGAAAAATGCTTTTTGTGGATCCTAGCTTGCCTTAAAAAAATATGAATTAGAAAGGACTCCTAGGGAGGATTTGTTCATGTCAACATGGAACTTCATGAAAATTAAATCTTGCTTTATCTGATGCTGAAAACCCAGTCCCCAGCTTGGTTACAGGAGCATAAACACAAGCTAACTTCACCGTGCTTGATGACCCTGCTGTGGACTTCATCTTGCTCTCATCTGTGTCCCACCAACTTTTAGCAGAGGTGGATGCAGCTGTCGGTGAGCAATTTGTCTGAAGCATATAGAGCTCCTGGGCTTCTAGTTTGCCTCTCATCAGCTGTTACTCATTAATGCTTTCCTCACTGCTATTCATTTTAAAGTCTAGCACCTTTCTGTGTTTGAGGCATTCGCTTCCAATGTCATTTTAATATTCAAGGTATAAAGGTGTTTGCTGTCTTTGACTCGGTTGACATTTACTTGTGAAAAACTGAAGCGGCCGGTAATTTCTATAAGAGGTGTTGGCATTAATTTTCTTGCTGTTATGCCTTGTTACTCCAGTAGATTTTTGTAGATACCAACATTGCCTATTTTTTTTCCTCCTTTTACTTAACGTTTGACAGGTTACTTATTGTTTATTGACTGTGGGAAGTTTATTGTGCGATTTTGCTTCCTCAGCTCTGGCATTCAGCAAAAAGGTTTTATTTGTCTCATGATAGGGAGTTGATCTGACACAGAGTCCTTTTTTTCACAAGTCAAACTTTCAAAGAAATTATTATAACCTTCACTACTTAGCTGTTAACCAACTCTGTGCATTTTCATTTTTGATCATATGGAAGGAAGAAAATGTGATAATTTGCTGAGTGACACAGAATTGTCTGGAAAATGTTCAGTTCCCTTTTCAGCTCTTATTCCTGCACTATCAGATGAGGGAAATTACTTACCTTTCATAGAAAAATCTATACTGATGAGTGCTAGGATTAAAAAGATGTTTAAATTATTTATTACATATTTAAAAAACAATGTGACAAGTATGTTATTACAAGTATCTTTGCTAAGGTTATACTCCACCAGCTGAATAAGGAACAAAATGATAATAACTGGAGACCAATAGTGAGTGTAAAGAGAAATTGTAAATAATTATGTTAAAATCTAGCTAAAAGCTTGTGTCAATAATTACCTTGACATAATGCTCAGTATCGATATCCTGTTGCATAACTCAAATAGACAGATATTAACACGACTGCACTCAAATTTATGGGTCCTGAAATAACTGAAGGCTATAAACAAAGCTGTGTGGTTTGACTTTTGATAAACTTTTAGAAGACTAGCCATGGTGTCTCTGAACAGGTATGACAACATCATGTGGAAAAGTCGGGAAAGGACTGATGTCTTCCCAACAACTTTTGAAGTTTCCTACTTAACATTTTTTGCTTCTTGCCAATAAGTAGCACAGAATATATTATAGAGGAATCATCTACTGTGGGAAAAAGTTGTCAAAAGTAATTTCAGCAAAAACACGCTCTCTCATTCTTGCCAGTAACGCAGAGGGTTTTATCCACAACCCTGGTAATCTTGGTAGCTCAGTGACCATGCTGGCCTCAAGCCTCCCTGGATAAAAGCCACACTATATTTTGGAAATTATTCTTCCTGCCAAGCCACATTTGCAAGCACACATTTGGTCTTCTTCTGGTGCAAGAAGAAGCTCAAGCCTGGCCAAGGTCGTTCCTCACCTCAGTTTGAGGAGAGCGGAGCTTGCCCAGCTGTGGAAATGCCAAAGGAATTAACACAAAGATTGTAAGAAACAAGTAAAACTGGGACATGATAATACCGTGCCTTCATTAGTAATCTTAAAACTATAGCTGAGAGCATGTGGATGGGGAATATAGGCACTGTTTTGAAAAGAGCTGGCTTTGTTTTTAGTGCCTGGCGTCAGCAGAAAAAAATAGAAAGGAGATAGCATTGGATCACCTGAAAACATTCCCAGATGCATGCTTTTGGGAGGTAATAGCACTTCCTTGCAACGTGGGAAAGCAAATCAACGAAGTGAATGCAGAAAATATGATACTGAAATCTATATTGTAGCATCACAAGAAATCCAGCAGAATCATGGTCAGAACCACCTGTCCAGGTCATGTCAACACATAGGCTGCACAGTTTTCGGGAAATAAAAGAACAGTAAAATTATGAGAGCTCCATGGTCTGTTCATCCTGTTCCGAGACCAAACCACATTACTTGTGTGCTACCTTTCAAGAAACAGAAGAGATCAGAACAATAGGCTGCTGATTTAGAAGTCTTGGCTCTGTAGTGGCTTTGAAGAGGCAGTGAAAAGAGTTCTTCAGTTGCAGAAGATGCTGATGTGGATAAAGAGTTGACTTCCATCTTCATGAACTAATTAGATGGATGTTTGTTTTGTTTGTTGTTGTTTTTTTTTTTTAAACCAGTCATCCTAACCAAGGCCACAGGGAGGGAAGCACCGCCGTGTCGGCAGGGCCACAGCACCCAAAGCCCTCCATTCTCCATTTGCTGTTACAGCCCTGCCCAAAGCCATGGCCCGGTGACAACCCATAGTGGCACGCTGAGTGCCTCACACCAGCTCCCGCCCCCCGGCGTGCCGCTCGCCGCCCCCCTCCTGCCACCCCTGCGGTGGGACTGGGGGCATCCTCTGCTGGGCTGAAGGGACAGGCTTTGCAGGAAACTCCGTATGTTTGGAGCATGCTGCTCTCCTTTGTACTCAAAGTTTTTACAGTCCTCCTCGACTATCAAAGACTCCCATCGTCCTCTGGCCCTAATCTGCAAAATGTATTTCAGAGCCTCAGCAGCTTTGTTTGGCGGAGCGCAGCTAGGCAGGGAGCAGCTGAAAGCCTTTGTGACTGTCATACGGTTTTCCCTTTTCTATCGAGCCTGAAGTTTTATGTAGCTGGTTTTAAATATGTCATAAGAGAGTTTATTTGGCTACGGGCAGTGTTTTCATGATGGGTTTGGGGTTTTTTCCTGAGCTGATAAAAATGGAATTAGCAGGTGTTAGCAACTAAATTAGTTAGTAGGTATTAATAACAAAAGAACCTGTTCAGGTTCACTGAAGCAGATTTAGTTCTAGTTACAGGTAAAATATTTTTTCAAGAAGTTGTTTATTTGCATTCCTTTTTAGCTATTATGTCTTAAGAAATTAATTCTTCTTAACCACAGCCCAGTGAACTCAAAAGCCTATCTGACACCGCCTTAGACTGTTGCTCTTGGAGAAGAAACCCTCGCCATCGTCTCATTTACTCTCAGACAATGTATCTGTATTCCCCAGAGGGCTTCTAATTCAACCTCAAGAACAGCATAATTTCAAATGTCTCTAGAGAAAATGGAGTTACAGAACACCAGCTGCGGAAAAGTATATGTTCAGGCTCATCACACATGTGTAATTAGTGCTCTGCTGAATTTCTTACAAATTATGAAATAACAATGACCTTACATATCACAATGCACTGCAGCAGTACTTTCTTACATAGGAATATAAACCGTTTTACCCAAGAGCTGCATTTTGCTCTCAAATTTACTCATTCAAATGTTCTCACCAGATAAAGCAATGTTCACATAGTCCCTACTTAGAATGCAAAAATGCATGGAATCCTTCTCAAATTTAAGGTTATAGATAATTAACTTCTTTGGTTGCAACATTTCTATCTTCAGGTCTTCTGTAGAATAAAACATTAATGAAAGTGAGATCATCTTAAAATCAAATGAACTGTAGGACAACTATAAACCGGGAATGACAGGTTCTGATTTTTCCTTCAAGCTTTTAAGCATCTCTAGTAATAGCTAAATTTCTGAAATGGTCTGACCTTTAGATTCTATTTGAAAAAAGGCTTTTTTTTTTTTTTTTTTTCTTTTGGGAAACTGCCTCCACTGAATCATTTCCAAGCTTCTGGGCAACTTTCAGGATCAAATACACTGTTGTTGCAAATATTTCTAAGGTAATTTTATAATAAATGAACTACAAGAGAAATTAGTCCTAATGCCTAAAAAGGATGGTAAAAATATACAGAAAATCTCTTGCAACATATACCATATAATACAAGTATAACTCATTTGATACAGACCTTCATCTTTGCATGATTTCTGTTATGGAAACTAAATGAGCTCAATGGAAAGGTCTTGTGACTTCCAAGACCTAAGTAATTGGGCTATGAACCCCTCATGAGATTTTTTTTTTTTCCTGGTATCTGCATTTCAGCTGTAGTAGTCATTGAAATATTTGTCCAAGCTAGCTGAGAATGATGATTAAAATAGACGGAATGTTCATCAGTGTTTACCACCTATATATTTCTCATAAGATCAACAAAACTTAAATGTTTTTCTCAGGGTTCTTCTCAGGACAGTAGCTTTTATTTGACCTAATAAGATTATAGGACAATTCAGTGAAATGTTATGATAGCAAATTAATGTATTCATTGTCGTTACTACTTAAACACGTAGGAATGAAAACTGGAAGTGACTTCAGAATTAATGAGATTTCTATAACTGGGCACTCCATTAACTGTGGAGTGATCAGTCTAGAAATTCTCTATGCAAAATACCGTCTGATTTCACTTGAGTTTGGACAAGTTTTGGAGATAAAATATGCTAATTTTCAGTTTCACCTTTGAACTCTTTAGCTTGGAACAATCCACTTGTTGGAAATTGATAACCTCAGTTACCTGATTGTGGTCTGAAACACTGGTCAGGGTGATCACTTGGACCTGGAAGACAACTGGAATAATATCTGAATGAGAGATATTAGAGTCATAAAAAAAGCTTACTTCTACAAAAGAGGACACAAATAGGATACTGAATACATGAATAAATAGAAGCATTATGAAGCAAAGCATTTTGCCAGATAGTTTGTTTTAAAAAAAAAAAATAATTAATCAACAGCATGTTATGGACAGAGATCTTAAGCCCCCGTGAGGAGCATCAGATGATGGGCCAAGCCATGGCTGTCCTATTCATGTAACAAGGCTGCTCTGATCTTAAGCAGTGGGTCAACATTGGCAATTTAATTCTAGAATTAGTTACATTGTTCACATACTATTGGAACTTGCCCGAATAAATAATTGCAGTATTTGAATGACTAGATTGGATTCTATCACATAAAATAATACATGCCAGTGCTTTACTTTAACAGAGCTGAGTTTCCATTTGTTTTAGACGGGTGTTAAATATTCTTGCTTACTTGTATTTATCCATTTTTATATATTCAGTTTGCTTCTGCTCTTGCTTCCATAGACGAAGTTATGACTCAGCTATTAAAACTATGATCAGAAACCCTGCCTTCATCACACAGTCTTTCAGTACAGGTTCTTCTCTGTGGCAGTTTCCAGTCTCTGCACAGATATCTTTTTGAGGAAGGTATTTTGTTCCAGGTGTTTATAGACTCATTTTAAATAAATACAGTACCTGTTTAATAAAGCAAAACTAGCAATACCCAATGACAGCCTTGGTTGATCTAAAAGACAGACCTCCTAAAACCTTGTTAGCTTCTCTCCCAGGAAATCTCGGAGCTGGCACCTGCTGCAGGAGCAGCTGTTCTCACACGTCTTACAGATGGCTGCGGAAAAGGAAATCAAATCCCCACTGCACTCAGACCTTTAATGAAAACTGTATAAAATCCTAAACCAGTTGAAATCATCTCCAAGAGCAGACTTGACTTTTGTATGGACATGAAGACTCAAAGACGGGCCGGATCCTGCATGTGCCAGGGCAGTGTGTCACCAGATGCACCCAACCACGGGGCGCAGGTGGCATCCAAGGCTCCTGGCCCAGAGCATCCTTCCCGAGAGCCACAGCATCGGCCTGACCATCCTGCCTTCATATGAAAATACCATCTATAGCAATGTTACTTATTTCTACACTGATATGTAAACCTAAAGATGTATAAACACTTATAAAAATAGTTTATGCATAGAGAGAATATCTGTATAAACACTATATATAGATAGAATATGAGAATATATATGTAGTGTGAATAAACTATATATGGTTTATATAAAGAGAACTATTCTAACTAGTGAACACACACCAAATTTAAACATCTAAAACCAGCAGACCTAACAAGGAATGTTGGCGTACAAAAAACATTTGAGTGAAATGGTTTAATGACACAGCAGCAGGTCGGGTATATAGGCACAGACTGAAAGGCTGCTGAAAGCTCAGTGGGTTGAGGGCAGTGTGGCGGGCTGAAGTTTTGAGGCACGGATTTCAGCAGTGCAATGCAAGACTTGTTGGTTTAATAGTATCAGCTAGGTCTGAAAGTGGTTTGCATGCACTATAACTTCAAAGACAGCCTGATTTATAGGGTCCCTGTGATGTATCTAAATGTCAAAAATACATAATTTATGAATTCATCTGTTTAGAGTTCTATTCTTTTCCAGATTATGTATACTAAAATGACTATATTCCGTGTAATTCAGCTCAGTTTCTAGCAGATTACTCATTTGAAAAGAGCTGCAAAAATAAGTGTTTGCTACTTGCTTTGCACACAGAACAGATGTCTACAATGTGCTTCTGCACATCCTAACATGAAAACTTGGATTTGTCATCAATGATTGATCATCTTAGTGCTGCTTTCCAAATATGCCTTTGTTGCTTACACTGCTGGTTTTGTAATAGTGGCCTGGAAACTTTTAAACCTTTACCAGGTAAGATAATTCACTTCATGATGAAGTGGCTTTCTTCTCCAACCAGGTAAAGGAATAGGAGCTGCCCTTCCCCACTCCTTCCTGCTATCCCGTGCTATCTGCAATAATGCAGACCCTGGTACATCCCATGAAGACCAGTTCCTCTTGCAGAAGTTCAGACCCAACAGGGAAGCTAAGCCTCAGGCATCTTATGCCCCTTGTACATCTCCTCATCACTCATACATTTCAAGTCCTAAAAAAAAATCACACAGTGAGATGAGAAGTTTAGTAGACAAGTAGGGTAGAAACATAAAATACGAATGCAAAATAGATGCACTTACTATACAACAATGTAATAATAGTGCATAGGAAAGAGTTCATCTTCATATCAATATTTGGGTCATCCCAAAATACAGGGCATCCCTCTCTCCGTAATGCTCCGGGCCTCTTTGGTGCTCAAGCAGAGTCACGCTTTGCTTGCACGCAAATCTCAAGCAAAATTGTGTTGTCATGTCCACTTCAATGCTTGGAGGGAGGAAGGCATCTCGCTGCCTCGTTGTGGAGGGTCTCTGCATGTCCTAAAGGACCTTTTCAGCCAGAGAGGAAAGAAAAAAGCTACTGCTCACCTTGTCCATGCTACTTAGCACTGCCTAGCTCTGCCATGAATCACAGCACGGTAGCAGGAGGTAGAATTTCTGTATGGTTTTTAGCCCCATGTACCTAACATCCGTGTTGCGTTATTTCTTGCTAGGAAGGCTGTGCTGTGTTGTTATTATGGGCTGTCTATGATAGTTAAATAATTTTTAAAAAAAGTCTGCTTTGATCGTTTTTACTCATCTTACACACCCTTATTAACTTTCTTACTGCCTTGTTCAAATTCTTCTTCAATCTTCATTATGTTCCTGTTGGAAAAGGGCATATTCAAGTAGTAATATTCAGATTTTTTAAAAGCAGTTTTAGTAGTTTTGGTGCTCACCATATGAAAAAGAAGATCCTACTTCAGTTTTGGAAGTATCTAACTGAACTAGCAAAATATAGGGTTTGGGATTTTTTTTTTTTTTTTTTTTAAGGAGCTTTAGCATAAATTTATGGTTACCTAAAATAACCGTTGTAAATCACCATCACCATCAGGAAACAACAATCATTTATTTATCTTCCGAAAATGTATTAAAATATACAAACACAGCTGAATTTTAAAGGGTTGGTCAACATGATATTGGGCTCAGAGTCAAACTGGCTCCCAAAGCAGACAGCTCAGGATCTTTTTATTTTCAGAGAAATTATGTGTACATAATGTCAATAGCTGATCCTATAGCCAACCCCCAGCCTCCTGGAAAAGGTTTTCTAACCCAAACCAACGCATTACCTAGTTTCACACGACAAAGGCACATTCAGGTGGCTCCGTGTCCGTGCAGGGCCAGGCTCTGCCTGCTGCCAGCCTTTCCTGCAGAGGCTGGACACAACGTCTCGGTACAGCGGAGGGATAAGTCGTTGCCTGTAGCCAAGGGAAGGCTGCGGCCACCTCACTGCTGCCGCTCAGGAGAAAAGTATGGGCAAGAGATGAAATACAGCCTCTTCTTTATTTCTGTCATCACCATATCGCTCTCTTTTCTTCTTTCATCTGCATAGTTTTCTTCTCCCAGGTATTAAATTACAAAGTTAACACCCAGAACTTCAGATTTCCATTAGTAGCTATTTAAACACCTCCCAAATGCCTGGATCCTAGTGGCACAGCCAGAATTCAGTTGATCCACAGCACCTTCAAGGCTCAACAATACCTTTGTCCTTGCCTGGGCAGCTATATCACCCATCAAGATCAAGGTCCCCGTTACCAGGTAGACATGAGCCAAGTGTGGATATGAGCTAAATTACTTGAGAAGATATAAGAAATCCTCCTGAAAAATCAGATAATTGAACCTAAATCCCACAAGGATATATTACCACCGTAAACATTAACGTATTTCCTCCTTGTTAAAAGAATAAATTGGACTTACACAACTATTCTGCTACCTCTGTATAGATTTTTGTAGTAGGAGAATATACAGCTGTATTTAGCTGAGCCTTTACAAGGTCATTAAGCTGCCTTACAATTATTAGTTTGTGGGTGGTATTTGTTATTTTAAGTGGTTTGCATAATCATAATAAACATACGTGGGAATGGTGAACCTACCAGCCAAAGCTCTGTCCTCTGCTATAAAGAGCATGTTACTGCCATCTGGGTGCAGGAGACAGATTGTACACCCAGTACATTTTCACAGAAAACCTGGCATACGGAGGAATTTTGATCCCTGTTTGTCCACTTTTCTGGTGTTTCACTCAGTTGTTCCTTACAGGGTCAAATCAGGGACATTGCAAACTAAGCAATAAACAGGGCATCTCTAGTCTCCAGGAATTAGAAATGTAAGTGCTAGATTAGCAATGTACAGTGTTTGTATCAAATTTTATATTATTCAATCAATCTGGCAATCGGAGAGGTGCACAGTAGGGTTTAACGCTAATAAGGCTGAGTGGAAGAGGAAAACAATCTCATTACTAGGAGGTCTCATAATATTTTCCCCACTTGGCTTATTTTCCTCTTGGAAACAAGAGGAGAATTTATAAAATTATGCCAAAGAAATACTTTTCATGATGTGAAGCAGTACTTTTCCTACAACAACAACAACAAAAAAAAAAAAAAAAAAAGGGCCACCATGTTCGTCTGTACAATGCAGTCTCATATTTCACTTATCTCACAGTAAAAATACATATACAGGTATATATTTTCATACGTGTAAATCTGCTAAAATTATCCAGAATCAGATTTAATGCCTGCACATTAAGAAAAACAGATCATTAAAGGGCTACTATTACAAGAAAAAAGTATGCATTAGCACAGATGGAACGATCCATCTAGCCATTTGGGTAATAGCAGATGCCAATGAAAAAATGTAAAGAATAGCGTTATCATTAAACTTGTATAAAATAAACTCCCAGCCTCCAGCAATTTCTGGGTCAGAGAATTCCTGAGCGAGAAGCTGCACCTAATATCAAAAGGCAGGTGATATTGATTACAAGACAAAAAAAACCTTTTGATTTTTGTTTATGATGTTTTTAGCCCATATGTGTTATTTACCTCTATTCAGAATACAAACTTTTTAAATGGGTGTACAGAAAAAAAGATTAGGGTACAGTTTAGGCTAAACAAAATCTCAAAGTAGGAAGCAATAATTCAGGTGAAGCAGAAAGGTTTTTAGCCGGGCTGAAAACCGCCTGCCCTTTTCCTGTACCGAGGGCTTTCTATGCCCTTGGAGTTTCAAACCAGTGGGACTTGGCATTACTCTTTTGAAACATCTTCCTCCACAATTATAGATATGAGGTACTGTCAATGTCCGGAAACATCCGTGTCAGGGTCCTGGTATAATTTTTATATTATTATAGTTATTGTGCAACTATTTTTAGTTTCAAATCTGTCATAGTCATTCACTTGCAAGAAGAAAAAGGTCTAAATGTAGCACAACCTAGACAGTGTAAAAACTGCCCATTTTTTGAGTTATAGGAATCCCTAAAATAACCTCTTTCAAATATAAAATAGAATGTATTTTCCGTATTTTGAAGATAATAAAAAAGTGGCTGAACCAAATTTGTAGACCTTTCCCAAAAGTTCATTTTGTACTAAAATTAAGTGTGAGATGCCATGTAATACAAGGATTTATTATTTTTTAAAGTTACCTAGAGGTACAAAAGGAGATTCAGAACAACAGGACTTCTGCTGACTTTAAAAAAACTATAACAATATTTCCTGTGGTAGAAGAGATGACAAGTTTGCAGCTTTGATTACTTAGGATCTCATTTATATCCCAAGTTATTCTAAAGTATAACAGTAATTATACTGGGGAATGACAATATAGTCCCCCCCCCTCCCACCCCGTTTTATTTGCGATACTAAAAGGAACGTTTCCATGTGAGCAGAACCTTTGCAGTTCATTTTTAATAATGAATGCATTGCACTTGAGGGCAAAACGCTTCTCACACAAATTTGGAAACTAAATTGTCTCCATGGTTTCCCCAGAAACCACTCCGAGCCTGATCTCTCCGGGCAAATGCAGTAGAGGAGCATGTGGTGCCAGAGCTTTATTACTGGCACTGATAAAGGACTTCTCACATAAATTATCATTTAGGAAAGATTACCATAAAATCAAATTGGGAGGCTTGTGAGGACCTCCTGGGTCTCTGATAACATCCGTAATAACAGCATAAATATAAAAATAGCTTATTTGATCTTCTGCAGTTCGCAGATCTCGGCATACACCAGTTAAATCGGAGCGGGAGGTGGCAGTGAAGGGGGCTGGGGCTGCCGGGGGCTGTGCGCCCACCGCCCGCGGAGCGGCATGGGCGAGAAACCTGCCAAGGAAATTGTTGCTGATATGAATAGGAACATTTTGTGCAGATCAAGGGATAATGAACACCATGAGGCAATCTTTGCTCTTCCAAAAACCTCCTTTAGATCATCCAAACCCATAAAGAGCAGAATAGCTTCAGCTGACCTCATAAAAGCAAAGCCTTTTCTTTCAAGGTTGTCAGCATATTCCCGTCCCGCTGTTTATGCCTGCTAGGGCTCTGTAATCACGGCTTGAACTCCACGGTCCAGCTCTCTGTTTCCTTCTCTTTGCATAGCTATGAATTTCTCCTTACCATTAAACATTTTGAGAGGCAGCATCTCCTCTGCCTCTCAGGGAGATTCATTTAAGAGCGGGAACGTGGCACAGGAGATTCGCAGGGAGAGGTTTCCACATGACATCTCCCCCACATGCTAAAAAGCCGGTCTGTGTTGGAACACAACACTTTAATAAAGCCTGTAAAATTCCTCTGAGGTTCTGATCAGCGTTACAGTGACACAGAAGATACATTCAACATCTGGACATGAATGTTAGATCTCAGACTTAATTTTATAGTAATAGAAAGCATGTTTTACTAATTATTATAACTTTGCTAGCCTTATAGATACACGCATTGAAGAATTTATAGTTTTCTAAGGGTTTAAATTAGTTAAAAAAAATAATACTGCTTACAGAAGCTTCTGTTCCTTGTGATGTTTCATGCAGGTATTTGCTACAGAAAGGAATGAACCTGCTGGCCCATTGCATCCACCCACTGGCGAGGCTGCGTGCCGTTCCCTGTGCAGAAGGTGGCTTAAGCTGCGGCTTTTCCTTGGGCACCATATTTGCTTGCATGGCCACAGCCCTGGGGCTGGCTGGGAACAGAGCTGGTGATCACTTAAAAACTCATCGCTTGGCTCCATTTGTCCAACCAGCATTCCAACGCACCTGCCCGGAAAGTCCTTCCTCCCCGTTTTCCCCAGCCGCCTCCTCTGCACCACGCCAAAGCCCTCTTGAGTGACCTCAGCCTGTGACCTGCAAGGTCCCTTTTACTCTGACTTCCCTTCTAGCCATGTGCATTAAGCTGTAGTAGAAATCTATAACGTGCTTGGTCTAGACAAGCTCCATAAGGAAGAATTCATCTATAGCCCTTTTTCAGAGGACCTATGTTGTCTTGTGCTCCAGTTAACAGCGCTCCAACTCCATGGCAAGGGCCACGCTTGGCTGCTGCTGGCAGAGTGAAAGACACCATTCCCTTTCCATTCTCATACTGTCTTGTCAAACAGAATTTATCAGAATTTGTCTTACAATTTGTCTTCTTTTCTGCAGGTATCACCACATTTCCAGCATTAGCTTTACCGTCAGATTGCTAGCCCTGCAGGCGAGGAATCTGAGAGGCTGGCAGCGTGCTTTGCACCGTTCCTAATGTGCCGGTCAGCACTTGGCAAAGCCCAGGGACTCTGTGTGTACACTGCATGGCTCTGCTAACACAAAATCATCTTCTTCTGAACTGAACATTATTTGATACCAGGCATTTTGTGTTAGACAATGCCGCAATTTATACCCCAAGTTTATAACCTTTTCCAGTAATTGGCCAATGGCAGTTTTATCTGCCTTACACTTCCCGGTTTAGACTCGCCCTTCAGCGGTTTTCCTATATATGTGTGCACGTGTGTACATGTGTGTACATGTACAGTACAACTACAGTTCAACAGTTTAGACAAATTTATCAGCTCTCTGATACCATGGAAATATCAAGTATTGTGTCTAAACCAGATTCTGCATATTGCTCTGAGTAAGACCCTCTCAGTGTCATTCCAAACGTCAAAATAATATTTTGGTAAATTCCTGCTTTACTCAGGGGTGCAAAATATTACAGGGCACCTAATTCCTTTAGATGTTTTTTCAAATGTGTGAATATTTTGACATCATTAAATGACATTCCAGAGGTTTATAGATAGATCTTAATTCACTGCATCTGTCCACAGCCCACATCTGTCCACATCTGTCCCCTCACAATGCAATGTCCTTCTGTGCAACCGCTCCTGCTTGGAGTTATTTTAAGAATAACTGTGTCATTGATTTTTTTTCTTACTCTTGCATACAGAATTTGTATCTAACAAATACAGCAGCCGCCTTGGGAGCAGTGCATAGAATGCATAGGCAATGAATTTGTATTCATATTTACTTTCATATGTAACAATCTTAGTTACTTCAGATATTTTACTCTTGGGGCGGTCACAACAAGCAAATCCCATACCATTTAATTCCAATTAATAGTAAGACAGAATTTTCTTTTATTTATTACTCAACTAATTGGACAACTGGTCCAATAGTGCCAAAAATTATTTCCTAAATAAACTATACAGTGAAAAGTTTACTAGTTTTTAATCAGTCTGTAGCTCTATGTTGAGCAAATTATGTGTTTATTTAGAAGAAAAAAAAAAAGACAAAAATGTGGCTTACAAAGACAGACTGAGAGTTAGATTTCATTGCATATTTTATGACAAAGCTACAAACAATTAAATATCACCTCTAATTTAAAGTAACTTATAGTTGTCCCAAGATAATGCTGATATAAATTCAGAAAGATACCCAGCTGAACCATGACTAAGAGGAACAGGAAGAGGCCGTGCCATTTTCTCTTTTAATCTTGTTCTCCTCCTCTTCTGACAGCCACTACAGCTCCCCCTTTTTACTAATAAATGTCCTGTTTTGCTCCAGACTTTATTTTCTGTAGTTCTGTCTCACCTGGCCCAATTTTATCTAAAGGAGCAGCTTTCCATCACTGTTGACTTTTCTGGTCATGCATGTATATCTATTATGTGGTGCCTCACTAACACAAATTACTGTCAAATTCAGTACTTGAGCAAGACTTCAATAATTCACTTGAAATCCACCAGCTACATTCAAACACATAAGCATGGAAAACATTCATAAAAATCAGGGAAAACAAGCTAGCTGCTTCTCTTGACATTGTATCCATCCTGTCTCCAAAAGCAAACAACTCACATTTCAAGACTTCAGCCGTTATCCCTAACTGAGGGTGAAGGCTTGAGTTTATTCCCTTGTCTATCAATCATGATTTCCACAGACATGCTTGGACCTTGCAATTTGTGTTCTTTTGAGTCAAGGGCTTGTAGTCACCACTGAACAGAAACCTGCCTTAAAAAACCCTGTTTCTGTAGAACACAAGGAAGTTGGGGCAAAGGTAGCATAAAACCATATATACACACCCAGTTTAGAAGTTATTTATTCATGGAAACCATTTAAATTTAATTTCCTGTAGACTCTTCATGTAACAGCTTCTAAATTCTGTTCATTGTTGGAGTTGGCAGCCCTGCCATGGACCCTAAAGTCACTCGGTTACTAAATAAGGGCATTTATTCCAGCCTCTCGACATCTCCTAGATCTAGAAAAACAATATCAACAGGTGAGAGACAAATGTCTTTCGTGTTTTCATATGCCATGTTATGCAGTCCTTTTTAGAGTCACCATTTCTTATCAGTATTCCTACTTCAGATCCACATTGATTGTAATTATGTTATTAATTGCAATAGAAGTGGATAGCAAAGTACAGCAGTATCATCCTAAAGAAATCCTTCAAACTAGGCTTAAAATAAAATTCCTTTTTTTAATTATGATGAGATTTACCAGACTTCAGAAGCTCTTTACCTATTTTATTTCAAATATGATTGGAATAAGACTTAATCCTTTAAAACATGTGCCAAAAGCTGGTATCTGTTATAGTTTTGGATATGTTTCAGAAAGCAACAAAATCAGAACTATAAAGAAATTTCCAATGTAACAACTATGGAATTATTTCTAATGCTTCACGGTACTTACCAGGCTTGAGCAACAGCAGATATATGTGACTCCACAACTGCAATTTATTGCCTTAGAATCAACAGCCTTACAATAAGCATTTCATAGCATTTCCTTGTGCATATTAATGATCTCTACAAAATCACTCTTTTTCATTTTGCTGGTTCAATTTTTGCTGCTTTGGAAGTTGTCCCTAGAGACGCTTCAAGGAAGAGCTGAGGGGGGAGGAAAGTGCTAGTCCCTTTCATTAGCAATCTACATTTAACTTAATTCCCTTGACTGATCTGCTTGCTTCTCTTTTAGGCAATCAGTCCTTTTGCTGTCAATGCCAACATACTGCTGGTCAATGGCAACTACTCCAAGATTCGTTAGAGGGATCCAGCTGATTAACTTGGGAGACTTTGCAAGGAATAAAAATGGCCTTTTCTGCTTTTAAGATTTATCACCTTAAACAGAAATAACTGTATTTCAGACTCTGAAATCTATATTTATACAAAATTCAAAGTATGAGGCTTTCCATGTGATTTCCTAAAAGGATAAATATACACACGAGTATTTCTCTGTCCATAGCATCGTAATCATTTGAATCCCATCTCTCCCATCCCAGTATGAAAAGACTTCACAAATGAATGATGAGCAGATGGCATATCATTTTCTCAACTGGAGATTCTTGGATTCAATTTGTCACTCACTGAATGCTGGCAAAAAAGCACATTTGTGTCCCAGTGAATAGCCTGCATAGTTTGTATATTCTCTGATGGTATGTGTTTAACAGCTACCGGTAAACATAATACAGGCTTATATCAAATAGATATATATTTTTTGTTTTAGGTATAAATATCACTGCAGTCATCAATGACTTCATGTCTTTGATTTTGCTGTCTCTGAGCTGTACTTTGGTGTATAGCTCTGGTCTAACCTGTAGTATTGCTGTTGGCCACATGCAGGTGCCCCCCTCCCCTGGCTGCCCCCACCCGTGCAGCCTTATCATACACACCTATGCTTAAGGTCTGCTGAATCCAACAACCCAACTCTTCTCACTGCTTTTCACCATTTAGTGGAAGTTTGGCTTAACACCTATGCTATTTCCACGGTAGCTATTGTGCTTTTGGCACCGCCATGTAATGCGGAGTTGATGTTTGTGGGGTGGTTTGGAGACAAACCTGCAGCCCACAGAGATGATGCTTTAAAAGCTGGTGCTTTCACCATGCAAGTTCTCAGATGTTACCTAAGAGAGGAATACAGACATCTCCAGTTTGATACTAGGGCTTCTTACTTCAAACACCTTTCTTAATTGCACCTTCCTTTTTATTTGCTGTTATACACAACCTGTTGCAACACTACCAACAAGCTGTGGTTTGACAATCCCATTATCCTGAGCTACATAAGTAACTACCAGGGATGCTGCTGCTATCCTGTGTGATGTATGTGTTGGTGGCTCCCATTCACAATGCAGAACTGCCCATCTATCAATAGCTGAAATGATCTGTTAGTAACGTAACTAATGCACAGTGAGATTTATATGAAACATTTTGTATATCATTAAATAAGAAATCTAGAAACGATTACTCCTACTCGAGACACCAGAAATGCTAACTCACAGCCGATGCATGGTGGAACTATCGTCCATGAGTATCACACATACCGTTTGCCATTTCAAGCCTCCTAGGATGTAAAAACTATCAACTTGTTGTAAATAGCTTCTCAAGTAGTACAGTTTTGTGTTTTGACATTGGGGATGGTGAGAATTATCCTCTTTCCAGATTTTTCTGCTATTTCCAACATAGAAAACAGATTAGTGGGTTCATTGTCACAAGTGCTCTACTCTAAGCAAGAACTTTCCAAATCCTTGACACAGTATTAATCACTTATCCAGGCTTCTCTGCTATCAGAGCAGATGTCTAAAGCACAGAATCCATGTAGGGAGCCCTTAGAAGTTTGTATTGTTTCTACCGCCTAAGGGGCAGATATTTAAATTTTCTTAATATTGAGCCAACTCAGTTCTTATCACAGTTACACAAAGCTGCCACATAATTCAATAGACAAATTGTCTGAATCTAATTAATCCCATAAAAAGACAAATTATATATTTTTATAAATCTATACTTAATAGATAGCCAAATGGCTACAAGCCACATAAGGATGAATGAATCAGATACCATCTGCGATAGAAGGCATGTTGAATAGTACAGTCTAGATGGAAAGCATATTGAACACAACAAAACATACCACATAACAGATTTAAAACCTATAATCCACCCAGAAAGTCTGCTAAAATAGATCAGCTCTGTCACATAACACTGCTTTCATCTAGTGTCCAGGAGCACCGCACCACTTTGACTCATTTAGCAGATCAGTTACATGCTATTCCTGATTTCATGCAGTGATGATTAAGGATGAAAAATATCACAGACAGTTGGCAACTGCAATAAATCAAAAAGCTTTGCTCAATTTTGCTTTACGTATTTGCACCAGAATTTTAAAAACAATATGATTGAATTAGTCATGTACAATAATTGTTTTCTGGGAAAAAAAGTCCGCTGTGATAACTTTGGGTCTTCAGATTTCATAAGTGTTCTAAGACACGGAAGTAAATTAAGCTTTAATAAGGCTGTTATGAACCCACTGTCAGGAGATGTTGCATACACACTAAAATTAGTTTCTACTGAGATTTTTTTTTTCTTTTTTTTTTGAGAATGGTCCAAAGCTGTAAGCAAAGTAACAGTGAGGTGAACTGCATTAATCTAACAAGATATGGCACAATTACCGAAGCCACTTATGGTATTTTTTTAATATATGCTGTCCCAGCCTGTGCGCCATAGCCTCTCACCAGATACAGTGAGCATCTGCTGGTTTGAGGGCTATGGGCTACGTTTTCTAAATTTATACTGCTCAGATCCCAATTTGAGTCACCAAGACCTGACCTGGAGCTGAAATTAAACCTTCAACTGCCCCCCAAATGAATACATGAAGCCACCCTAATGAATGCTACCAGAATTACTGTACGCCTGATCATGACAAACAGCTCCTGCCAAGCTGCGGAGCAGCGAGATGTTGAACGCTGAGGCAATATTTGCCACAGCTTCGCTTTTTCTTTTCTTTGCCTGTCATGTGTCATAAAGCAGCAGCAAAATAAAGGTTATTCTGAAGATATGGAGCTGAATGTGTTGATTAGCTGTCCTCTCGTGTAAGCCAAGAAGCCGAGTGGTGCGTATATAGGTTACAAGCTATATAGTTGCTGCATATAGCTGTCAACAACGCCCTTACGGTACCTTGAGCTCACTCTGCAGCACACGCCTGAAAGATCCTCCCTGGTTCAGATAACTTGTATCACACCAGTCCTGGCCATAGCATGGAATAAAACATACATCACAGCATTTGCCCATTAGGTCAGGAGTTTCTAATGCAAAACAAAGTGTAGTGTTTACAATAGCCTTCAAATTTGGGATCTCTGGAAACCTTCGGTCTTACTGTTTAATCTGAACATTTCAGAGAGTGTAAAATCAGAAGCCTCTGAGGTCTCATGCCTGTGTAGTTTCATTTATTTAAAAATTAATCATAGACTGAAGGAAAGAACAGTAGTCCATTCCCACAAGAATTGACGTAAATTCTGTGGCCTTAAATTTACTTTGTTGCAGTCTTTCCTTTTAATAAAATACAATGACTTAAGTGTGACTGATGTTAGTAAGAGAGATTTATTATTATTATCATCATAATTTTATTGTTATCAAATTAAAGGTCACTTGAGACAAAAAAGGTCTTTCGAATACAGCTGTCATACTACAGTTTTCATCTTTATGCGTGCTTATTTAGAAAACACACTCAAAGGAAACATAGAAGTAACATAGAAGTACATCTGTAACTAAAGTACTTCATCTAATAAATATTCTCCCCAAACCATTAATAACAAGCCTTGTAAACAGTAAAGGTCTGCTAGTGTAACATGAGGTTTGCTTGCTTACATGCTGTCTTCTTGTCCCAATTCTGGAGTCTGCTGGGTTTCAGCGGGCAAATTCACTGAATGAAGAAACATCTTTCAGCTGCTTTTGTGCACGGAGACACAGGTTCTGACAGAAATCTTTCTGAGATCTCTTCTGTAAAATTGGAAAGCCATGTGTAAAGATGCTGTTCCTCTGTTTGGGCTAGATCTACATCATGTATTCACGTCTGTCTGACTCAGAGGAGAATAAATGTACAAACCTTCTTCCTAAACATATGCTATGAAAAGTGCATTGCACAGAAATACTTAAACAGATCTCATATGATTCACAGGATATTTTTTTTTTTTTTTCACTTTTTTTTTTTCTTTTAAACATCCTAGGGAATATGAGCAGCCAGCAACCCTGAAATATATCAGCTTCACCAAGGAGAAAGAAAACATTAGGATTTCAAATGTACATGTCCTCTCCCACATCCTGAAGTTACAGAAACTTACTGAAATCTTTGCTCCTTTAAAAAACTTTCTCCTTTTTGTGACTGTGAGAAAAAGCTGGGAAGCATGTACTGAGAATAATAGCTGCAGAGACATCTTCTCAATTCTTAAAAAAACATGAAAGGACTCAGAATAATAGAAACATCAGTCAAGTTAGTGCGGCTGACCTACCCAAAGTTTCAGCTTGGAGAAGACCGGTGTACAAGTGTAAGCAAAATTAGAGGCTTCTTTAGCAGTTCTGAGGGAGATTCAGGAACACCAGATGAACCATACTGTTATCCTGAGGAACAATAAGAGAGGTGGTCATGACAAACCCTAGGTTCTAGTGTAACTACAGAAGTGATTCACTCAGTTCCAGGCAGCAAAGAATCTCCTCAATATTGGAAAATACTTAACGATTCTAAAAGTTACATTTCCTTTCATAATACCATACATTTTTTTAAAATCCAGAATGCCTTTCTTTTTAACCAAGGAACACATCCATACATTAATGTTTTTTAAAAAATACATATAGCTCGACAACAATGTTTGCAAACCATAAATGCGCTCATTTTCACACCCTTGCATGTCAGCATGCTTAGGTTGGTTTTTTTACACTGCTGTCACTCATTGTCGAGCAGCCTCATCACTTCACACGCAACCCCCAAAAGCCAATCTTCCTTTGCTATACCAGATCAAAAAGACCCTACATGAAACCTGGCAATGCTTTCAAAGCACTTTCCTCTGTTAATTTCCAACATAATTTAATACCTAAATTAAGAGAGCAAACAACGCAAGTGTTTGTTGGGAGAAAATGCAGCTGCAGTAGCTTCAGGGGGGTCCTACCTGTGCTGGAGTCAACGCTGGCCCGACACAGAGAGCCTGCAGGTGCCTTTGGGACTTGGCAGGTGGGTGCTTACTGCCAACGTCTCACCTGCTCATCACTGACCACGCTGTAGTCCATCACATCGATACTTCACTCCCACTAGCTTCTATACTTTCTTCTATATGCATGCAGTCCCACATGATAGGGTAGACTTACCCTGATCTCTTCAGACAGACATTTAGTAGAAACACACAAAGCATGAGATTAATTATATATGATTTAGATTCATTGCAATATTTAATTACACAGTTGTTATAATAGATCCAACTTAATTACACTTGAAAATCAGAAAAGCTGCACTATGAAATAATTTTCTAAAACATTTCTTCCAAAGATGACTAGTATGTGGAATTTTATGGACATATGGTTCCATATCACGTCAAAATGTTGGATCAGGACTACTAAGTAATGACATTTCCCATATAACCTAATACATGAATTTTAGTTTGTAGAGATGGATAAGCAGTCACTGTAGGTAATAAAAAAAATTGAAACCGATGCAGAATAGATACGTGATATACTGCATAAAATTCAGTAACCCAACACTCACTACTGTATTAATATTTAATATTGTTCATTTTGCTCTCTAGCTTCTGTTTGATTTCTCCGTCCTACCTAAATAAAGGTAGGCACCTTTGCAATGCTTGTTGATGCATTGGATTTGAATAATAGGAAAAAAAAATCACACACTGGTTTCGGTTGTCAGGGCCCTTAAAGCCCACCTAGCTCCAGCCCCCTGCCCTGGGCAGGGCCACCTCCCCCCAGCCCAGGTTGCCCAGAGCCCCGTCCAGCCTGGCCTTGAGCCCTGCCAGGGACGGGGCACCCACAGCTGCTCTGGGCAGCCTGGGCCAGCGCCTCCCACTCCCAGGGTAAAGAATTTCTTCCTCATATCTAATCTAAATCTGCCCTCTTTCAGCTTAAATCCATTCCCCTTGTACTGTCACTGCAAGTCCTTTTAAGAAGCCCCTCCCCGGGTTTCTTGCCGGCCCCTTCAGGCACTGTAAGGCCACCATAGGGTCTCCCCGGAGCCTTCCCTTCTCCAGGCTGGACAACCCCAACCCTCAGCCTGCCCGCACAGCAGAGGGGCTCCAGCCCTCCGAGCATCTTCTTGGGCTCCTCTGGGCTCGCCCCAGCAGCTCTGTGTCCTCCTTATGCTGGGGGCACTGCTGGACGCAGGGCTGCAGGCCCAGGACACAACTGGCTTTCTGAACTGCAAGCACACATTGTTGGGTCTTGTTGAGCTTTACGTCCCCCAGCACCCTCAAGTCCTTCATCCTCAGGGCTGCTCTCAATGCATTCTCTGCCCAGCCTGTATTGATACTGGGGGCTGCCCTGACCCAGGGGTAAGATTATTTCCTCCTTTTGAACCACATAGGCTTTCTCATTACATGACGAATGTGTTGTTTTCCTATCCCTTCACCTTTGTCATCTATTACTGCACACTGAAATACTTGGAGTAAAGTTTATCACAAATACACAAAATCACTTACTCTAGAAGGAAGGTCTGTGAACGTGAACTCCATCAGGCCGGCTCGCTCAGTACTTGGGCGGTACCACCATCCAGAGGAGACCTGTGAGGTGACACCTGCACTTTCCCGCCTGGTAAATACGTCGCTGAATCAGGGCACTGGAAAGAAACAGAGCCCTATTGTGTTATATCGTGTGTGCACTCCAAGGGAGAAGACGCAATAAAATACAAACCTATTATAATGAAAATAATTATATATTTTTAACGAACATAGAGAGACTGTGCCCAACTGGTACATGAAAAAAAAAGCATCTTCAGCTACAGTAAGAATGCTCGTGGAGGGCTTCCCTTAGGAAGCTGTCTAATTTCTAACACATCAAGCAATGTGTCCGCTTGCCCTGACGCTCATCTTCAAGAAGGTTTGCCTGATATTCAACTTAAGTGCCATTTTCCTTTCCTAATTTCATCTCGTTATTCATAGCTACATTCCTTTTCATTATGCTAAACAATTATTCTTTCCTGAATGCTTGCTTTAAGCAGATTTCTTTTTCCTTGCTTCCCAGTTCTGGTCTCATCTAGATTTGGCACTGTACACATCAGGCCCCCTGCCCTCTAATCGTTCTTCTACCCCCTTTTCAGTACTCTTTCCAGCAGCACTTCTATCACATTCAAAGCAAGCTGCAGTGGTATGATATCAACCAGAGTTCAAAGCACTTAAAAGTTCATGCCAGACATAATGGTCTGAAGGGTCCTGTTCGAAAGGAAGGGACAGTAAGGATAGAAAAACAGGAGAACATCCAGAAAGCATTGACACATTATACATTATACCTGTGGCATTTGTCAAGTCTTTTTGTCTTGATTTTATTCATACAGGGCTGACAGCTTAGCCTGGGGTACAGTGCTCCACTCACAGCCAAGTCAAAAGGACATCATCACGTCCTAGCACGAGAGGCCAGTAAGTAGCATATACTGGAAGAATTTAAAGGTCTGAAGATTAATTTCTACTTGTATCTTTTGAAAGCATGCCAGTAGTTGCAAGAACAGTATTGTGGCGCCACAAAACGCATCTGCATGGATGTTCAGAAAGGAACCAAAGCACAAAACAATGAGTGGAGCAGAGCGGTAACCCAGGCTGGCATGAGGAACACCCCAGTGCTTCCCTGTCTCCTATAGCTTGTAGGCTTATTTTGACTTAGCTACTGTTAGGATGAATTTATGAGATCTGGAAAACAACAGTTTTCCATTCCAGTAATATTTTTCAGAAACACTGCATATTGATGAGCCAAAGGTGATCTGAAATTTGGCACCCCAGAAGCAGAGGTCAAGCACCCCAAAACAGGCACTGGCAGGGAGCCAGGTTGCAACCAAGTGATTTCACCATCTAATGGATAATTCAAACGTATATCGTATACATCATGAGCTTTCAACCTGGAGTGAAATGATTTTCTAGAAACAATTACTAAAGGAACAAATTGAAGAAAGCTTTTTAATGTGTGAGGAATGTGCTGTTCAAATAAATTATTTATGCAAGCCAGGATAGGACTGACTTATTATTAAGCAAAAAATTGTGTTCAAAATACATGTATTAAGTTCTCTTGAAATGTAAGAACAGTATGTACATATCACATGGTACTATGTAACCCATTTATAAATCAGAAGCAAAGAATGAATGGGGAATTATATCTTGTTCTGAAAAATTGTGATCAATCCCCTAATGTGCAAACGTAACCTGTTTCAAGTCAGAAACCTGGAATGAATTAGGATAGTTGTAACCTTGAGAATAGAGCGCTCTTTATCTTTCCACATTGTGATGAAAAGAAATAGGCATTGATAAAAGCAGTCTTGAGAACTAAATAAATTCATGGTATA
The DNA here is from genome assembly GCF_023634085.1 of Falco cherrug. NCBI lineage: Eukaryota > Metazoa > Chordata > Aves > Falconiformes > Falconidae > Falco > Falco cherrug. The sequence continues at coordinate 30,446,550 of NC_073707.1, forward strand.
TCTGCTGCAACAGTAAAATGAACATTGCTACTTTTAAAAATAGAATAAATATTTTTTTTTAAATGTCGAATTATATACTAGTAAGAATTCTAAGACATAGCTTAAGGTGACCTTAACCTTCCTGATCTATTGAACTGGATCAGGATGCAGTAAAAAAAGAGAAAAAAAAAGAAAAGAAAAAAAAAACCAACAACAATTCAGTAATTAATAGAAGATATGAATAACTAAAATCCAAGAGGCAAGTAACACGTATACACCACTGCAAAATATTTCCACATAAACACTTCAATGCCTGTAATAAGTAGTAGTCCACAACTTTTGCTGATGTATACATTTCCATGATATTACTTACCATAACTGATGAGTGACTTTTAGGGTGAAGTTATTCGTGGCTGTTGAATCCAAAGTGCAATTAGCTTATACTAGGCTTAAAGCAGTTTATTGTTTTAACTTCATTTCACTTCGTCAAGGGGATGGAACATCATTTTAAGCAGCATTATTTTCTCCTGTATGAGATGTCTTCCACTTGTCTTTCTTGCTTTCACTTTTCTTTCTCGCTGACACACCAAAGGTCATTTGATTTGACTGTCATTATGGATTGTGGGTATACATGAGATACAATACAATATTGCGCTTCTAAGTTGAAATACTACTTTATATAGCAAAATATAAAAATTATGGGTATTGACTCGGTATATTTAAGGTGATTATAAGTCAAATTCATGTCTGAAATGAGGAAAGTTCTGCCTTGACTACAATTATTTAATTTTGCATTATACTATTATGGATTTCCTAGTTTTTTCTCCTTAAGACGACTGAGGTTTTAAACAGACTCAGTTAAAATAAAATAACTATTAAGAGTGACTCTTCAAATACTTCCTCTTTAGAGAAAAATACAAAGGGAAAAGGAGGAAAATCTGCTGGGATTTTGAATTTCAGTCATATCCACAATAGTCGCTTTTATTTGCTTGTTGAGCAAGATCATCTTTCACTTCCACCGTTCAGAGGCCACCCTGCCCAGCAGGATCCACATCTATGATTAAGGTTTCTAGGCAGTGGTACAGCAAAAGCAAACACATTAGACTAAAGATTTCATCTCTGCAGTGACATAGAAAAGAGCAGTACGCCTGCATTATTATTTTTTTTTTCCTTATCCCACCATCTTTTTATTCTACACTTGTCAAGACTTTTTGTCACTTCATTCCTTTCAGTTTCTTGGGACACAACAACAGACACATGGTAAATTATGGAAAACCTAAACATAAATATTAATCTATAACAGCAGAGCATTAAAATGTCTTAAGCTTCCAGTGTTTGATTCTTTTTTGAAAAAATGTCTGATTCTGAACTTAAAAATACATCCCAGTTCTAGAGGTGTGATTTTCTAGAATAAAAACCTACCATTTCATGTGTATGAACCTATATTCAAGAACGCCTAAATGTGCCCAGTCTTAATACAGGCTTGTTTATAAATACCACCTTCATTTGAATGTCTTTAACACGCATGCAACAATGTAGTAAAAAAATCCCTCCTTGATAGCAAATCACTAAAAAAACCCTTTAGCTAATGATGTGATTGATAATTATAGGTTTTTATAAATCACAGAAGCGTTCTCTGAATGTTGTAAGAAATACGCAGGGCTGTACTCACCATGGTCATGGAAGCAAAGACAACCAACTGCAGAAACAGCTCCCTGTGTGGCAGAGAAGCTCTTGCCCTCCTATTTCTCCAGGAAATCTATCTTCCAACTAAATGTCCCCAGAACACCGATGCCTGCCGAGACACCATCTTCATTGCACTGATCTTATTCTGTATATGCAAAGTCAGTGTGTTTAATTAAAAATATTTAGGCTAACAGATGCTTGCTTAAATATTTGAAAAAAATTAAATATTCAGTTAAACATTCAGTTGAAGCTGAGCCTGTGTTCTTAGTCCCTTCAAGGTTTATGTGGCCCACTGCAGGATAAAATGTATTTTATAGTTACAGATTGATGGACGCTAGGACTATGTGCTTTCCCAGAACCAATGATATCATTATGAATTAATCTGTCGGCATGACACAAAGATTACTCTATAAGAACAAAATACCAAACTCCAAAAGACCTTTTCACAGAAAAAAAAATATTCTTCAGAAAAGCAGCAAGAAGAAAATGAATAAGAAATACTTTTTAAAGCCTTTCTCTTAGCTTTTCCTTTTTTTATTATTATTTTTTTAGTATTTTTTAAGGTGTACACACTCTAGACCTTTCTTTCTACCTTCAAACTTAATGGTAAGTCTGTGCACAAAGGACCCAACAACTAGCACAGCACAGCAGAACCACGCTCATCTTGCTGCAGTATCTGTTTATTTGTGGTGGGCAGGGATTTTTCCCTTTCATACATCATTCACTACTAGCCAGACTGATTTCACAATGTCAACTCAAAAAACAGCTTTAGCATGAAGAAAAGAAAAATGAAAGGAAAAAAGTATATCTATGGTTTGTTGTTGTTTTGAATATTAGCCACACTGGGCCCCAGATTTCATTTTCTTTGCCCTACTTCAGAGGCTCCATTGATAGTAAAGGTCACACAAACAGGACAGGAAAATAAATAACATTTTCTGATTTTCTTGGTTTTGAAAGTTCTTCTATTGCCTATGAACACAAAGGACACATCATCTCTCTGATGCACCAAGAAAGGCCTTGATTATAATGTTTCATTGCCTGAATCTCTTTTTCAATTAAGAAGCTGTTTGGGTGATACTTTCAAAGGCACAAAAGCAGTTAAGGCATCCAAGTCTTCCTGGAAATTAATGGGAACAGGGAGCTTCACATACATTTGTAGCTTTGTTACAGCTTTCCCAATCTGACTTCTGTTTCTGCAGTGAAGCAAAAAAAAAAAAAAAAAAAAAAAAAAAAAAAATCCGGTTCATAAGGGCTGGATAACCACTTTACTTACGAGAGGCCCAAGCACTGTTCACGTAATAAGGATTATTTCACCTCCTTTCTCATGGTTTTGGACTGTGTTGCAACTTGAAAGGAAAAACAAATTTTGCTGCTGTCAACCAGATTGAACTTAAATGAGCATATAATTGGAGGTAAACCTAACTTCATTCATTAACAGGAAATGAAAATCTGCATGCAAAACAGACTAAATTAATAAATTAAGAGAATAGCAACTATGATTGCTTTGACCATCCATATATCTTATCATTAGTAAACAGAGCAGGTAACCAACTCATGAAGTTCAACAAGAACTGGCTGTGAACAGTCCTGTACTAGACCACTGGAGAAAGCGGCTATGTTGTTTTAATCTGAAGCATCCCCGAAAAGATTTCCATACTTGAGAGTCATTTTTTTAAAAGATGTATTATTTGACACTCCAATTAAAAGAGCTTGCTCTTTAGCTAGAGTCAAAAAGACTTGGTTTAGGTTAATACATAGACTAGCTTGACTTCTATAAGCATAATGACAATAATTAACAACACCCTTAATTCTGCCACATAAATGTATGATGTGAGCATTTCACCTTATTTTAATAAGGTGAACGATGCTTAAAGTCAACAATAGGAGTCTTAATTAAAAGTAAGATTCAATTTCATGAAGATTTAATCTTCAATTATAAAAAAGCCTTAATGACACTTTACCCCAAAATGATAAATATGCACAAATCTCTCCACCTCAATAGGAATGAAAGAGAAAAGTGAAAATTCCTCACATAGCTGCTAGTGATTTTTGCTTCATTTATCTGAAGGGCACTGGAATCATGTGGCTCAGTCTTCTAGGAGCTGTAGTAGTGAAGGGAACCATCCCAGGTGTTTCCCACAGGTACTGTTGGTGAACCAAGATAGGAAAGAGGTCATGCCTCTTCTACCCTTAACCGACCTTTTCTTTTTTTAGCAAGTGACTTTCACCACCTCCAAGACCCATCTTCATCATTTCAGGTCTGCTTAAGTGGTCCCCACATGCTGAAAGCAAGTTGGTGTCTTTCAGTTTTGCTGCAGCAGGCAGATGTCAGGCCTCAGGTCACCGGTCACCCTCACCACCGGGATGATGGGCGTCTGGGTAAATCTGCTGATGCACGCACCTGACATCTGATCTTAATAGATACAGAAATAGGATTTGTGTGGGCCTACTGTGACAGAGCTGCTACCAGCCTTCAATCTGGGGTAACAGCTCTGGGGCCACCTTCATGAGCAACATTCGGCATCAGACTATGTCCTTTCTTAAAAAAAACACATGCTCTCAACTTAGTCAGCAACATATATTCACTCCTACAGATTTACAACAGCCTTGAAATAAGTCTACACATCTCATAAGACCCGACATCCTTACTCTGAGCAAAAAAACCCCAAACAAGCACATAATCACGGGACCTTAATTTCATAACATACTCTGTTGGTTTTGCCCTAGAAAGAGATGTTTTTATTTCATATCAGTTCAACCTCATTCTAACATTGGATGACTCCTGCTTACGTAGGGCAGAAGGCCCCTCTAGACAGCTGCAGATGCCTCGCTAAGAAGCTCACAGACCCCAGGTCAGAGAAGCTGAAGAGGACACCCAGGTTTTGGTGATGTTTGGTGATGTAGGCCATCTCATTTCCCCCGCTCACAGTCATCAGACTCTGTTTTGAAAGAAGAAACCATTCTCACAATGATTACACTGACCACCTTCTCTATCTATTCTACCCTTCATCCAGCAATCCTTCCATAGCAAACCAGCACAGGATGGAAGAATAAAACCCAGAGAACACGGTCTCTGCCAAGCTGCATAGTTCATTGTGTTTATCCTCTCTCCCAGTCTCCATCTGCTTCTGCTTCAGCAAAAGCTCGTTAGCCAACATCTTTTCACAGGTAAACCTGTTTCTGGTGAGTCTCCAGGAACACCTGAACAAGCTACGTATTAATTCATAAGTGTCTCTGATGCAAGCAAGGTGCAGCGGCTTTCACTTCTAAAACTGGTGGCCCTGGTTTAGCTCAATGACCAGAGCTACTCATTTTGGACTAGAAGGCTAGCAGGTTCTTAGATTCATCAGTTCATATCCCACAGGGGATCTTTACACCATGTATATATGGGTGGGTACAGACAAAAACACAGATGACAGAATGGTGGTGGTGGTGGTAGTGGTGTTGCCAGCAGCTCTTTTTTGGGAGCTTGGTTGAAGGTGCTGAACAACCCCAATGATCAAAAGGAAGATATTTTTGCATCATCAACTGTTTCGTGTAAGGTTTCAACAGCAAAACGCTCTGGGTTTGGTGCACTGCTCAGGGCATGCACTGTCGTAAATACGATCACATTGCTTCACCTTGTTATCAGGGAACGCTGGCCGGCAGTGTCGCCAGGTCTTGACAAGGGAGAAACGCAGAGGGAGAACAATGAGCTTGGCTTGGTTCCCAATTAACTGATCCTTTGGAAGAAAATAAATCTCTGTGAGGGGCAACATTTTACATTAGGAAAATACAGGGAAGAGCACTGCAGAAGCAGATTATTTTCTTGTTCATATTGAAGAAGTGCTTAAAAATGAACTCATTAGAGGCCTCCACATTGTACATAAACTGATCAAAGTTCTCTTGTATATTGAGCTAATCTGTCAAGCAAAGGTCCGGAGTTAATCTGCCTTGCAAAGGGCCAGATTTCCAACGCACTAAGACAACCATTACAGGGTAAAGCTCTGCAGAGACGTCAAACATCAAATCCCTTTGAAAACAGTTAAAAGTAAAGTCTCTTTACCTTGCTGAGCGCTACACATCAGCTTTGCTAATCCCTTGCAAAAGTGAAATCTTTAGAAGCCAAATTATAAATTAGCATAACACAGTAATTTATTGTCTTATTATCAAAAAGTAATAGCAGAAAAAAATCAATTTTGAAAGGGCTCTTTTCTGTGTCTGACTTGCCAGTTTTGCAAAACTGTAATTTCCCTTGTGGGAAATCCATTATATTGTGAAAATACTACTGTACGTATTGGCTGCTTTTCCATGAATTATATCCAGATGTTTGCATAACATACTGTCATCTGCAGAAGCAACAGCCTCTAGTGGTGGATCAGACCTATGATACAGCCTCCTCCTCTCTGGTTCTTTCACACTACTCATCTCGGGGCGCTACAAAGTGTACTGAAGGTTAACCGTTCCAAAGAAGGGCTGTATTATGATAGTTAGTCCTGCAGAGAAAATGTTTTTGTCTAAACACAAGGATTTTAAAAATCCTAAACATGTAAATGAATAATATGTACTGACTCACAAAAATCACTACATTACCCACAAATATTTTCCCCTGTATAAACTTTTAAGGCCACTACAGTTTCCTTGCTAAGCATTTCTCTTTATTTCAGATTTGCTTTCCTCTGCAAAAGAGGAATGTGAAGTTCACTTGGAGAAAATACACGTCCTGGGGGCATTCTATAATGAATGACCCGGCTTTCTCTCTGGAAGTGCTTGGACTATTTTGAGAAATGGATATGTACTGGGGTAGTTACCAGCAGTTCCTTTTCTTGTAGTTTCTGAAATGGAGCTTCTCATGTTTCAGAGAATAATTGATTTTTTTTTTTTAATAGCTTTCCTGTAGCTATACAACTGATTTTATTCTGCTTCTTTTTCTTTTTTCGCTCCTTTTTCCCCTTCTCTCAGATACTTAATTATCTTTTGCCATAGTATACACAATCAAATTACACAGCTGCTAGATAGGTAGTTTCCTGGTATCCATTAGCATTCACAAAAGAAAAGAATGCTTTTATAATTTTGTCACAGACACTCCAGTCATCTTATTTTTCCCTCTCCATTATCATATTATTAAAATTGTGCTTTCAATAAGAGTGTTAAAACAATGTGAAATCTTAGTTTTAGATAACACCAAAAAATTAGGCTCAAGATTTAAACTTTGTTTGCATTAACATAGCTTTGTGGTTAGGTGCTTCACATGACTCAGGGCTGTAATGTCTAGAATATTCTTCTGAAGCCCCCTGAAGCACAGGAGGTTTCAGAGTGACTAGTTATAACTCCAGACATCAAACCCATAATTTTATGTCTTTACTTCAAATCTTGAAACAGATGTTGATGTATGTTGCTGTAGACGCTTACCACTGCAATGGGATATATCTTCAAGCCTTTAGATCCCAAATATACATATATATATATGCATACATGCAAATCAGTGAAAATGGTGTATTCACAGCATACAGCATCTCCCAGCCTTCTTCCCTTTAAATAAGCAGATGCAAACGGAACAACAACTTTAATGAAATACAGTCCCTGTTCTTTCAGATGCTTCAAGAAGGATACAGAAGTGGTTATCCAAAGCTGCTGTATCTACCTCATCTCTGCTGATTCTTCTCCCTCCCCATCAGGCCCATCATAGAGGGTTTTTGCCAGGATCTCCTGCTGGGAAATTACCACTTATTTTTAGTCAAAGCAAGGAGCTGCAAACTTAGTGCAGAGAATCTGCACGTGGCTGCTGCCTGATATTCCCTTGTTTTAGCTTGCTGGGCTTTTTCATTTCCAGACAGGGGAATTAGGATACAGATGCCATCTGAGATGTATCAGAACAGTGCCTTGCTCTTGCTTGACTCTTTGCCAAGAGAGGGTTTCATGAATGAGGATAGAGGAAACTAGTTTAGTTTGGAAATTGTATCTGGACAACATAGGCAGCCCTTCAACAGTAGTGGCATGTTGGGGTCTGCAGCGGGTCTGCAGATAAGTTAGTTGACCTCAAAGACTTAGCCGTGTACCTTTAAGATAACCACAAATTGTCAGGTATGTAAACAGGGTGTGAAGAATCAGAACATAGAACCGCAGCATACGGGCACCTACAGCAACAGCAAATAGCAAGCAAGAAGAAGGACACAAAAACCTATCAGGGTCTAACACCTGCACTGGCTAAGATATATAAATAGTTTGTATAAACAATAAAGGCCATTTTGTCTGAACCCAGCCACGCAGACATAGTGTTTCTTTTAAGTCCGCCTCGACTTGCGTCACCACAGTGGCACATAAAAAGTCATGGTTTAGCTATTGATTCAGAGTTGTGGGGAAAAAAGAATAACCCTGAAAAACCCATTTACTCTGACTTAGTGCAAGGGAAAATAATTTGCCAACCTAGACAGCAAAAATATTAAAAATAACATAAGGCTTGACCTATCACTTATTTGTCAAGTATTGTGTTAAGTTTCTCCATCCATCTCATTCATCATCTGCTAGTAAAAAAAAGTAAGGGGAAAACTTCTCTGAGTTGGCAAGAAGTCATTGTGTAGACATCAGGTGTATCAGAAAGCACGTCATTCAGCAAAGGGAAACGTTTAATATTGCACCAGCGTACTGGACACCACCTTCTAGTACCAAAGCAATTGATTATCAGAAAACCATTTTGAAGGGGGTGTGTGTGGTTTTGTTTTTTTAGTTTTTAAGCCTTCTTAAACACATTATTCAGAAGAACAGTAACATGCTACAAAGGTTTGAGGACTTTTCGGCTTTAAATCTGCAAGAGGAAACAAAACTGTCAGTTCATACCTTGTTACCATAAAACTTGGCAGCTATATAGCAAGTGGCCAGAGAGCATCAGCCCCACCCTGAAAAGTTTAAGCTGTGCTCAGCTCACAAGCTAAAGAATCAAAATAACGTACCACAACAGTACAGCTATGAGGAGCCTGAAAGAAGTGACTTATGTACAGAGAAAGGGCTTATAAAACTAAAAAATTATTTGGGAAAGCATGATAAAGATGATCAAAGGTACGGGACAACTTCTGCATCAGGAACATCAGGGTAAATTGGTATTGTTAATATTAGATAAGCAACCCTATGAAATCATGCATGGAGAAGGTGAATAAAGGTGCAGTAATTCACTGTTTCTTTCAAGGCACAAACTAGGAACACCAGAGATGAAGTGAGGCTGGGCAAAAGACCCACCACCTTCAAAGGGGGGTCTACTCATCTAATGTAATCAAGCTGCAAAAGTCCTTGTCACCAAATGCTGTAGATCTTCTAAGTTTATATGGGTTCAGTAGGCAACTTGGGAAAGTTCAAAGACAGTATCTGTGAGGTTTCTATTCCAAGTTGGAGTTAGCACTTCTGGTCATGGAAGCATCTTGGCTACAGATCCTTAAGAGACTAGAAGAACAGCATGGGGCAGCAACACCATGTTCTCAAAGCCATCCCTACACAGCTCCTTGCAGATGGAGCTGGCAACAGGGTGCTGGACTGGCTGCTTGCCTGCACAGAAGTCTCATGGTCTAAAGAGTAATTAATAATATTGATGCCTGAGTTGTTTCATTAAGGTCAACAAAATCTTCTAAGCGGAGATCATTTCACAGGCTCTGACTTCTCGAACAGCCACTGATTTGATTGATCCACTCAGGCATTAACAAATAGGGAAAGATCACAGACTTTGGGAACCACCCTGGGTGGGATGGCTGCTGGAGGGTACCGTACAGCGTGCCACCAAGTACGTCACTGGAGCCACGATGTATTGCTGTTGCTCCATACACAACACAAACACGCTAGCACAGCACCAAAAAGAGCCATTCCAAAGGAAATTGAGAATTTATACACGTATGCACATACGGATATTTGTTCTCAGTAGTCTACGCACATTAATAGACATACATGGAAAGCGGTTGGCCTTTAAAACAATGCCAAAGTTGAACTATCCCTTGTGAGCCAAACCTCAAACATGAGGGCACAGATTTACATACAGTCATGCCACAAACCCTTCAAATGAAAACAAAGTCGATGACTTTAATCCCCTCAGACTACTAGAGGCAGATTTTTGGTAATATTTCTGACATCAGTTCTATTGTTTCTCCCTATAATGCACTGACCTAGATCTGTTGGTGTAATTTTTCAGCTCCTAATACTGATAATATTGCTTTTAGACAGTGGTTTCAGGGCCCTTTTGAGATGAGTTCTTCAAAGCTGTAGCTTAATCCATTCTTTATTAGCTTCTGTAAAGTGATTACTTCTTCAGGGCTGGATGGAAGTACTTAAAGGAAATGAGCATTCTGTTACCAAACATCACTGCTATACTTCCAAAGCATTTGCTGGAATTTTAACGCTTTAGGGTTGAATGATGGGGATATAAACCAAGAAAAGACACTAACAGAAAAGTTTCATATGGTAAATGTGTTGACACTGTGACATTTTTTTAACAAAATCCCAAAATGTGACAGGTGCTCAGGGACTGATGGCCTGTGACGGGCAATCTTGAGGTCACTGGAGCTGATACTGCTGTTGAGATGTCATTTTATTTTTTAGTTCAAAATGAAAAATCACTCTCTTCATGTAGTTTATTAGAATCCTGTTGCAACTAGGGGCTAGGGGAAAGTCATGTCGCAGTTGCAAATTACCTTCCCAATGCTCCTTCCACAGGGCTCAGAAAAAAAGAGATAACCACATCTATTGCATCTGGCAGGCTAATGGGGACTTTTTCTTCTGCCCAATTGAATTCATTCTAATTCCATGGAACCTGTGCTAATTAATGCTAGGCTAAGACGGTTTCAAGGAATACTTATTTGACTGATAGCTACAGAAAATAAGAAGCACCTGTTATCACCAAGAATTACCTGCTTCAAGGGCAAAGTATGTCTGCCAGCTTGACCACGGCTCTATGACTTCAGATGGCAAATCTATACTTGTCATGGTTTAATCCCAGCCAGCAACTAAGTACCACACAGCCACTCGCCCACTGACCCCTGACCCCCCAGTGGGATGGGGAGGAGAGGCAGAAGTAAGGTGAAACCTGTGGGCTGAGACAAGAACTGGTTAATAATTGAAATAAAATAAAATATAACAACAACAACAACATTTGTAATGACAATGGGAGGGAGAGAGGAATAAAACCCAAGACCGACCAGCGATGCACCACCAGCTGCTCCCCCACTGAGCGATGCCCAGCCAGCCCCCAGCAGCGATCGGCCCCTCCCGGCCACCTCCCCCCGCTTATATACCGAGCGTGACGCCCTATGGTATGGAACAGCCCCTGGGCTAGCTGGGGTCAGCTGTCCCGGCTGTGTCCCCTCCCAGCTCCTCGTGCCCCTCCTCAATGGCAGAGCAGGGGAAAATGGAAAGCCCTTGGCTTAGAGCTAGTTTTCTGCCCAGTAGTTGGTACGGGGCTGTGGTTTTGGATTTAGTATGAGAATAATGTTGATAACAGAGTGATGGTTTAGTTGTTGCTAAGTAGTGTTTACTCTATCCCAGCTGAAACCAGAACAGACAGACGGAAGGAAGGAAGAAAGAAAAAGACTAATTAATTTCAGAGCTGTTGAAAGCCAGAAGTGTTAAAAAAACCCCAGCAACAACAACCAAAACAAACAAAGAAAACCCCCCAAAACCAAACCCATGAAGTCCTGGATGTTATTTTTAGAAGTTTTTGCATATCAGTCCAGCCAATGGCTGCTGTACGCATTCCAAAATAAATATATTTTTGGAAAGGAAAAATATTGTGAAGTTTCTTTAGGAATAGAAATAATTCCCCCAAAACAAAATGGTGAAGGCAAACGTATTAAAGCACAGGGCACATGACACCACCGGTAAGAGGGTTAAGACCTGATCTATCACAGCATTAAGATAATGATTTTTTTTCTAAATTGAGAGAGAAGAGAAACAGTACCCTTTAATGCGCTGTTCATGTAAGAAACATTGGGGTATGGCCTGACTCAGAGCAGTGCAGCTTGTGATGAGTTCCCAAACAAAACACCACCAAATCGCAGACATTTACAAAAACAGTTTTGAAGCCAGACAAACTTTTGAACCCATTTATCAAAGTATGTGTAGTTCCCATCTCAAGGTGAAGCAATAATAAATAGATAAAAAGTTAATGGGGTTCCAAAGCTTCTTTAAAAACAACCAAAATTATATTGATTTTTTAAAGGAAAAGTTGGCATAGGTCAATAGGCTCTTGCAAAACCTTACTAATGAATCATTCCAGCCTGCCATCCTTCACATGCTTAAGGAATAGCCAAGTGCAAAGCCAAGACATTCATTTTAATAAAAGAAAATACAGCATCCACAGGAATGCAGATATCTGAGTAAACATATTTTAGAATAAAATCTGAAGGCAAACCTGCTTCTGGGAGCTGAGAGAAGCTTTGTGGTGCCGTAGGGAAGGCAGGGATGCAGGCAGGGTCACTGCGGCTCAGCAAAGCCGGAGGGTAGAGCCCACAAGGGGGTCGATGTCTGCAGGTTCAGGCAGCTGCTGCCCCAGTGCCCCCACACCACTGGTTCTCAGGAAGGACTCAGCAGTACATCTGGGAGGGAAATGCTCCCTCTGTTTTGGAGATTTTATATAAAAAATAAATCCTAGGGGGAACTTGCAGAGTTTAACAAACTCTCTGATGTAGCCCTCTCTGGCTCCGGGTTTAGTAGGTTGTTACTCTGGAATAATTAATGACTTCATGCCCACCGCAGAAATGCTGTCTAGTCTGGCAATTACAATAGAGCTGCGCAACCCAAACATGCTTCATTTCCAATACGGCCAGAAATAATTGAAATTTTTGTGAACAATTAATTTCAGTTCAACATGCTTCAGTTTATCCATTTGGGGTAGCATCACACATCCCTAATATACCATAATCCCTCTGGGTGTCTTCTTCTGAGTGTAACAAAAACAAAAAAAAAAGGGCCATCTATAACGGCTCTACCAACATTTATTTGCCATGCAGTGACACCTACTATGCGTGCCAAGACACTGTCCTCAGCCGTATGACACAGCAGGAGGAGAGGGCAGACCAGGCGAGGTGCAACCGCTCTGGTCCTGCTTCTGGGGTCAGCAAGTTCTGGTTTTGGAGCAAAGCCCAGCCTTTCCTCTTTCTCTTTTGGGGCAAATGTGTCAGGGAGCAGAAAAACAAGGGAAGTGTCTCCTGATCTCTCCTATTTGAGTGCTCAGCCAGGCACCATGCCTACCCACCGATTTTGCATTCGAGTCACCTGACGAAAACGTGCTGTTATACAAGGACACACACAACACAGCGGTATTATTGCTGACTTAATTGTAAATGCAGTCAAAATGTTGGGGTTTGTTTTTTTTTTTTTCTTTTTAAATAAAAGTCAGAAGAACGTTAGCAAGAAGATAAGAAATAGTAGCATATGACAGTATGGAAAATCACATGTGAAAACTAAAAGCTGAGCACAAGCGACATGATTAGTGCCGCCTGGTTCCTCTACGTTAGCTTCCATAAAGGAAGAGACGGAAGCAGCCCAGGTTATTTTGACAATTACAGCAGTTCCCTGATAAAATCAGTCAGTTGGATTTCAGAGCATACCGCTCCCACCACAGATTTCAGAGTTTGTCTGCAGATTGAAATGTCTTTCTAATGAAAATAAATTCAGCCCACGAGGCTGTCAGTGCACCTCGAGCTATTTCAGGAATTCTTTTTTTGACAAAACCTATAGTAAGCACATTCTGTGGAGGAAATCCTCTACATAGAGAAGGAACAAGCAGAAGATTTGAATGCAAGAGAGACTGCTCACTCAAACTTGATTTATAATCTAATAAAAAGAACAAGTACACATTCCAGAGGAATTGCTCTCACCTGCATTAGGATATTTTTTTCCCTGTTTCCCAAAGTATTTTTCCCGCAAATTCATTTTCAGCTGATCTTGACCAGAACTATTGTCTCTGGTTTGGTTCTCAATATCATGTTGTGAACATCTTGTTTGCCTCACGTATTGGCCCCTACTAGGAGGGAATACAAGTTACTCTTTGATAAGGGCAAACATGAGCCTTTTCTCAGGAGGTTTGGAGAGCTGGTCTTTGTTTCAGGAAGCACCAACGTTATTAAATATCCACCCAAAAGCTGGTGGCTGAACTGTGGAACTTAGCCAGGGTGCTTGATCTAGCTATTTGCCTACATATCTCAAACCCCCACGTACTAAGAATGAACTGTATGCTTCAGCAATTCCACTCTGAAAGGTATTTTGAATTTTTTCACTTATTTTTATAAATGCAAACACAAAATTATAACCTTAGTATGGATTCCCTATTTTTACTCACAGTACCTCAACTTCTTCAAGTTTAATACAGGCATTACATGTTATCATAAATTATATATTAACTGCATCTCAATTTTGAGCCTCATTAAGGAAAACTTATATTATGTGAAACAGCAGGAAACAGTCAGCAAGTCATGTTAGGGAGGCTATGCAAACATTTTAAGGTTCATCTAGATAGGCAGTACAAATCTATTGAGAAATTATGTCTTGTTCTGGAGATTATCTTCATATTTTACCATGTCCTTCAAGTTTTCAAGAGTTGGGGGGAGAAAGAAGAAAATTGTAGTTGAAAGCATATCAAGCATTTTTGGTAGGTTTTCATGTATTTCCTTAATTTCATACTTTGGTAGCAAAGCCAAATAAAGCATTTTTAAATTTAAAATAATGCAACTTGTTTTCCTAAGTATTTGATATTTTGTATTATTATGTTGATAACATATCAACAGGGAAAGCAACACAGTCTGTAGGACACAGCTTGAAACCCTGAGTTCTGTATTTTGCTTTGCCAAACACCTGGTTTAAATTGGTCAAAACATTTCAGATCTCTTTCCCTTCTCAATCTTATTTCTTCTCTTCCCTGATTTGGCCATACCCTGTTCAGAGCAGGAGCTATTTCTCATTTGTGATTGTACAGTGCCAGCCACAACAGGAGCTTGGTGCTGGTTGGGACCCTGCTGTGGATGTCCTACTGGTCATCTTTTGGGGGCACTGAGAAACATCCTTGTCCTCCTCGGGGTACACTGGGGTGTGCCAGGTGCTGTATCTGCTGGCTTGCTCACTTACTGGCTTTGCTGCTTCTCAGCAGTCCAGGGATGCAGGAGCCACATGAGGTCTGTAAACTAAATTTGGCTACACTTGAGCAGCTGTACACCACAGCTACCCATTGAATAGTGGTTTGGTTCACAGATAAGCCAGGAATGAGTGAGGGGAAGGAAGGGGAGTGCACGCTGCACACCCCAGCGATGGCATGAGGGGGAAGCCAGGCACTCATCAAGGCATGGGGGGGAGCAGGCAGAAACACCCCCCCCCCAGCCCTGAACAATGGTATGAAGGAGGAAAAGAAGGATGCTGTTCCTGCAACAGCTCTCCAAAGCGATAGTGATGTTGTGATGTGATAGCGATAGTGATGTTCTGTCTCAACTAAACTGCATTCCCATCTACTTTTGTCTCACTGTGGAGGCTTCACAATATAGAAGTCTGAAGTGGAAGCACAAGACACTGTCAGGACAGAAGTGATGAAAGGGCTGGATGAGAGCTGGGTTTATTTTCTTTTGGAAGCCAGATGTACTTGTCACTGCTCCAGCTTTCTCTTATTCCAAAATATTTTGCTCCTCACCAGTACCTTGGGGTACTGGAGTCATTATCAATCCAATGCAGCCAATCCTACAATATTGAATTTAAATGTGCTCTTAATAATACCTCTGCCACTGAGAAATGTTACAGCAGAAATGCTCTTAAGACAGGTGTAAAAAGTGGCTCCAGCTGGGCTTGCTTTTCACAGCTTAGTACTCCTCTATTCCCAGGGCAATGGCTTTAAGACACCCATCTTCATTATTTACCTTTCAAAATTTTCTCTAAAGGAATGCTGTGCAAGGACAGAGCATATTTTATACCTTTCAACATCTATTTTGGAAAGATTAAGAATGTGATGTCCCTATACTATAACATTTATGTATTCACACTACACTTGCAGGTGTCTTTCATATAATTATGACTAAAGTACACACAGTCAAGGGCTACAAATACACTTTATCAGTTTCCTCAGGTCAGATATGGGTTTCCTTTATGCTGCTCCCACGACACGAAGGAGCCAGAAAACTGTTCTGATATCCTCCAACATCCACTGTCATACCTCCAGCACCGATAAAAAGCCGTTGTAGTATTCGTTATTTGATTAATATTCAACAACATTTAATACTTTATCTGATCCATAGCACCTATTTATTAGTCCACCAGAGCAAAATTATTTGCCATATAAATGATACATGGAAAAAGGACAGAATTGAGTAAATACGATTCAAAGCAGTTATTTACTAAGACCATTCCTCTGATAAGCTTACCAAAACCCATGACAGTGTGATAGCTGCTACCGTAAGCGTATCAGGCACAGCCTTCAAACCCCTCCTCAGGCTGCCGCGCTCACTGGCACTGAGGGCACGTTCCCTTCTCGGCTGTTAGGAATCCTCTTGGCATTTGCTCTCAGCACTACCATGTACTGGAGGTCTTGATGAATCAAGATCCAGCGACTCCTCGCCCTACATTTACAGGAATTGCTCAGATGCTTTCACCAAACTGCTGTTTGAGTCACCAAGCACCTTCACTTTGCAGGTACCTCGCCGAGAGACTTATTTTTAGATCCTATTCAATAGCTCTGCCTGTTCAATGTCAACACTATGAAATTAATTCTGCCGGGCTAAGCTGTCCAAGAGCTGTAAACACAGGTATGTAAGCTGCTTTACAGGAGCTGTTTTAAATGTACAGCTGGTTTACAGAGAGACTAAAACTTTAAACCTGACCAATCTTTAGAGTTGGCCGAGAATATTGTTTTACTAATCTGCTTGACTCCATCATTCATAAAATAATGGAAACTGTTGTGAAGGGCAAAAACTGTTGGGAAATTAAAAGCAATAATATAATTTGAGGTCACTGAAATAGGAGGAAGAATACAAATAACGAATCACCTTGACATTTTTAGGGGGTTACAGATAGGAGTGGTAACGGAAATTCACGTGATGCAATCTATGGGAATTGTCATGAAGCCATTAATAACTTTTCACGTAAAAGGAGCCAGCTCACCTTGATAATAAGTCTCAGTAGTCCTGGCCATTTTATAGGGATGGATAAACATTCACTTCTGAAAAATGGAGAAGCTGGGCAGTGCTAGTACAGGAGGGGACCAGAACAGAAGTTTTGTTTTCATTTGGTAGCTCATTTTTATCAAAGGCAGTTGCATCATTGACAGAAGAGTTTTACGCCTTTTTTTTTTTTTTCTGCAGCTGACAAAATAAAAACCCCAATAACTCTAATAATTATTAAGAATACAGTGACAAGAAGATAAATAAACAGAAACGGCAACGGTCAAAGGTCTGCAGCTCCTGTACAGCTGGTTTTGCTCTCAGATCAGTTTGCCAACCCACTCTCAAGGAAACTGTCTGGAGGGACTGACAGGCAGGATGACCAGCACAGGACATATTATTATTAAAGAATTCACAGACTTGTTGTTCAATACAGGTTCAACCAATTTCAACCATTCCTCTTCCACCTAACCTCCGTGTCATGCCTATAAGCAGTTTACTTGGTATTTGTAGAGAAGAACCCTAGAGGCAGGGGCAGGTGACCACAGTGCTGGCGTGTGAAAGCCTCGTGAGACCCTGCTAACTTCACTCACACAGATCCCTGCCCTCCCGGACCCCTGGAGTGTGCTGGGAGAAGACGCTTTCCAGAGGAGCACATGAGCACAGCCTGCCAAAGCACCAAAGGTGTAGAAGAGAGGAGATTTAAGTTATTTAGCTTGAGGCGCTTCAAGTTGGATAAAGGCCTGAGCAACCTGCTTCTGGCCCCTTGAGGCTACACATGTGCCTGTGCTATCACACAGTGACTTCTGCCTTCAGCAAGGACTACTGCATTTTTTATGTTTGTATTTCTGTGCCTTCTCCAACAGTAAGAATAGAAAGGGTATAACAAATTTCACCCTGCATCCACTTTAAAAGTTGGAGAGCAGCGCTGGAATAAATTGCAATACAGGCTGCATTGACTGAGACCTGCTGCTGAGTAACCAGCACTTCTGACCTCCAACGGGTGGCTTCGCACCCTCTCAGATGGCAGTGGGGCTTAGACAAGAAACAAAACCACATCTCACAAAGGATCTAAAAGCTTCCTTAGAGAAATGGTCACTTAGCTGGGCTCTGTGACAAATCCTGTGCAACCAAAGAAAGACAAAGTGCTCGCAACAGTACGCAATGCAACTAAAACACTGTCCTTTACTTAAGGTTATTATTTTTTTTTTTTTTACAAAAACTGGATATTTATAGATCATCCAAGCATACATTAATAGCAGGCAAGGCTTTGGAAGGGATTGCAACTGTTGCATTGCAGGGCTTACAAACTGTATTAGGTTTGCTCTGGTCTTTCCTTTCTACCTACTGTGGTATTTTAGGATCTTGTTTTAATATTTCTGGGGTTGGCTTAGGCCAATACACTCCCCAGGTGGTGCTAGGAGCGGATACATGGCTCACAGGGACCGGCATCCCCACGTGCCCGTAAGCCAGCTCCCAGGGCAGCCCCTTCAGCTCCTGCCCAGCAGCGAGGGCTCGCCTTCGGCAGGAGAGGGGGACACGGAGCAAACAGGGGGGCTGAAGCCCTTTCTGTGCCACCCAGTAAACCCCAACCTGCTATTTTTCTTTAATATATCAACCCCTGCGCTTGTACAAAGCCTAAACTACATTGCTAGCAAATATACGTGTGCAGCAAATACAAACAAACATGTCTGGGAAGAGGCTCAGCAGAAATTCAGGGCTTTTATTGGATCAATGATTGTGTTTTAAGAAAAACAACACACTGATGAAAAAAGATGGCATTATCACTGAAGTATTCATATTCAATTTAAAATGGATTAGAGAGCACTCTGAGTGTAAGTGCTGCACTTTAAGTAGCAATGATATTTCAGCTATGTATACAGCGTATTACATTTCATCTCTTTGTACTTCTTATGAAAGCTTCAGTGCAGCTTCTGGTATCTACACTGTTATTAAAGCTTCTTGTTGTAATACATTAAAGAGTGTAAATGCTCTTTCATATTAATCCTTCACACACTGTCCCTCTCTTTGCCTCTTCAGCAACCTACGAGAGTGCAGATATAACTGCAGATGGAAGAGTGCTCCAGCAAAGAAAGCAAAAAGGATGTGGCTAGCGCGGGTATATAAATAAATAGCAAAAGACTTGGGCAAACCAAGTTATTTGGCAACTCAGAGAAGGAAAACTCATCTTGCAGATCTTTCTTCTAGAGGACACGGGCTGGAAGCCTGCACAGCACAGCTGCAAGCAGCACCAGCCACAGGATGCCCACACCTCCCATCCCCTGCGATGTGCACGGGACGTGCTCACTCACACTACCAGTATTTCAGTTTTAGTGCTCAACCATTACAAAGGAATCTGTGTGTGGAGTAAATCCAGCAAGTGTCTTAGCTCAGATCACAAAACAGACACTCCTGTCACCATTGTCCATATTGTACTTACATCTCTAAACCAATTGTACAAAAACTCCCATAAAACCTGCATATTGCATATTGATTTTCCTATACATATTTTATTAAAACAAGTTCTTTCTGAAGCCCCACCACAGCTATTTTCTCCTTCCATCGTAACAGTTTGTGAAGCTGCAACCTGCAATTTAGATTTCCTTCACATAATCATGTACATATACACATACTCAGACACATTCCTTATATAACATGCCATTGATTCAAAATGGAGAAAATGGATATCCAAATTTCCACAGTTCACAGATGACAATACAGTGGGCTCTTTGACTGAGCAAATCTCATTAATCCTCTCAAAGGCAGCAGTACTGCCTTCCCCATCTAATGCATCTCGTTCTTAATTCATCATCTCCATCATATCTACTTGCATATTTCTGGAAGAACACGCAGGTACCTTTGAACTAATGAAATCATGAACTACCCTTGAACTAATGAGATCATGTTAGATCTCAAACTGATAAGCCACCATAAGGCTTATGTCATTTTATGTCTGTTGTCTATGTCATATGACTATGTCATTTTACTGCTATGTTGTGTCCACCAGGACAATAAAGTTGTCTTCATACAGTTATTTTTACCATATAGACGCATCACTGTGACCAGCACTAGCTCGCAAACCACCCTCCATTTCACCATATGAGAGCGCCCCATGCAGCTCTCATATTAACCGGACCATCTCCACTTTACTCAGCAACAGGCGAAACTGGAGTTTCATTCATTTTCCAGGTTATTATACTATACATGTGCCCTACAAAGTCAGAATTAACTGAGCTTTGGGCCACTACCCATGATTTTTGGTTTATCTTCACCAAATATTAGAAAGTATGATCTCTTCAGTAAGTCTTCATCTAACAAAAGCAAATTAGTAACTGATAGTTTATTGCAGCCTACTTGTCAAAAGAAAGAAGCATAAAACTTTAAAAATAGCAAGTGGGGAAGATAACTAGAAAACTAAATTATGGATTGTGAGATTTAGTTTTACTTTAAATTATCAAACTGGGATTGATAACATAAAGTACATATATTTTAATGACTTTTGACTGACAGTTTCCAAGTGGGTAATCTCTAAGCACCTTCACAAGTAATTCAATGATGCAGTCGACTGACTTCTGCAGTCAAGACATCGCTTTATCAGATAAAATTGTATGTTAAGTTCTAAAAAAATTGCATAGCAAAAAGAAAAGCATCATTCTCATAACAGATTTGTTTCAAGCATCTTTAATCTTTTCTGCCCTAGGGACAAAACCATTTTTCTCCTTAGATGTTACAGTGATCAAGTCTAAAGAATGGTGTATTCCCAGAAAGCCTCAGATATTTGAAATTACTATAGTATTGTTTGAAAACGTTTGGTGCAAAATGATATCTGGCCTCCAATTCACATTAAAAAAAAAAAATAAAAAGAAAAATAAGAACCCAGAATTTATTTCCTTTAGTTTCTTTTTTTTTTCATTTTTTTTTTTTTTTTCCTCCTTCAATTTTTATAACTGGAGTCAAGAATACTTTTGCCTCCCATATTAAACAATTTAAACATGGTCACTCAACCATTTCTCTGTTTTACTTAGTAAAACGTTTTCGTTATATTTAGACAATTACAGTGACTGAAACAATTTTTTGAAGGAAAGAGCATTTTCTGCTTCTCTGTGTTAGAACACCAAATACCTTAGTGAACAGGGAAACCTGCAGTAAACGTCACCCCAATGGACTCCAGGTAGCGGCTGTGCCTGCCACAAGGTTTGGCATGTGAACCTGCCTCAAAACGTATTGCTGCTCCTTTGGGTTCCTGGCCACAGCTGTGAAATAAACTGCTCTGAAGAGCATCTGCCAGCACATGATAAAGGGGCGTTGGGGGAGGTCGGATATGCTAAAATCCACGTAAGAAGTGCGTTTACCTTATTAAGCAGATTTGGTGAGAAAATAATTTCCTCACTATAGGAACCGCGAATATCACCGTTAACACGTAAATCACAGCCAGCAGCACTGGCAATAATGTCCTTACAGCAATGCAATATGGGGTTTGGTTTGTGGCTTTTTTTGTTGTTGTTGTTGTTGTTGATTTTTTGTTTGATTGGTTTTTTTGGGTTTGTTGGGGTTTTTTTTCCCCACACAACAATCTACAAGCTCCAATCTTTTATTTAATTTTCTCCTGACCTTCCAGGATAATGCTGCCTGTTATCTACCTGTATTTGTTCCTTCACTGTAATAGCAACATTGTCCAGAAAAAATTGAATTTGACCCTCTTGGAGGTGTGAATATTGAATTCAGACAAAACTCCTTCAAGGTATTTTCCTAGAAACGACCAGGCTGCCTACCTCTAGTTATGTATTTCTGCATTAAACTCCAAAACATGATTTTTATTGAAAAAAATCCAGACTTAACAGCAGTCAAGCATTTGTTTCTCAAGGAAACACTGCCCAAGAGTTCTTTTTTTTAGTTTCATTACATAATTCCCGTTTCCCCGATATTACCCACGTCAGTGTATTGATAGAGAATAATATGGACTGCAGTTATTTCCTTCTAATAATTTTTCCTTTGCATCTATACCTTAAAGTTAAAGGCAAATTTGTTGGTGACTGAAAATAAATCATGACTTTTTCTTTATATTATTATTATATCTACAGGTAAATTCAGCTATTTAGTTTTTAAAATGTTTGTAAAATTCCACTTAAAATTTTTAGAAGTCATCAATTCAGCATGTACAGAGGATGTGGAAAGGATATTTTAACATGATCAGAGGAGATTGAAATAATGGGAGACTGCAGAATAAAGCAAAACCCAACCAGCATTGTTCCCATGACATATTTAAATCACATATTTTTAATCGGCTGCTCTTGTGAGATTTCTGTGATTTTTCTCTTCAAGTGTTATAAAGATAAAATCTAAAGAACACCTAAATTAACTCTTCTAGGCAGAATAGGGATGAAGAAGAAATAACAGTCTACCTGGAAACACTTCAAGTATGTATTTAAGAAAAGGCATGATTTCATTCCTAACTGAAGAAAACCAGAACAATTTTGAAACATGCAAAGCTTACTTTGGATTCTTCAGTTTATTTCTGTCTTGACAAAATAGATTGCCCATTTAGGAGCCCCTTAAATACTACAAAGTATATCCCATAAAACCCAGTTTACAAAAAAAAAAAAATCGTTACACTGTTTTCTTGCATAAAATATCATCACAGGTCATGAACCTCACAACACAATTAAGAACAGATGGGAAACTTAAATGGTCTTAAACCTACTTGTGAACACATTAGTTCTTAATTTATTTATTTATTTATTTCAACAAAGCAAGCCCAACACCAGAACAGAAAGACTAAGATTTTGAAATAACTTTTTTTTTTTTTTCCTTTAACAGGACTGGAAAAAATGCCCCATTTCAGGAAGTATATATAAAATATTAAGTGAAAAATTCATAATGCTCTCCAAAAACTATAACTATGAAGAAAAAAAATATCTGAGGTACTTAATTCTTCTGCAGCTTTTATATTTATTTTTATTATTTATAATTAATATATTTTACAACCTGCCCAATGCACCAGGATATTAACACTCACATTTAAATTAAGTCTTTTCATTTTGTGCATGTTCAGATGTCACATGAATGCCGATATGCTCCAAAATGAAGCAAAAAAAAAAAAAGTCTAAGGCAAGAGATCTGAGACAGAATTTCTCAACGCAATTAAGTAGCTTTCATTATTAAGAACCTGGTTTAGAATACTGTACTTAATAAAATCTCAAGAAATAAAAAAAAAATCTTGATATTTTACGGGTGTATAATCTCTAATTTCTTCTTTCATTGTGTAGCTGACAAGTCCTCTGCTACATTAACACAGAATTTACATTTGAAACATCTGATGAAACACCAGTTAATAACCCGCACAGGAGTTTTCAATAGCAGATATTTCTGCTAATGCTATACCAATTATGCAACAAATGAATTAACCAGAAGAGGGGTAAATCGAGAATATTTTTTAATCAAATATGCCTGAATTAAGTATGGTAATTGTGTACTGTATATTCACAGTAAAGCAAGATAAAGAATTCTGGCAATACAAGGAATGTACGTGTTGAAATCCTTTTGTAAGCATTGTATTTAGGCTTCCTTTTCTGAAATATTTATTTTTTTTTACAGTGTAATGATCATACAAGTCTAAAAGACTAGTTACTGAGGCTTTTTAATATAAAATCAACCCCCTGAAAGCAATATTAGCTATATTAAAACAGAAATATTTTCAAGCTCAAGGCTTTTGACCAAACCCAACTGGTAGCAATGACAGATATAATATGTGATTTTCATCCCATTTAAGTTCAGAAGGGAGACTTCAGAAAAATACTTAATTGATATCGCAACCTATAGAGGCTCTATAATCACATTAGAAGTAGATATCTAACTGCCACCAGCAGTCTATAACCACTAGCTTGTACGCAGTTCTTCACTTGTGGAAAATGACCTGAAATCCTTTGAGCCACAGTAAGTCCCATCCATGTGTTCCAGAGGCAATTACAGTTTCCTCTTGGAGTTAATTTCCCTCTTACACAAGTGAAGTACAAAGACGTCCCCTTTGATCTCGCTCAGGCACTGCTACACCGTAGCCAAACTGACCGGCCTTTCACAGAACCATGGGATCGCCCAGGTTGGAAAGGACCTTTAAGATCATCAAGCCCAACCGTTAACCCAGCACTGCCAAGCTCCCCACTGAACCATGTCCCTCAGCATCTACATGTCTTTTAAACGCCTCCAGGGATGGTGACTCCACCACTTCCCTGGGCAGCCTGTTCCCATGCTTGACCACCCTTTCAGTGAAGACATTTTTCCTAATACCCAACCTAAACCTCTCCTGGCACAGCTTGAGGCTCTTCCCTCTTGCCCTGTCACTAGTTATCTGGGAGAAGACACTGACCCCCACCTGCTTACAGCCTCCTTCCAGGCAGCTGCAGAGAGCGGTAAAATCCCTCCCGAGCCCCTTCTCCAGGCTGACACCCCCCCCCCCCCATCAGCCTGGTGCCCCAGCCCCTGCCCAGCTCTGGACATGCTTTTCCCTGGTTGTGCATAAGCCCTTCACAACTGACCAAACCTCATTTTTCAGAATGTCCCTCTACCAAAAGCAGAGAGGGAAAACAAGTAAACCAGCAGCAATGCAATTTTGTGTTAAAGGCAACACTTTAGGGCTAGGTTTTATGAATTAGGTACCATCTCAAATAAACAAAGTACTAACTCAAACCAATTAATATGTTTAGTTGGTTTCCCCCCCCACACCACCCCTTCCAGTTGATTCCAGCTTCTGAAATATTTGAATACTTTCTTTAGCTAATATTCTAGGCAAGAAATATTTTGGCATTTAATAAATAAAGTGTTCTTTTTTTTTTTTTTTAATTACCCTAAGATTTACACATGTCTATGAGCAGTCTACATATCTTGAAAATTCTGTTTCCTTGCTTGTATGTCACATTTGTTCTAAGGTTGCTCAAGGTCAGAAAAGACAAATAGGCTCAGACCACAGAATTGCTTTGAATAAAGTTATATTAAAATCAGACTGGATAATTAAATTTGTCCTATTATCTCTTTAGTACTGTTAAATAACCAGGTCTTCCAAAGAAGATGCTACCTACTGCATGGGGTTTTTCCTGTGGGATATGCCAGCTTCACGTGAATGGATGATTACTAGTCAACAGCCTAGAAAATAACTTGCCAGGTGCTCGCCAAAGGTTGCAGGAGAAAGCGTGTTCTGGAGCAAGTTGCTTTGCATTTGCTCAGATTCGGTCTCCTGGACATTTCAAAGCTAGAATGATCCTGTATCGTATATAATGAAATATGGCATGGTCAAAACTACCCGCATCCTAAGATATGAATAACAAATAGGCACATCAAGCCTGAGACTATTATACAGATACAGATGAACCAAAGGAACCAATTTATTCCTCCAGTTTATGCTCTTGTGATGATGATCTAATCAGCTCCCAGAACAACTGCTCAAACAGCAATTCTCCCCAAAACACGGAATTCTCCAAAACTGTTTCTTAATATCCCCATCTAAATGTTCAGCAGGACTGGATGGCACAGTGTGATGGACCTATGTTACAGCTAGCAGTCCACATGCTATATGTGGCAAGGTAAACCGCCTTTTGATAGAATTTAATAATTGGATTTTCCTTCCAAAAGGGGAAAAACCCCAAAGTTAAGACAAGTATTTAGAAGGGAGAAGAGATACTCAAACAAAAATTTATGTCAATTAAAAATTAAAAAGATTATATTTTTCAGGCCTTTCATGATAGTAATTTTGCCTCTTTATTTGTCATTTATAGTTCAGAGCATAATTCTGAGGTTGTGTTCCCTTGGTTATACTTCACAGGCCAGCACTCTGCACCATGCACATGAAACAGGGAGAATTTTATTTCACTTGGTAACAGTCATCAGATTGTAAGACTCTCGTGGGTTGAGTAAAGGTAACTTTTTATTTTTATTTTTTTTAATCGTCTCTAGAGAGTAAGTGACCTTTATTGCTGCTTTACCACTCTGGTTTATTGATGTTTCCTTTGCATATTGCAAGGTGTTGTTTACTGTCATCAGTCATTATTGCCTTCATTTACAGTATTTAGCTGAAAAACAAATAAGCAAGATGGACAGGGGTTTATGGAAATCTAAAACCTCAAATCACTGTATTTACCACTGTACATTTTTAATATCCTTCATTAGCTTGTATAGAGTGGGTAAAAATGACACCCCATTGTATTTTACTGCAGATTGCACTCAGGAGTGAAACATTACATAGCAAACTTTGGACTCAAAAGTATTACATCTGCCAGACTTCACCCTTGATTACATCTGGTCTAAATTATTTTCAGTGTCTTATGCCTGGCTGAAGTTTTAGTCCATGTGCACGGTTTGGTTAAAAGCACCGGGAAGCTGAGATACATCTTTAAATCTGACGATGAGTCAGTGCCTTTGATTTGCAATGCAGCATGCAGTGTAGGAAAGCAATTTCAAGTCTGAAAAAGTTCCCAGCTGGAGGCACGGAACTATTTGTGTACAAGCATAGGGAAAAATTATTTACTTACTGTGGACTGCAACTCCAATTAATATATGAGTATTGTAATATCTTTATAGATGATTGACAAACCCAGGCGCTGTTTCACTCTATTATTGTTACATGAAAAGCTACACATCTCATAAAATAAGTCACAATGGTAGAATTTAGTACAAAGCAGCACTGTCAAGACTATGACTGCCCACACGTTTCTCAGCAAGCAATTAGAGATTTGCTATTTCATAAATACGGCATTGTAGCTGTCTTGCTCTGAAGCTGGATACCTGAAAGTCCCAAATTCCTGGCTTTGACTGAGGCTTTCAGCATTTGGA
Organism: Falco cherrug; assembly: GCF_023634085.1. Taxonomy (NCBI): domain Eukaryota; kingdom Metazoa; phylum Chordata; class Aves; order Falconiformes; family Falconidae; genus Falco; species Falco cherrug. The sequence goes on from NC_073707.1 coordinate 30,473,120, forward strand.
GGACAAGACATGGCAGGAAAAAACCAAGACTGTCAACACAAGGGGACTTCATTAATTTTACCACTGGCACGGCTGGATCAGTATTTGCAGTTCTAAAACCACTAATTATTTTTGGGTAGTGTCACAGCCAGTATCTGTTACAGGTTTCCTTCCTCTTGCTCAGCACTTCTTACTGCTTATGTAGGGCTCCTGGCATTCTCTGTAAAATCAGAGAAGAAAATCACAGTCCCACAGAGCCATACACACAACAGCACCAGCGCTTGGCTTCAGCTGCTTTTACTGAGAAATCAACAGCACAAGGCCCAACACAGTTTGTTCACCCAAAGTTATATAAAGCACCAATTTAAAAAAAAAAAAAAAGAAAAAAAAAAAGTTGAGTCCTTTCTCCGGCTTTTGAGAAAGCATTTTCCCCCTGCAGTAAGTGAAGGGAATTCTTAATGAAAGTAGAAAGATAATGACTATGTCTTGACCTCTTTATTTGCTGTCCAGAGGTCCAAGATGAGTAGTAGTATTGGGAAAAAAAAAACCCAAGCAAATAAATCCAAACACTCCACAAAAAAAAAAAAAAAAAAAAAAAAAAGAAAGCAAACACACATACACCATCCACCAAAAAAAAAACCCCAAAAAACAAAAAACAAACAACAACCACCAAAAAGCAAAACAGAAAAATCAACCTAAAAAACCCCAAACCCCATAAAATATCTGTCCTGGTACCTGTGTTCAGCATTATGTACATTCTAAGGTTGGGGCTTCCTGCCTGCTCTGCCCTTTATTGTCAGCGCTGCAGAGCCAAGATGCTGCGCATCAGTTCCAGCAGCAGAGATGACTTTGGCGCTGTTTAGGTTTGGACGCGTTCTCGCTGGTGTCCGTGTAAAGCTAGCCGGTAACATTTGTGCTACCCATGCCTGCAGAGATGTACATGACTATGATAAATTATGGCTAGATGAAATGCTTGTTCATAAACGCTGCCCAATAGGACCAACTGCTGCTTTCCCAGCAGAAAGTGAGAAGGGGCACTACGTGCTGGCGAAGCCTGGAGCCCTCCTACCCAGGACTTGGTGTTTCTGTGACTGTGGGTGTTTTCTTGGGTTTAATTGCTATTAATTACGTAGAGTACTACTTGCAGTCAACTGCGTGACCCTGCCACATGAGTGCGGATCAAAGGATAAGCCGACTGCAGGGCATCTCCCAAACCCACTTTCACGGTGGGTTTTCCGTCAAAAAAAAATACAGTTTGTTCTTTGAACAACAGGATCTTTCTTTCTTTCTTGCACAGGCACTTTCTTCCTGTTCCCTGCAAATGCTTTTCATGCCTTGAAGCTTTTCCTAAGCTGGACTGCCTGGAGAACTTGATGCATCTGAAGCCAGGACTGAGTGATTGTCACCATGACACCTCTTCTGTACTGAAAAGCTAATTTAGCACTACTCAATAACACTTGAGCATTATCAGCTCCCCCTACAACTCTTAACTCCCCACAAAGCACTGAAGATACTACAATTCTATGTCTGAATGCATTAGTCTTGTATTTCATCCAACACCTGCATTAAAAATGGATTCAAAACTTATAAAGCAGCTAAATCAGTATCTACAAAGTAAAGTAAGGATATCTTTAAGATGTGAGTACCTGCAAAGAACGATTTCAGCCTCTTACAACTGGATCACTGCAATTCGTGCTTCCCACAGGTGCTCAAGAAACCCTTCCCTGTCGGCAGCCACGTGCTCCGCATTAGGTACAACGCTCCGACACATCCACGCTACCCCCAGCCATTCTACCCAGGGCGAGCGGGACGTTAGACTTCCCACCGATTTCACAGTTTTCAGTTTTCTTGCATAAATCCTCAATCTCACTCTCCTTGCTTACTATATTTCAATACGTGCCACCTGTAACTCAATTTTCCTTTCTTAAAATATTGCTGATGTCTTCTTAAATGCCAGCACCTCTGGAACTGCTTGAAATTTCAGCTCAATTTTTGTGTCATTTTAAACTCACAATTTTACCATTGAAATGATGCCAAACTTCAGCCAAACGATGCATTGCTTGCCACTCCTGCCTCTTTCACCAATCATCTTTTATTTGCTCTTTTTTTAAGCTTTTTATTTCAAATACAGAAAAAAACCCACCATAATTAGAACTGAGGGAACATGAATTACCCTGTCCACAGCTGAAGGTGTTAACCACATTACACAGAAGAAAAGATCTTTAAATGCGTGCATACACATCCCTTAACTATGTTTCTGGTGCTATAGCAGTAATAACAGTAGAATTGTAAGAAGCAGTGACTGCATACATCAGGAAAGAGAAATCTTGCTAACCACATGTCATGTTTTATGCTTCCATGCTTATATTACCTATGCTATTCCTTTACAAGGTGTCACCCACAGAGATGGGGATACGGACCTTCCTGTTTTCCTCGGTCTTACTCAGAGAGTAGCAATGCAATAGAGCATCACGAACAAAGGCAGAAGTTTTGCTTCAAGGAAACCCTCACCAGCTGCTTCTCTCTTGAATAATGGCCCTTTACCTCGTCAGCTTTAATTAAAATCTTCTACAGACACAAAAGAGGGGTCAGGATTTACTTAAGCAGAAATATTCATCTGAAAGGGACTTCAGGATGAAAAATGTATTTAAAAAGTCGGGCACGAAGCATGAAGCAGACTTCTTCACTCCTTTCATTCCCCCTCATTCATCTTAAAGTATATTATATGTTTGGTCCAGATCATTTCTTATAGCTTTCTTCAGAAAAGTATTTCACTGAACTGTCTGACCAGCCAGATTTTTCTGATACAAAACTAAATTATTTTCACTTTTACTGCTTTCTAAAGCTGTTTTGAATTTTTTTTTCTTTTGGTTTTTTTTTATTTTTGGTTTGTGTTAAACTCATTAAAACAATCAAAACTTTTCAGAACCATTTTCTACAACTGGATTTCTTTTCTTTTCTTTTTTTTTTTTAATTTTGCTTTTTCTGCCCACCCATTATGTATTTAGGGTTCTTTAGACTGGTTGCGTACGGAGGAGGGTGGGATGAGAAGGTTGCTTGTTGGTTTGTACCCGATGGATGGCGAAGGCTTTCTGCCAGAGCCTTCATCCCTTTGCTATAGTGGCTCCCTTTTGACCAGCACCCTCTGGTGTGCTCTGCACCACCGCACCGTGGTGGGAATAAATGGCACCAAAGGGTACAGACATCCATACGTAAACACACACACATATACATACACACTTTTTTCAACCCAAGTAAACTTCAGCTTTTCTTTTCTGAAATCTCAGGAATTGTGACCTTATAGCAGCTTGATGTATCCAGCAAGAAGTCTATCAGCATTAAGCTTGGCTAGCAAAGTTAATTTATTTTTTAGTAATTGTATACCAGTATTATTCAGTGAAAAAGAGCTGAGACAACCTTCCTATAGTATGTTTCAGAAATACACGCCAGAAAGAGAGAAAAAACATGTGTGTATATATAACATATATGTACACATGAATGATGCAACTTAAATGTAAAGCTCAAAACCTCTGACAATTCTCTGAAAACCAGCTTCCCTCCCTCCAGTTTAAATGTTTGCTCCACCAAGACATAGCAAAATCTCCAGGATATTAGCTTTCATTAGTGGGATTACCATTAAAGAAACTTTGTGGAGGAGAAAGATGCAGATCAATGAAACCATGGATTTAGAAAAGAAAATTAAACAATTTGAAAAGGATTACCACAATGGACCAGCTAATGAAGGCCTAACACAGCTCCAAAAAATAGAAATGTGCCTGATTTACATTTATATTGTTGTGCTTTTTTTGCAATCGTTTTTGTATTCCTTCCCAATTATTCCAATGCTGTGTTTTATTACTCTAAATAAAGGAATAATGAAACATGTCGACTAATTTATATTTAAAAAGTAAATTGGAAGATGTAGACTCTCACAACAAAGTCTGTTTGCTTAAAGATCTGAGGAACTAAATAAAATTTTAAAATGGAAAAAAAATATCTCTGGTAGCTTCACAGCATCTCCGAGTACTTGCACAGATCAGGATCATGGGAAAGCAACACTGAATTCCAAACAGATTAGAAGAAAAAAGCAGGGTTTACTCTGAACAAAAGTACTCCCTGGTCCCTCAGGGGATGCCACAGCTTTGCTGACTTGAGACGCCGGAGCAACGCCGCCATGGCACCAGGCCAGATGGCCACCACGACCCTGCTGTGCCAAGGACCACGCCGCTGGCACTGCACGGGCAGGGATAACTTTATTTCATCCAAGAGAAACATTCCTTAAGTATGAAACCACAAAATATTCCCAGCTACCCTCCTCTTCCTTATTACCCCCGGCAGCTCCTGCCCTGCCCTCAGGGCACACTGGATGCACAGCAGGTGCCTGCAACGGGACAGTTTCTGCTGGATGAAACGGGGACGGGACTGCAGGTGCCTCAGAGGAGGCAGTGTCAGCTCTCGCACAGGATACCAGCCCGCAGGAACCCAAACTGTTGGGTCGTATAAAAACCGTAACATTGCCAGCCTGCCCCCTGCTACAGCACGAGTGAGGTGCAGAGCTGAGCCCTCAAGTTGTCCAAAAGCAGCCACTGCGCCTTTGTCCCCGAGGACTTCATGCTGGAGGGAGAGGAGGGCTTGTAAGTTTGCTTACTCTAAGTCACTATAAGTGCAGATTGTGCTTTTCCCCTACTTTTTCTGCCCAATTCTTCACAAACCCTTTAGGGGGAGAAAAAAACCCAAAACCAACACAAAAACCCCAAACCCAACACCAAAACCCAACCCTTATGTTTCCTGGAAGAGATATCAATTTAAGGTTTAAAATTTACACTCTTAATTTTCTTTTTTTTCTTTTCCAGAGTCCTGTAAGTTCAATAAAATTTCTGGTAAAATGGAGAAACAGATCCGTCTCTATGGCCCAGCTGCAGTTTGGTGTTTATATTGGATTCAGGTGAGGTCTGCTATTGAACAGCTCACAGATCCTCGCGGTAACTTCAGCTTTAATACCGAAGGTATTGTTGAGTAAAGTATGGCTTGAAATAAACCTTCACATGTTTATACTTTGAATTTAATATTTCATGGCTTGTTTTCAAGGTAGAAGGTATTTATCTACAAGACGGAAAAAATAAGCTTTTCAACCTTGGGTTTTTTTCTGTCACACTTCAGGACTTTGTTGGTGCTAACTATCATAAGAGCTTAAGAAAACAAACCTCCTGCTGCCAACAACACATTAAGTGTTCAATAAAGCTGAAATTTACTGTGCTACTTTGGTATATATGTATATAAAAAAACAGGATGGTAAAAAGGTCTTTCAATGTTTAGGAAAAACAGCTTATGTCATAACACAAGGAAGTATATACAGACTGAAATACTTTGAGAAAAAATACCTATGTATGAGGGCTCTGTGACATAGCCTGTTATCTACAAAATATGTTTCATTTTTTAAATTAAAAAAACCCAAACATATATATCCACCAAACCTCAGGTAAAGCAACAGTTACATGCGAAGACTGAATTTTGTTATTTTGTCACTAAAAAGACTGAGAAAATTGGACATACAGGGAGTTGGGTGTCAAAGCGAAGTAGCCCATCATAATTTCTGTTGTATACACTTACAAATGTTTATAAATATACGAAAGAAAAAAATTGGACATTCTAGCTAAACTAACTAAAGCCAACTCCTATCCATTCCTTTTGTGGGATGAAATTACATACTCCAGTGTGGTTTTGTACTTCAGTGACTTCAGTTTATTTTACTACCTTACACCAGCAAGCCTTTCACTGCATTTTTTTCCCCTTCATGCCAAAATATTTCAAGTCTTCAAAATCCATCCCTGTTTTGAAAAGATGCTGCTCACATGCCCACGGAGATGCTACTCTTTTTTTGTAAATGAGCAGAGCAATCTGCAAGGTACAATGTGTTATGGGCTCACACATTTAGTTTACAAGCCGCTGTATGAATGATAACATTTAACTCCGCACGCAATGAGATAAAGTTACAAACCTATACAGGTGCATGAAAGACGAAATAACCTGTCCACAAACTAAACTGAATTTCAAGCAGCAGCAAGGAAGAACGGAGAGAACTCTCTCATCCCCTTCCTTGCTCCCGACGGGGAGATGCTGTTTGGCAGAGCTGAAACCACTGCGTGAGTTACATTAACCGGAAAACCTGCTTTGGTTCCCATTCACTTGGGCTTACAGCAGAGCAGCTTTATTTTTATAATAAACAAGTTCTCCTGTATCTAAAATATTATTTATAAACTACCAAAACAAGCTTCTATTATTTCTAACTGATGCCAATGAAGGTTGTATTATGGCTTTTATTCTTAATTCATGTATTATTATTTATTTGATGAGCATGCACGGTGCCTGAACTTCTCAGAATACGTACCGTAGAAGTTCCTTCACACCAAGGTCTCATTTTATTTAAGCTGGAATACTCATACTGACTAAGCTTTTGAAGAGAATTTTTCTGAATGTCATTAAAAAAAAAAAGGCAAAAAACAAACCCCAGAAAATTTAATATCTTCACATAATTCCATTTTGCTATTTGAGTTCTCAACATTCAGAGAAAAATGTAATTTCAGATACACTAATACACATTTCTGAAATGAAATTATCCTCTTCAACCTTGCAGTGCCTAAGCAAGTTGTTTGTGACCTTCACTAAGACCAGCTCTCTGATTCACACATATAAAAAAATAAATTGGGGTATTTCATGTTCTCCTATCAACAGTATCATAAGTATTGCCTATACAAAAACAATAAAGTACTCTTGTTGACAGAATATCCTTGATGTTCTATTCACATCCCCCCAAAGAAAACAAAAGAAATCCTCACATATATAATACTGAGTTTAAGAAACACATTTTGGTCAGCCATTAGACAACACGTTCTGGTCACAGCCTTCCAGCTAGCGAAAGTGCACAAGAGTACCTCCATTTCATCTTGATGGTTTGGGCTTGTGCAATAAATTGAGAAGGGACTTTGTCTCTTTATACCAGGACTAAGAAATAAACCCTGCAATCCTCGTTGAAGTCTGGTGTCCCCATCTGCTCTGCCTGACTTCTGAGTACATCAGAGACCTGGAGTAGACTGTTGAGAGTAGATGAAAAAAGCACAGGCTGATTAGGAAAATTAGTGAACACCATTAACGCAGGGCTTTGATATCAACACACTATAGATGTGCAACCATAGCTCAGGCACCATATTGAACTAAATAAATAACACTAAATGTACTTTCCTGTAGATATGCTCGTTCTGCCTGCAAGCTGCAGTGGGTTCAGAAGACCAAGCTGAGCTGAATAACCTCATGTGGAACTAATTTTTAGTGAATGAATAATTGCTTCTGTCATTCTTTCAGCTGTACAGCTGTCCTCAGCACTGCACCTGGTGGAGGAGGTGGGATTCATCTCGGAGAACACGCAGGCTAAAGACGGTGCAGGAAAATTCAATTAACACCTATGTGCATAGCGGTGGTTTTAAAGTCTTCCCATTAACTACATCTTAACACCAGCCAACAGCATCGCCAGGTGTTCCAGCAACAGCCATCCAAAGTCAGCATAAGCAAACCTCAGATATACCAAAGTGTTTTGCTGGGAGGTGTTTCATACTGCCAGACACTGCAAGTCCCACGGACAGGTAAGAGCTGCAATCAGGTGTTTGGAGTCACGCTTACGGAACTGCCAGACCTTCTGAAGCTGAAGATAATGTAAGATTCCTGCAGTGTTTATATGATAGCAATTCTGCTACAGGTCAGGATTTTCTATTAAAAAGATCTACAGTTTTCTCCAAAAGACTTGTGGTGATGGAGACTCAGCAAGAGATGTCTTATTTACCAAGTCTGAACTCAAAGAGAGAAGGAAGGTCAAAGCCCGACCAAAGCTCAGCCGTGCTGGCGTGTTCCAACGTAAGCACGCAGGAGATGGCAAACGCCTTCTTGTGTTCCTCTGCCTGGAAGTTCAGCTCAAAATTTCAGGTGAATCTAAGCAGAGCCTGACCTGACAGTTTTCTTACAGAGCCACACACCTGTGGTTTTATGTAAGGCTCACAATGATTAAGCTGTGATAATGACCACTAGTTATTTATATTGCAAAAGAGTTTGAAGAGTGCACTCTGCCAGGGGCTGTGCGGAGGGGTAGGAAACGCCACGGCAGCGAGGAGAACTCGCTATATAATTACTGCTGTTAGAACACCTCACGCACAGTATTGTTCACAAATTAGCTCGATAGCCCAAACTTTTAATGACCTTTTAACTTGTGTGGGAATAATTTCTGCAGCAACCCTTTTTAGTTTCTGTAATTAAAGTAATTTAAAAGTTTTAACTAGAAAGTACACTCAAGGCACATAAACTGATAAAGGGAAACGTAGCTTCAAGAGCTCTTTTTTCCTCCCTGTGCAGAGCTCCCACTGTGTCAGAAAATTACAGAATGTCCATCTTTCAATTTGGCTCAACAACAAAGGATTTCCACCTACTCACTCCATGCTTTTCATATTTTTATTTTTAAATCTGGATGCTTTAATGGGGAAGAAAAAAAACCAACAAACCACCAGAGAGAAATATGCTGCTATGAATATGTGCCAGCATTAAATGGGAACAGAGAACTGGAAGAAAGTTTGGAGTACATGGAAGCCAAGAAACCATACAGGGCCATTCCACTGGTTCAAGGGCTGAAACATTTGTGTGGTCCAAAGTTTTTTCTTTTGAGTATTAGGCTTCCCTAACTAGTTTTTAAGGATGTTCTATTTGTTATGCACATTTTTCAAATTGATTTGAGTTTTGATTGTTTTCCGTATAAAGATTATTGATTTCCATTTAAAGATCCATGTGCAAATTTAACTGCAAATCTTTCTTTTAAATGGGCCAATGAAAACATGTAAAGGAGCAGGTTTCAAAGATACTGGAGCAATGAAAAAGGAAAAAAAGGCAGGTGTCAGAAGTGATTCTCAAAGTCTAATTCTTTACACGCACTATGGGAATTAGATACTCTTGTATCATGACATTGGTACAGAAGTCATGCAGCCTAAATATCTTTATAGAAGTACCTTCAAGAGCTAAGTTTTGATTTTTATATGATACTGTAGTTGCCAACCAGCCTCCAAATCACAGATCAGTTCCAACCAGAAACCATTCTGAAATATTTTTAAGCCACTAATTTAACTTAGCAAACATGAAAAGCGCCTATATTGAAAAGGAGTTTTAGCACTTGGTATGACATTTTAAAAAGATCAATTCAAACTCATTAAAAAATATTTACCAGTATAAATCATTATAAAACTAATAAATCCATGACATTCTACTATGATCTACATAAAATGCATAGACAGGTATAGTTCCCAAGGAGGAGAGGAGGTGAGACTGGCCTTAGTTTTTGGCTTTTAACTGTATCTATGAATACTCCCTCCAGTTTCAATATTCTGCAAGTAAAAAGCAGGTATTGTTTCTCATTAAAAAAATGTTGTAAATCAAGCAACATTCATATACACTGTACAAAAAAACCCAAAACAAAAAAAAAAAAGAAAAGGAAAAGAGAAAAGAAAAAACCAAATGTTTCAAAAGCAGAGGAGGCCACAAAATCTGTTCTTTACTGCAGGTGTTTGACCCACAGCTCACTGATCCGAAGTTTAATACAGCACATAAAGGCACTGTGTCAGGAGGTGTGTTTCAGAGGACAGCTGAAGTATGCTCTCCCCGTTTTGTCTGCAGCTTTCCAACTTCAGAAATTATTCTGTACTTTAAATAACAATTACACAGCCTCGCCGTATATATAATTAAATTGCATTCATTGCAAGATTATTAGCCTATTAAAGCCATCAACCTCTCACTGATAAATAATCAGTATAACTACATGCACTTGCCTCGTGGTTATAATTAAATAACGATAGATAGTTTATTACTGCATGCTGACATCTTTGCAGTTGGTGGCGACCATTAACAGAGTTAACGATGATATCTTTTCATCGGTTTAAGGCAATAACCTGTAATAACAAATATCAGGCAGGAGGGTATTTTGCCCTACGCTGACAATTTTGGCCATTTTATTTTTGATTTTAAAAAATTTAATGCTAAGACTTATCCCAGTATGGCAGAGACAGAACTGTATGAAAAGTTGCCTTATGAAGGGCACAGAAGCAGATGTGGTGTTGGGAGGAGTGGGACAAATGCTTCAGAACAGAGCGGAAGGCAGGAACTTGGAAGAATGTACCATCTAAAAAAAAATAATTTGTTTACTTCCATGCCAGCGCTATGCAAGAAATTCTCCATGGTCCACCTTAGAATTTGCAGGGGTGTCATGGGCCACCATTTAATAGCAGAGCTTTAGAGAGTGCAGGTGGAATTCTCACAGGCCAACTCATGCGCACGCAGCAAAGCACATGCTTACACGTTCTCCCTGCTTGCACAAGGCCATAGCAGGCAGCTGCGGCTGGGAAGAGCTGAGCTGGGTAGCGTGGGGAAGAGGCAGTTGTCACATTTCTTCACTTCAGCAAAACCAAAACCTTTCATTATTTCCTCAAGTACCTTAAGACAAAGAAAAAACAGACTGCAAAATAATGGCTTTCAGCACGCACTTGGTCAGGAACTGAACTGTATTCTCCAGTTTTAAGTACCTTCCGCTTCTACTAGAGGTGTTCCATTTTGTATACAGAATTAAGTAGCCGTAGAACTTGATTTCTTTTTCTTTTCTGTATTTAAAGGCAACAGCAGACAAAAAAAAAAAAGTGGCACTTTAAACAATTTTACCATATCAAACAACATAAAGTATCAATTAACAAAAAATTCTATCCCTGACCATGGTCTGTCCTCTAAATTACTTCATTCAAAATCACACAACAGAAAGAGCTCCTTATCTTTGTGTTGTTCTGAACCTCTAAAATTCCTATTTATGTGCTCAGACTAAATCAGAAATGTAAAGTTAACCTCAGGGTATATTTAATTCCAGACGCATAGTCTACTTTCTCTTTTTAAAGTACGCACTGGGGTTGGGAACTTTGCCTGAAAAGGAGCAGAGGGAACATTGCATGGGGATGTTCAAAAAGATGCGTCTGATCCCTCAGAAACATTGCTGACTCGGCCCTTCAGATGGAATTCCTTTGCACACACAAGGCCAAAGCACCAGTTAAACCATACCTACACTTCACTGTGCTAGCACAGCGGGATTTACATGGGTCACAAGCTCGGTGGTTTCCCCCCTTGTAGATAGAGCACTGCAACCTGATCTTGCCAAGAAGATGCTCAGAGCATCTCCAAGGGCCCATATTGACCAGATGTAATAAAGGAAAAAAAGGATGGATTATCTGATATTCACATTCCTTAAGAAGGTCCCACGGAGGTTTCAGTGCTGGAAGTGGCTCAGTGGGAGGCAGAGCCTGCCCTCCCATGCCAGCCCCACAGAGTGACCACGGGGCACAGCAGGACCACCCAGCTCTGGGTTTCCCCCTCGAGCTGTGAGGACGGACCCATCACAGCCGTGTGTCGGGAGCTCCCCCCTGCCCCGCATCAAACGAGTCGACTCTTCTCCTGTGAGAAATTCCAAAGAGTGTTGTGTCAGGTTTTCTGCCATTCATCAGCAGAAAATAAGAAAAATCCTACAGAACGGGAAAACTCCTTGAAGCACAGTGATTAAACTGGACAATGCCAGTCTATTAAACTAAAGAAAAAGGTAGGGAACTAGAATATTAATCCCTGCTCCCAGCCCAACTGTTTCTAATCACAGATTTTTAAATCTCACATTCATTTCCTTTGAGTACGTAAGAAGCTTTCAGGTAACTCTTGGTCAAATGAAATAAAAACATAAGATCACATGCATCTGTTACTTTGCCACGTTAATCTGCTTTGTTTCATTCCTATTTCACCATGGTAACATTTCAGCCAATTGTCACATTTTAGGCATGGAGGCAAACACATCAAATAATTGATGCAGAGGTATAAGCCTGGTACACCGGTTTTAGAGCTTACACTGAAGAGATGCATCATCTGCAGACAGGAGTTACGTGAGCTTTCCAGTGCCTGGGGAGAAAAGCATAAGCAATGAAGTCCTAAGCAGTGACACCAGTTTTCTGAACTTAGACACGGCACTTTTTCCATCACAGAGATACACACCAGAATTGGAAATCTATAAAACACTTCCTAACCTGTTCTTATAATAAAATACTGCGGCCACATAAACTGAACCTGGGAAAAGCTGAAAATTACACCTGGTCACTGACATTCAGCCATGCTTGCTGATCGAACTGGAAAGAGTTAGTTACTCATTTTACATTACATAAACTGAACATTTTGGTCTAACAAAAAAGCAGAAAAAAATTATCACAACGTACTTGTCATAGATACAGGAAACCTATTTTAGGGTTTTTGTTTACATGATGGGATCCTGTAAAAACATTTCAAGGTTTGATTTGTGAGACAGAGACCACATGCCTACTTGAAAACTAAAAATGGGTTTTCAGGATTACATCTCATGTTTTCAAACACAGGTTGTAGGCATAGACCTACCCCATGTGAAATACAGCCCATGCTTCCCACACTAGCTAGCTATCAGGGTCAACATTTTCTCCTGCTCATTGGCTGTGGGATTTTTGTTATGTCCAGGGAATACCTCCCTATGTATCTATCTACCGCATTAACAATTCAAGTTTTTTCCTTAACTGCCTATTAAAAGAACAAACATGTTAAAAGAAAGTACTTACATGCAAGGAATATAGATTAGTCTGCCCAAAAGAAAGCCTTAAAATCCTATTTCATTTGGATTGAATAGTTTTTCAGACTGAACAAAATGCATCATTTCTTTTGAGTGATATCTGTGCTTTGGTCAATTTTGCCTTTTGATCATCCATAATATCAACAGAGCCATAGCATAGAAGGAAGGCTAAGTAGAGGTTCTAAAAGCTTCTAGTTGCTCCCTTTCTGAGCCATCATGGACCCATCTTCCTGAATGCCAAATTCAAATCTTTTCTGTTATTGTGGGACATAGCTTATGAGACTTCTCATATTTATTGTTTGAATCCTCCCAAGCAGTCAACAAAGGTGATGCAAAAACTCTGGAAGAGACTCAAACAAAATTTACAGAACCATAGAGTCCTTTAAGTTGGAAAAGACCTTTAAGATCTTTTGGTCCAGCTACCAACCCAGCGCTGCCAAGCCCACTACTAAACCATGTCCCTAAGCATCGCATCTACGGGTCTTTTAAATGCCTTCAGGGATGGCGACTCAACCACTTCCCTGGGCAGCCTGTTCCAGTGCTTGACAACCCTTTCAGTAAAGAAAATTTTCCTAATATCAACAAGTTCACCTCTTTACAGAGTTGCCATCTTCATTTTTAAAATAGTTCCTGTGTCACCATCTATAGAGGTACTTTAGGTGACAGAACAGGTATTGTCATGTAGGCTTTTGGTATGAGCCATCACATAAGTCAACACCTAAGGAAGGGAAAACAGAAAATCAATATTTGTAATTCTGGAAAGGCCATTGTCAGGTTTTTATTTCTTAATTTGATACACGTTAGAAAAAATAATAAGGAAAAGAGAAAAGCAATAAAGAAAAGGAGAAGTTAAAGTGCTTAGAGAGATTACTTCTCAAAGCAAGACAATGAAGTGGCTTGGAACACAGAGCTAAACTGGTGCAAATCTCCCTGAGATTATAAAAGAGCCTAGTGGACAGATGGATTGGGCAATCATTTGATACGAATCAGTTTATAACAAAGGCAAAGCAGAAAAGGAGAAGGGAAAGCAATGTTTCCTGTCTGAAAACATCAGGTTTAGGAACGGGGAGTTAGCAGCTTGCTTTGCTAAAACAACCGCTATCAAATTAATACAGGAGAGTGACATGCTTGAACAGGCTGGACAAGTAACATAAGAAATGAAATTCAGAAGATGCAAGACAGGAGTGCCCTGCTCCATGGCAGGCCATTTAAAAGGCAAACAAGATGCAAGGAAGAGCAAGTGATGGAAGAGTTGATGCACAAATAGGGGGACCAGCAGAAAACTGGGAAATAAAAGAAGCGATAGACTTTATTCCTAGACACACACACACACAAAAAAAAAAAAAAAAAGAAAAAGATAGAGCTTGCCTGCAATTAATAGCAGCCTGCATGCTGTACAGCTTTGCCGTGTTCCGTGTGAAATATCTGGGAATGTAACTACAGGTCGTACAAATCACCATCACTTCACTCACTTGGTATCAGCTGAGAACCAGGACATCCTTTTGAAGCAAACCAATGACCCACCCCACCGCCCAAAGCCTTTGGAATATTTGACAGCCAGCAATGGCTGTACGCTAACAGCTTTTCCCCACACACGGGAACAAAACATTCCCAGAAACCTGCTGCAGTTTTCATGGTCCCCTATCAAACACCATTTGGAAATGAAAATGAGTATGTTAGGAAAACACATTAATATTGGGCAGCTGACACTTCAAGCACTCAAGGAATTCCAGTGTTCCCACTACCATGCCGACTGCCAACATTTACTTCATGAGCAAAGTTGTGATTTCAAAAAACTATCAAAGGTCAGGAAAACCTAAGTAATGTGTGAGGATAATTTATTTGTAACAACTCTCGTGTTCCACTGGGGCGCAGGATGGCTGGGTCCACAGCAATACCTTTAAGCCTGGTAAGTCCTATTAAGCTAAGTAATTTCTATTTCCCACCAAAGTATTTTCCTACTGCATGCTCCGAACACAAACAATTGAAATGCTTCCTTCAGCACTGCCATCACCTCTAGCATCGTTATTCTTACACATAAACGGCACAGGAATCCTTTCACAAATGCTAAGGAGATTATCTGTAGACTTTAAGATTTTTCTTTTAGACTTTAATGTATAGAGTGCTTGACAATAACTCTCACATTGTACAAATATGCAAATATAGTTATTCAATGAGAGATTTTGCTAGCAGTTAAGCAGTAGTCCTGTATACATACCTACCTTTATTTATTTCTATATAAGCAACCTTATACTAAACTACAGAGAAAAAAAAAAAAAAAAGAAAGAAATAAAAGAAAAAAAAAGGAAAAAAGCCCTGAAAACACATGGGCTGTAACGTCACCCTGTGAGACTGCAGTATTTGTTAGGAAGCTTGTTTATAAAACTGTGATACAGACGGTCCATTAGTGTCTTCGAAACAGACATAAAGCTGAGGTAGTAATAAGGCTTTTATCAAAATCTCCCTGTAATTTAGTAACCTTATTTCCATCTACTGCTTTCTCAGGTGGGAGTACGTTTATATTAAACTGTTGATCCATTACAGGAAAGTAGGGTGTGTTTCTTCCCCTCCCTTTTCTATTAAAGAGGTCATCTGGAAGACCATGAGAATTTGTTAAGGACTTCATGGGCTGGAATTTGAATGCTAGCTGCCACACAGACTGCGCAGGGAGCTTTAGTTGTATTTTATGCTGGAAAAGCTACCTGAGCCTGCAGATTCTTTAGAACAGCTACAAATGGGCCAGACCTCCTCAGGGGCTTGAATTACCATTTTCAAACTCTTCAGAATTACTGATTATATACATACATAGATGCACACACATTACTATACTGCTTCTAACAATTGGTTAACGAACTTAGTGGAAAAGATTCCTAAAAATGAAGGAAACTCTTAGCATACAAGACAGAAATCGACTACATTTCTAACTGAGATGACTTAAAGATGGATACTTCTCCAGCAAGTGACAGACTTTAAGTAAAATGAAGGGAAGTTACTGTGATTGGCATTAACATTGAGTTAAGTATCTAACAGACTTGAAAACACAAAGGTGTTACAAGAGCCCTTGACTAGCTACTTGCCAGGAGACATGTGTTTGTGAACATTAGCGGAAATGGCCTGTAACTTAGAAATGTTGATCATCTGGCTGCCCTCTTCCCTACTCCAAGCTTATCATTTGCAGGCAATAGCTTGCTACAGGTTTGGAGCTAGGTATTTTAATACCATGTATTGACATTTTCAAAAGCAAGTGGATAAGGATGATTTTCAATTTGCATTTGAAAAACAGTTGCAAATTTTCTCCATTTCAATTGCTATGCAGAGTTCGACCCTGCAGCTATTTCCACTGAACAGACTATTCCAGGAGCAAATCCATATTAGAATTTTTGCCTTTTAAGTATGCATGTTATCAATCAGTAGTTAATGTGTAACCTTTTTATTTATTATACTTACAAAAACATTTCCTGACTTTCATTCACTGGAAACTAGTAACAAAATACCAAAGCCATCTCTCTAGTTTTACTGCTCCTAATCTCAATGCGAAGAGTCTCTGCCATATCATCTAAATACATACATCATTTCTCTGCAAGCCTCCATAATCCCTTACCAATAACATCCCCACGTCTCTTATTTCTTTTTGTACATCCTTTCAGTAAACTCCTGAAGTTTTAAATCCCCAATCACTTTTCTCATTCAGCCATGTCTCACTTATTCCAATAATTTCATACTTATGCTAAAACATTTGTAACTCCCATTCAGCAATCTTATTATATAAGCTATCCAGCTTTTCTCTCTTAGCTTTCCTTTGATTTACATTCTTACTAGAGGTATCTTCCACTGAACATTGTTAACCAGTGGATAAATTACCTTGGGATTTATGCAGTGACATCTAAATCTCCCTCCACCCTCATTACTTAAGCTAATAAAATATGGATAGTAATTTTCCAGCGTAGAATTCAGTTGATTTTCTCTTGGGTTTTTGAAAGACAGCCCCTTTCCAAATGTTATACTGCTTCTTGTGTATTGTTTTTCTCATTTCATTTTGGGTGGGTTTTGTTGTTGTTGCATGCTTGGGGTTTTTCATTGGTTTGTTTTTTTTTTATTCTGAACTTTATTACCTTAAAGCATCTTCCTGACTCAACCCAGTGAGTGCAGAGGCAACCTTACACAACCGTGCTCTCCTTTGAAAAAAACCACATCGTAGAAGCATCCAGATTTAGACACCTGGATATTAAATTCCCAGTTCAAAGTTTGCTTTCTACTGTCAAGAAGAGTCAAGACAGAAGGGCTGCCGTGGGGAGGATCCCAGTAGTGGTGTGCCATTGGCCTGTGGCTGCTGGGAGAGCGGAGACGGTGCCTGGAGGAGGGCTCTCCGTGGCATCAGGCATCAGCTGCGCACTGCACGGAGCACAGCAGTTAGGGTACTGCTTCAGGGAGCCTTCAGCTCAGCCCTCCCAAAAAACACACCCTGCCCAGAGCTGGGGAAACACCTACAGCATCTCCTCGGTGCTTCCATGCAGGAACATCATGGCTAAGTGGTTCAGAGGAAGGCCCCCAGGAAAAAGCTCAGGTTCTCTTTGGCTGAACTGTAGTTGGAGGAAGCACCTGGGAACCTGAGAGCATTTTCCAGCTCTGCTCTTACCATGCATAAATCACACAAAGCCTTTAACAGAAATTTCCATCTGTACTCCCTAAAAGCGCTGCAAAACACATCCTGCTTACACAACCATTTCCCCCAACGATGCAACATTTAACAGATTAAATAAGTGCCTTATTTTAAAACTGGCTACCCTGCAATATTGTAACACATTCAATTAAAAATAAAAGCCTGCAAGCATGTTTTAGGGCATGTTTAGTAAACAAATAACCTTACCTAATATAGGGTTTTGGCTGAAAAATGGCGATAGGAAATATCTTGCATGCGTGTCCGTTGTTTGATTTATTTCCACTGTAGCTATATCCTTTTCTCTAAAGCTCTGGAGCTGGTCTCTGAAAAGAAACCATCAAATATCCATTCACTGAGAAAGAAAGAAAAAAAAATATCTAAGGCTTAACACAGTAATCCACTTACAAAAAAAAAACCCAAACCCAACCCAGGCTAAGAGGAAGCCTTTTGTATGCCTTCCTAGGTCACTCCCTCCTAAGCTTTTGATGATGCTCAAGACCCTTTTCCTCAGGTGCGCAGGATCTGCAGGGATTTTCTTGATTGCAGATTGGTGCAAACCTGAGAGCCAGGCTGTTACTCCCACTGAGCAGTGCTTTACGTTATGAGTAACCCTATTACCCTGCAGTTACCAGTAGTGCTGGAGAACACAGCTCCTATTGGGTGCACAGGGCTTCTCACCTTCCCAACGGTGTAGATCATCTCCACAGAGAAGACGTAACAAGCTGTGTAATGGGTAAACCCAGGGAGCCATGCTTTTCCCAGCCAGTTACAGCAAACAAACCCTGAAATTCAAATTCTGATTTAAATTGCAGGTGTAGAGAAGGTCAAGCAACTAATTTGGCAGTTAGGGTGTGATTTGAATCAGGAAACTATGGCAGCTAGCCCTTCAGGAATGGTAGTTAACCTATAATGAATTAGATTTTAAATTGAATTTTAAAATAATATGAAAGATACAGTGATCCAACGTGCCTGAGCACTGTGGGGTTAAGGTTAAAAATAATGTTGGTTCAAAGAAACACAGTAATTATTTTCATTTCTTTAATACTTGTGATAAAAATTATGTCATTATAAATACTATCAATTTTATCCTCCTGAATGAAAATCCTTGCTAGGCATTTAAAGATGGTGGTGTCATAAATATGTAAAATTGGTTTAAGTGCAGGCAAGCAAAACACTTCTGGCACCAGTAATGGAAAATATGATGGTCACACCACCTCAGTTAGCTACACACCTGATCAAAATATTCCCATTTTCAGTAAAGGGCTCTACACTCGAATGTGGCTGCCTCTGAAACGTGACATCTCAGATCATGTAATAAAGCACAGAATGGAAGTATTGTACAAGTATTTCTCTGGCCTCTCTGACCTTTCTCAAATCATTTGGGCACCTAAAAATTCCCTGCCATTCCAGTGGCGTGGCAGAGCGACGATGCCCTTCATCTCCCCATGGATTTTGGCCTTTTGTACCGTAGCAGCAGCACTTTTGGAGAACACTTTCTGACCTGGGTGATCTTTAACCATAAATAGTGGATGTGCTGCGGACCTTACACAGGCTCAGCAGATATTACCCCACCGCTGCAACTATTGAGCATGTCGTAACCAACGTGCAAACTGGTCCCTAATCCTCTCTCACCTGTTAGGGATCCCGCAGGCTTGGGATGGCACTGCAGCAAAGCTGGCCAAGGAGTCACGCAGGTCTCTGTCACTTGTTTCAATGCACCATGAAAGAAGAATAGTTCAAAGTAACGCCGGAGGATTTCAAATGAGTGGTCAAAATGCTGCAAGTGTTTGAAGATGGAGCTAAGCAAACATTTACTTTTTCTGTGAGCTAACACCGAAATCCTGCTGGGGGTTTTGAACTGCCTGTTTAAGAGACAGGGCAAATTTATTTCTGTAACAGATAAGACACACAAGGGTTTTGTTAATTTAGGTTTCTTGTTCTATTCCAATTCTTCTCACCTAATTTTTGACACAATAATAAAACACTGAGATGCCAACAGAGACTGTACTTTCTGATGCAGAGCCGATTGAAATGGTTCAAATGCATTGTATGCTTGTGATTTTCATAGAAAATTGAAGTGTTCGTGGCAAAAATAAACATCAACAGATTTTGTGACTATTCCATTGGTTTTTAATTTCCTGATCGTACAGCTAATCGAAATTTTCTTATGCTACCAGAAACTTCCTATTTTCCATAAAGTGATTTAATTAAGTTATTGCTCAGGTTTTTGTAAACAAAGCACATAGTGATTTTTCCATACTGAGTGAGTTTGCCTCGAGCGGCTGGAGAGTTCATGACTTAGCTGCTAAGGGAGAAGCATGAAGAAACAGGAGAAGCAAATCTCATTAATGCTAATGGAGTTGCACTCAGTTGCAGGCACATTCAATGTGACCATTTTCAGCACCATTATTTCTGTAAGGTAAACATGATTTTTCCCCCCCCAATATGGGAATCTTCAAAAAACACTTATGGTTGGTAAAATTCAACTGATTACAGAAACTCTGAGCTGTGAAAACTGCTTAAACAACTTTTGAAACTCTCTGTAGGACTACTTCATGAATGAGTGTGTAAGTTTCAGGAGATAATAAACAGCTTAGTGCTGTAGCTGAAAAAGGGAGTCAATGGCTATAATTATGCCATCATTGTCCATTATAGCACCAGATACGCATCAGAGTGCTGTGTTTTGATAGCATAATGTGACTTTTCTTATAGCTGAGAGACTGCTCTCGGGCAACTTTTTGCAATGTTTGCTAGAGCTGCCCATCCATCTGAAGCAGAGTCCTCAGCAAGCTGGCCCTCTTGACCCTACTTGTTATGCTCAGCAACAAGTCCAACTTCCTAACAGTAGTTGTGAAGTGTACAAGTAACTTTGCCAAGAAAAACAAAGCAAATTTCTGCGATACTAGCTTTTCAAGAATTGTTTGGTTTGGGGTTCTTTACCTCCTTAATGTGATTGGAATCTATGGCTTTTCACATTCCCCCTCATTTGAAAGCCTCAATGCTTCTTTCAGCTGCTTGGGCTCCATACATCATAAAAGACCTCCAGAGACCTCCTCAAGGCAACAACATACTTTTGGGGGATGAGGTTAAGATCATCCTTCAGGAAGTAGTGCTCTTCATTACTGGCAGCAGTAATGACACAGAGGCTCATTTTCCAAGATTACACCACGCCATCCAAACCCACCGTGCCCTTCTGTAAGCAGCATAGCTCACACACTGGGGACATGTATTTCAGAAAGTAAATACAAAAGCTGGTTGAGATGTCAACGGTTGTCCTAAACTTCAGTGCTTCATCTTTCAGCCTGCTGTCACAGCTAACACGGGCCACATACCATCAGCTGTAGAGATTTGTGCAAATTCTATGCAAAAGCCTCAATCAGGGAGGCTAAGTGAATACAGACGCTGACTCAGCAAACAGGTTTGTCAAAGACACCCAGCAACTAAACACTGAGAAGTAATTGCTTAAGTCATGGGTTTGTGTACACGATTTTAAATACTTGGGATTTTGCCTTCACGTGCCATGATTGGTCTTGGAAGGCTTCAGAACTGCGTTTTATTGCAGCATATATGAAAAAGATTAAATGGTCTTGAACATTCCGCTGTAAAATGAAGAGCTCCAGATATTTCCTGAGGCTATTTTTGATGAGTTAGTTAAGAACCACGATGCTTAGATTTTGTTCTTTGATCAAACATCATTCATCTAGCTGTTAAAATAAGGAAACTTGGCATTCCTTGCCTTCTGGTCATTCAAATCGGCTGTCAGAATACCTGTGCCATTTGCTTTATTGTCAGGTAGCTGCTGACATGGCAGGAACACAGTATTATGAAGGAATTAGCAAGGGAACATAGGCAATTGTGGGACAGTCCTGTCTACTCCTAGGGTTATGTAAACCCTTTTTATCTTGATGTATGTAAATATACGTCCCAAGACCCTCTCATCCCATTGGATGGGTTGTTTAAAGAAAGGGATAGAGATGATACGGTTACTAAACTGACTGCTTCCAGGAGACAGTTAGGGGCAGTTGGGGAGACCCAAATTCTTGAAAGAAAGTCTTAATCTGTCTTTTACCCAGAAACTCAATGCATGTGAGATGATCTTGCCCAGAGAGCTGCTTTCTTTGCTTGAGCTTTCTTTTTGCCATCTGTAAAACAATACTGACTTTCTTTATAAAGTGTTTGAGCTCTAGGGCAAAACACCACTGAAATACAAACCAAGAACCCCTCCTTTAGCATGGCATCAACGATAGTCACAAGGAAGGGGGTTTTCATTTTCTGATCACGGATGATGAAATTGCTCCAGTTATTTTAAAGCATGAATCTACCCTAAACGTAAAACTATTGTCTGTAATGTCACTTCATCACTTCTGAGACTGCCTTTCTCATGCAGCCATTTCGCTTGTATTAGATTACGGAAAGAGTGATTGTTGCAGTGATGTGACTGATGAGCTGTATCAGCGCTTACCGGGTAATATTTAACCTATTTCATAATGTCTGTCCAGTTACTGTGGTTTGCAAGAGAGCTTTCTGTCTTCTCAAGAATGCAATGACTCCCCAATTAATAAAAGAGAACTAATTTTAGAATGGTTGAAATGAACAATTAGAAGATTCATAAAGGCGTTTCTGTATGTGGCATTAAATATAGCATGAATTAATTTGCTGGAGTGATTAAATTGTACGTGACAAGATTTTAGTGGGGAAGAAAATAATGTAATGCAAATAAAAATCTAATCAGAATAGTGGGAATAAAGCACAATTTATGGTTAGGGACTGTATTTGCTACACATTTTTGCAAACTGTGTGCTTGCAAAGGGGTCTCAAATATACTATATAAAACTAGACCAACAGGGGGAATACTGTTAGTCACATAAAAACATGTTTAAATGAATCAAAACTCATTAAAAAGGTGTACAACTACAGTTAACTAGCAGAAAAAAAAAAAAAAAAGAAGGGGGCAGAGGGAAGAGTCTAGACATAAAGAATGGGATGTTAAAAAAAAGGGAGATGGAGTGTGACTGGACAGAAAGGAAAAAGTAGGTCATGGAAGCAGAAAAATGAGCCCATAGAGGATCAGCGTGATGAAGTATACCAGCAAGGAGGCACTACTGAATATCTCATCAGCGGGAACTCTGCCTGAACAGGAGGGTTACATGGCTGGGATTTCACTTAAGCTGTCTCTGTATTGTTCTGCATGCATTTACTGTATTATTTATCTCCCTTGGCACTTAACAGTGAAAGATAACGACCTGACCATTAGCAATGGGGAGCATATAGCACTGGGCAGGAGGCTGTGCTCAATGACCTCCTGAGGTCCCTTCCAACCTCAATTATTTTATGATCCTGTACATACCAGCAGCATCTCCTTCCCCAGATGATTTATCACAGCTGAGCTGGAGGGAATCACTGCTCAGAGGAGCTCAGCCACACCATGCTGATGGGACACAGGCCACCTTTGGTCCAGGTCGTGGTCATCCTTGCCCATGAAGGAGCGATGACTTCTGCAACTTATCAAAAGCAGAAGAGCTTTATGTCAATCACTAGAGGAAGCAAAAGTCATTACATAGCAGCAACCTGTGCATACATTGGTTCACAAATCCTGCTGCTGTTACTGCTGTTCATTGCCTGGCTCCTATCACCTAAAAGTTATCACCAATGATGAAGGCCTTCTGTCTATAGGCACTGTAAAAACATATCTAGAGAGGCACCCTCACCAGGTAAACTACAATCTAAATGACATGTCCAGTTGCCCCCCACTATGCATCTTGAAGAGACCAGGGCTACCTCAGAAGTTAGAAACGCATTAGCCCCAGGAGCCCAGGTTCCCATGCCAGTTAGTTTACCCATTTTTTCAGCAGACTGGATTTTAGACTTAACATAAATCACAACACATGGTACATGGCCGCTCCGTGTTAAATGCACCAAAATAAAAATGATAGCTGCCTTTTGCATAGGTTTCTCTCATGCCACCGTAGGGATTGCACACGAATGGCACTTACAACAGCTTTCAAGGTCACAGTAAGCCTCCTGCCTCTTTGGCAAAGATAAATTTGAGTTCTGTTTGTGCTTCAAACTCATTTTTCCCTTAGTTAACTTCATGCTTTTACTTAGCTCTATCTTTCTGGTCCAGCAGCCAATTCCAAATTTAATAAAACTTCTCATGTAGATCTCATTCTCTTCTATTTATCTACATTACTGAATTTCTCTGCCTCTTCTTCCCTTTTGCCTGAGACCCAGCACCACATCTCAATATTATTAGTATACAACACATTTGAAATTCATGCCTTCAGGCAAGAGAGTTCTCAATATTGTGGAAAACATCCTGGAGAGCATTACCAAGACAAACTGTCACATTTCCTCTGATCTGCAGCACAGAATCAAACATCTTCAGCAATCTTTGCTCTGATGTTTCAAAGATTTTCCTGGAGACTCCAAAAGGCAACGGCAATTCCTGGGTTAAACGGACTTTCTCCTAGCTCTGACTCTACTCAGCTCCCTGCTCTCACCCTGCAATCCAGCTCGCCTATTTCTCGACCAATATATTCCACAGCGCTGTACACACATTGCCTGGGATGTGATGAGAAGCACGGTGCAGCACTACTTATCTTCCCGATCTGATGGTAGAGATGGCACAGCTCCTGCCATTTGTTTGAGGGCATCTTGGGTCTGAACCATGAGCGGTTCTCTACCTGCAGGGATTCTCCCTCCTTGCTGCCAGCCTGCCCATTATTATTAAGTAACCCCAGGGCAATCTGTGCAGCCTCCCCTGGAGGATGCACCCTGAGCCACGTGGCACTTCAGCAGAGGACATAAATTGAGGTAGATACACCAGTACTTACATTGAATTTATGAAACCGGGAGTCTATTTCTCATTACAGCTTGCAGTAAATCATCCTCCTCTTGCTTTTGCTTGGAAATTGCTTCAGCTGCTGCCTTTATTTCCATTCTTTTAAATATATAAAATCTTTTGGAAGAAGCTGTATATATATTAAAACAAAACAAAAAGATCTGTGCTTTAAAAAAAAAACAGCAAAAAACACCTAGAAAATATTTGCAAGAGACTCTAGGATCTTTGTATGTGAACCACAAGAGACAGCTCCCACTCCCCAAGATTTTACCCAGTAATCTCAAACTTATTTTATATACATATCTTTACAAAGCTGGGAAGTTGCTTTGGACAGGCTGGTGGCTGTGATGGTCTATTAAAAAAAGACACTTTCACAGTTGAGAAAGAATGACCTCCCTGACCTAGCATGGCTTCTAATCGTGGTTCACCATTAGCAGAGCTGACCTGAGAACAGCACACTGAGAGGGAACCCGAGGCAACGGGAGCATCGGGCAGCGCACGTTTCCCACCCAGGCTGGCACTGGCCTGTTAGCACAGTGAATATCAAGGAAGCCACTTGCTCTGCAGAGCCAGCTTATCAGCTGATATTTAACACCTTTGGATGGCCTGGAAGCAGAAACCAATATAACTAAGGATATCAAACTACCATCAAATCATAACAGTTGCTTTAATTTCCTTTTACAGAAGGGAAACTTAAGTGGAAATGTGTTCAGGCAAGTATCGCTCGCTCCCCTTTACCTGCTGTGTATTCCTTGTCACTGCCAGGCAGAAAATCTGTACCTTTCCCGGTTTACTGCTTTTCTGTACCGAGAGAATAGACCATCAAAGACTGGCAACTAATTTCCATAGCAAGGAGCCAGATTGGTTTCTCTCCTTACTGGATACTTTTCTGGACCAAAAGCAGTTGTACAAGACCATGTACCCATCTCCTTTTCACTTGTAGCAGAAACATGCAAAAGGGCACCTGAGCACTCATTACTTTATGTATGTGCAAGTCCTACAGAAACAGCATTACACTTGCATGCGAACTGTTATCCAGAGACCAGTTATCAAAGTGCACAGATATTAACCTTATTTTGCATGCACAATTGAACTCATAAACGATTTCCCAAGCATCACTTTGCACAGGGATCTTGCCCTCTACTTTAAAAAATCTTTTGTTCTATATGACAAGGGAAGTACCCGCTTACCTGAAACATCCTTCCTTTCCAACAGCTGACATACAATTCACCACCTGAATCTGGAACAAAGCTTTTAATAGCTCTCCGTTTTCAGCCTCGCTTGCACTTTGGATGGGAAAAAAGCAGACTGTCTATAAAAGCAATCGTTCTGGTTACACTAGCACAAGCCTTTGTAGAAATAGTATTAAGAGGGAAGGAAATTGGAAAAGTAAGGCTTGAGAGTATAATCCTATTTAAAAATGACTTCAGAACCTCTATGGGTCACAGAAAAAAAAAAAAAAAAGAAAAAAAAACCACCAGGAAAAAAAAAGAAAAAAAAAAAAAAAAAGGGAAAGAAAAAAAGCTTCTTCACAGGCTTTTTCTACTTTATGTGAAAAAAAGTCTTGCTAGTTTTCATCTCAGTTCTGTCAGTGTCTTTTAAGCACTCCTGTTTTAAAAAGATAATAATTTGTTCATATCCTAAAGACAGTTCCTTGGCTCCTTCCTCACTATTATTTCCAACCGCCTGTTCTCTATTTCTTCTCTAGGCAGTGGAGAGTGACCTCTCAGCCCAAAGGAGCATCACCTTTACAAAAGGACTACAGCTTCGGCAGAGACTTTCCCAACAGTGATGGTGCTATTTAAAACCTCAACACTGGTCAGCAAACGTCTCTCACCTGCTTTTGCTCTGTGAAGGCTGTATGTGATCAAGGTCTGACAAATTTGGGTTGCCACCAGGTAGCAAACCATCATCCTTCACATCCCATGAGGCTGGAGAAGTTGTGCACTTTTCAAACTGTAACAGAGACACAATGCAAATGGTAAAGAGGATAAGGACTGCAGGTAATTGGTGATACACAGAGATAAACCCAAGTGTACCCAAGACAGAGAAAGAAGAAATCGCCACCGTGAACATCACTGAAACACACCTCCCCATCACTCTTCACGAAGACTGAAGCTGTAGACATTTGAATTCAAAAAGATGTTGGAGGAGTATGACATCAAATAAAAGAAAGTTTTCTTATATAAAAACTGTAGGTGTGTTATTAATAAGGCTTTCCTGAATTAATTTTAAAAGTTATCATTCTTTTAACTGGACTAACAATCATTATTAGTTGTATCTTGAAACATGGGATCGACATAATACATTGCTAAAGTCAACACTTGTTCCCTCTCACCACCCCCACAAAAAAACAACAGAAGACACAAAGAAATGAAAAATATAGCTCGAGCTTAATTATTTCCACCACCCCCACCCACCCCCCGGCAGTAGATATCTACTGTATTGAACAGCCTCTGCAGAAAAGCAAGTAAGGGGAAATGTTAACAGAAGACAATGACGGTAAGAAAATTATCCTGGACACAAAACAAATAAATTGCTGGGCCTACCCTACAGACTCTGAGCTTCCAAATGATGATGATGGGTGGTTAGCCATGGGATATTGACATAGCCTTGACAGGTGTTGTCTTTTATTAGATGTGATAAAATTAGAGGTTACGGGTGAAGAGTGATACAATGAGCTATTCCCTGATCATACAGAAAGTTGACAGAAAGATTTTTCATGTATCAATTTTAGAATGGGATACTTAACATTTTCAGTGCCATTTGATGACATTCATGAAATGATAATGACTTGGTGTCAGTAATGACCTAGACTGGATTTGAAGTGGTAACCCGGAGGTAAAAAGCTTTATAAGGTATTACTGTCACCTAAGAGTTTGCCATCAAGCTTCACTGCCACTTAAGGTCCACATTATTAGAAGTCCTGCACTCTGCACAGTGTTTGTGAAAGAGGCTAGAATTAGTCTCACTATAATAAAACTGCCTTTGATTTAAACAGGAGCAGACCGAAGCCCATGATGAGCAGATCTATTGTCACCTGCCCCTTCCTTCTCCGTTGCTGCCCATTTTCTGTAACCTTGTTCCATGCCCTGCAGAACGCAGCTGATGAAGTGACCCCTGAAGACAGCATACTTTATGATCTGCTCTACTTGCACCTTTTGCTGCTGACAGTATGGGAAGCAAAATAAAGGATGTGGCCTAATTAAATTTCTGTATTATTATATTAATAAAGAGGGGAAACCTCTGGCAAGAGCAAATCAAGAACAAAACCCAGTGATCTGCTGGCTAGAATGGAAAAGTATAAGATGAGATGAGCCTTCTTGCTCCAGACCCTCTTTTTACCCACTCTTCCCTGTGGGAGTCAGCAACATTTCTTTGTGCCACAAAATTAAAGCTGGCAATTTGGAAGTAAATGACCATATGTTGTGACATGCTAAGCCACCCGAAGAATGAGAAAGCCACAATCACTTGGGTTTACTCCTCTTCAGGATATCCTGAATCCTTATCCCAGTTCCAGTTAACTTGAGCACTACCTGGACAGTTACAAACCGGTCTGCTTTACTGGTCTAATCGGTTTAAGCGAAGCTGGAGCTGCTTTCCTGATGATAGCATTTGTAAACACACTCTACAGAAAAAAGGCTGTAAAGCCACGTGCGCACAGAGCACCTTGCGGAGTAAGAGATTAAATGACACTTTGGCAGTTGGTTTTGGTGGGTTTTCCCCCCGTATGCCATTTCTACATTCTGCTTTCTAAGAGACAAGCTGTGGAACCAAGGCAAGGCCCTTGGCAGAGAGTGCTGCCCCTGTGCCTCGCTGGTGCCTGCAGGACGTCTGAGGGGTCCCATAAAAGCCACCAAGGCTGTTTGCAGCAAAGCCGTAACAGCTGCCCTCTGTCATATCACACACCGATTTCCGTGTTCCTTCTGTTTAAGACCACTAATGCAATTGGCAGTGGTATTCCAAGCACATTTGGGAGAACCTGACTCTTTCCTGGCTTTTGAAAATGTTTGTAGAATTATTGTCAGAGTCTGTCTTAGGCTTTGTATAAGTATGCAGATGAGACTGCTGACTTTATTTACATGCTACGCATTAGCTGGCCATCTGGCTTCTCCCAAAATAACATAAGAACGGATTTTAAAATCATTAGGTATATTAAAATCATAAAAGCAATAACCATTTTTTATTGTTGTCAAGGACCACTCTGAGTCATTCTTATACTCCTTGATTTTTTCTAGTATATCAAAAATTAAAACCAGGTTTTATTAGTGGTATTATTGGATGTGCAATTTTAAGTATATGTAAGAATTCTGATACTTGAAAGGTAATAAAAAGTGCTGCTATATCAATTTTCTGACCAGTTCTATATTTTAGGATTAAAAATATTGCACAATAATCACATAATACTTTATGTAACCTTCCGTGTTAAACATTAGCTGAAATGGTAGCTGCGAGCAAATATCTGTTGGCAATAATACCCCTTTAAGATCACTGAATTGCACAGAGTATAGCTACCGCTACACATACTCCTCCAGGGCGGTTGTGAATTGAGCCATGCTATTGTGATAAACATGTTGACAGTAAAATCACTTGAGAAAGAAGAAAACTATTCATATTTTTTGAAATGAACCAAAATAAAGAGATTTTTCTCATTTCCCAACTGGTAACTTACACAATTGCTATGGCAGCAGTATTATTTCTCATTTAATAGACTGTGAAGGTCTCCTCTTTATTTACAGTAAATATTTAAGTGGTTTCTTTAAATGAAAATTACACCCTTTATTTTTTTATAAATTGTGATTTTTCTGAAATTAGGAAGATGTCATTTGCTGAAGAAAATCAATATATAAACTAATCTGAAGATATTCAAAAGGTGTGTGTTTATACCTTTTCCTGATAAAAAGGGAAGTGGCTTTTCCCATAAGTGTTTTATCAGAAGATGCTCAGTTATAAGCACAAAATTCTTCCAGCCATAGCTTGATAAGTAAGGCATTATTTCAGTGAGGATGATACAGTTATATTCATCTAAAAATTCCACAGAGGGAGGAGAAAAATCAGGACTCTCGGTACTCTTCAGTGATTACACTGCAGCATTCTGTGCTCAGTCATCTGGAGAAGCTGAGCTCGTCAGGCCATGACTCTCCATCATTGACTTTTTCTCCCTTTGAGCCATGGATGTAACACATTTTCCTTTCCTTCCTTAATACAGCTGAACTTCGTATCATTTTACTTTTGAATGTCACAGCAAGCCAGAGGTCTAATTTCAGTATCAGTTCAGGATCCCTTTGGATACGTATCCATGAGAGCGTCACTTTCCTGGAAGTGCGTCAGTCTCGCTCAAGGATGGTGCTTCCAAGGCTGAACCAAACCAGGCTTTTGACACCATTTCTCACTACAAATGTCCCTATAGCTCCAGCCACATGCTTTAAGAACCTCACTCACTAGAAACCCAGTTCATATCTAAAAACCTAATCAAGATTTTTTTCTAAAAAAGCTGGCTCCTGAACATGACGAACTTAGCTGACACCCCCAGCAGAACGCCCCAGCTTTGTGTCCCATTGCCAGGTTGCAAAAGCTTTCAGCTCATCTCAGCTGTTTCCAGCCAAGGCACAAAATTATTAAAATTAGGATAACAGACATAATTTGCTGTTGTGTATGGAGTATGAAACAGAAAAATAAAGAGGTTTCCGGGTCTGGGCATTAATGGGCAAGTGTCCCATTGAAGAGGTGCACAGGGGATAGAGACAGACCTCCCAGTAATATTTTTATTCCTTGTAATTTAAATACTAAATCAAGGCTTGATTTTTCTTTAGCAATTATAGTTACTTAGAAAATAACCAAAAAGCCCTTTAAGTATGGAAATACGCAATTGTCTAATAACATGTTATTTAAACATTTCCTCAAATAAGGTTGTTTTACGTTCAGTCAGAGAAGACAGTAAGAATTATAGTCTGTGTGTACCTTACTGTGTCGTTTTTAGATATAGGCAGCCTAGAACAGGAGTGGCCAACATAACACAGTGAAAAAAAGTCAGTGCTGGAGTACCTGGCAGGCACCACCGCTTGGTACATAACCCACAATCCAGGCAAATTCCCAGCCATTGAAACGTCTCCTACATGGCCATGCACATCAATTACTGTTTCTAAAACTGATAGTTTGGGTTAAATTGCAAAGCAGTTCCATCCGCTATGAAATATCACTTTCTGTAGGAGTGTCTGTAGAATGCTTCTAAAATTAAGCCATTCTTAAAATTACACATGACTGAGGAGTGTTCCATATAATTAAAGACAGTTTGGTGGTGAGAAATTTTGTTTGCTTTTAATGCAGAGTGTCAGGAAATTAACTGTAAGTATTCCCGTGAAAAAAAGCTGCATCCGTGTAAGGACAGGGCACAGATCAGGCATCGGAGACTCACTACAGAAAACTCCTGGAAAACAGGGTTTACTGAGAAGCAAACCCAGCTTGCTAAATATTGCACAGCTATTACTGCCAAGCATGCCTGCAAGAAAACTTCCAAAACCGAGTTTTGTTTGTCTCTTCAACTCTTCCAGCACACCGAAGACTAGGTTGTCTTCGTATTGCCTTGCTCTGCCCCAGAGAAGGCCCCCGAATAACCATTTCAGTCTCAACTTAATGACTTTTTGATAGGGACAATTAAAAAATTTTCACCTTACATTTCTGAACTGACTCTCAAATTTAATATTTCTCAAGTGAGAATCTTGCTGTGAAAGAGTGAATTCCAAAGGTTTAGATTTTGGTACATCGTTAAAAAGAAGTTTTCTGAAATGCATTTTGGTTTAGGTTTTATTTCTTTAATACTTAAAATTCTAACAGAAGTCTACTAAAGGAAGTATATTTTCTTAGAAGAAAAAAGGTTTTAGAGAAATCATTGCAAGTTACTGATTTTCTCCTAAAAATGTTTCCGAGTCACATATTTTTTACAAAAAAAGTGCAGTTTTCAGGGGAAAAATTCAGAAAAGTCCTATTTGATTGAAAGCTGATTGATGATCTTCACCAATACTCCCTCCTTCCACGTAGAGTAGCTATTTTATCTAAGAACCAGGAGTGAAACGAAACCAGCCGATGAGTAAGCTAGTCCCAGAAATAGAGACATTAACCTTGGGGAAAGCTGACGACCCATCAAATTTGACTCCTCATTATTAACCCTTCAAGCTCTGTAAGGTCTTTTAGGGGTAATAGCTTCATTTTTTTTAAAACCCAGACAGTGCTGGGACAGCACACTGCTAAGTACACAGTCACTGTAATAATTATTTAATTATGTTTTGTTACTAAGCAAACTCATAGTTTTAACTCTTTGACATTACTCCAGAATGGCCAGGGACATCCAGACTTAAGACAGATATTAATTATGAAACATGTAATACTGAACTATCCTTTGTATTACATTTGGGTTTTTTCTGAAGATGTCAGCACATAGCTACTCCTATTTTTTTCTCTCACTTTAAACCCGTATTGGTTGAAACAGATATTTCTGCATTCAACAGTGCTTAAGAGCCATTAAATTAGTATTTGTTGCTCAGTAAAGAAGAAACAACTGTAAGGGCTCTTCTCAAGGGAGCCAAACAGTTGCAAAACCACAGGAATTATCCATAGCGAGAACCATGCAATTATTGTTTGATAATTAAAGGGTAATATGGATTAATGAAACTTTTCTAACACATGACAGTGAAAGGATCATGCCTTAAAATACTACATTACATTTCAACATGGCTCAACTTTCAAGGCATCTTCAATGAAAATGGAAATTTCTGAGAGCCTTACTCATTTTCCCCCCATCAGCCCCAAGGAAAACTGTGCTTGTAAAGGAAATATTTTGTTAGAGTCATATTGCAGAAAGGTAACAGGAAAAACAGTCCACTTTGATTTCTTATGCACTGGAAGAAATGTGTGCAGCTGGAGAGGCTTACTCTCTAATCCACTTGGCACTGGATGATACACACCATGGCTGACACTGATACCCTCCTAGATCCTAGGTGAGATCAGGCAGCTTAATAGCAATTCCCAGCCGGCCTCAGGCTGGCTGCCCGCAGCCCCAGCGCTGCCAGCCTGCCTCCGCCAGCCTACCCAGCTGCCGCTCCGGGCAGCCAGAGTCCTCCCAGCCTCCTTTCTGTGCCGCCTCACCACTGGCCATCCCATCTCTACTGTCCTTACCCGTCTTCCAACGATGATAGACAGCTTGAACCACGCAATAAGTGACGGAGGAGTTCTGTAGGACAGGCGGTCCAGCAAAAGCTTGTGATGCTGCCTGCAGCCTATGCAAAGCATAGCACGGAGCAGGGAGTATATACTTACTTTTGCTGTTTATCACTCTGTTACTATTAGTTTGCAACAATTAACCTCCTGCCCACCTTCAGACTACTGATTTTAGAGAAGGATTAGAAGAGATCATTGCTTGCAATTGATCTTTGCTGCTGGAAAGGCTGTGTCCCCGGATCTTGATAATGTTTGTAGAAACAAAGTTCAGCCCTCAGCCAGGACAGACACAGCCTGGCTGCAGTTGTCCGTGGTACGCTGCGTTACACCAGGTGAGCATCTCTCCCAAACGTCAAACTTAAAGACATTACCTGGAAAAATGATCTCTCTTGTACTGCTGTAAGATGGACTGAGCCTGCCAAGCTGTGGACTTTGAAACCACGCAAGGTTGCAGAAGACGAATGGAGCACAAAAACCTGCATGAGAGGTACTGATAGGAAAGCTCCTGCAGGACAGCAGTGATCCTTAGTCTTTTAACCTCTTTAATACTAAGACCATAATCCCTTTGCAAGCATCTATCCTGTGCAGATAACCAACCTTTGTCTGCCAGACACTGCAGAGACGTGGAAAAGACAAGTTGTGCTTCAGATGGGAAAAGCAGCAGGCACAGAGCAGGGAAGTAGCAGCTTTCCCTCACGTACACCCACTGAACAGCGGGATCCCTTAGCTTTTCCCAGTCTGCTAAAGCAGAGGACTAACATCTTTATTTTCAGTCTTTCCTCCCTACCACAGACTTGCTGTTGAAGGAAAAATTGTACTGCACACTACAGAGAACAATTTCATCAACTAATTTGCTTTTATTGCTTTCCAAGGTGCCCTAGCTAGCTGTTTTCTCTCCAAGGTGGGCACCGGGAAAGCTTAGACTGCTCTCATTACCGCCTTTCACACCACTGAAGTTAAGTACCTGCTGCAATATTCTGTTAAATGACAATAGGTTTGAATATTACCCATGTTCAATGGGAAATTGGTCTAGAAACCGCCTTTACCCACCGTCACGGGATTGCTGATCGCTCCTAGCCCGACAGAAGTTCCCCGCTGGTTGCCACATACGTGGGGGTGACCCGCTGCACACTTGCAATGGGAAATTCAAAGCAGCACCTTGGAATAAACGCTTGCCCCAGGGTAGGGGGGGAGAGCACTCATCAGACAAGCTGGGTTAAAAGTTCAGCAGAGATGGAGGCAGTCAACCTGTACCATTTTAATAGCATGGTGTTCTAAAGGTTGCCTTTTAAAATCGCTTTTCATGGTAAGGGAAATAGGAACCAAGTTTGGGACAAATTTGCTGAAAAGCAAAGGGCACGATGTATTTTGTTGAAGTTGAGTTGAAGGTGATGCAATCGTCACAGAGGTGATTTGGCCCCTCCAGCGACACCCTCAGTGCTGCCCACCAAGGTGTTGTCCTCTGCTTTACATACCCGAGACAAAGCCAGTTCTGTTTCCAAATCCAAGCAGACAAACCATTCATGGGAAACAAATGTACGGGTGTAGCTTTTTTCTGAGAATCATTCACAAACTTCCATGAACCAAGCCTCAGTTAACCAAATGCATTTCTGTTTTGAAAATGCTGAGTTGTTTATGGAAATGACCTCCAGCTTGCTCCTGACAGCGGCTCAGCAATTTGATTTTGTTGTTCATTATTGTTAGCATTTGACTGTTTATCTAAATCCTGGAGCAGTCTGCCTTCTCCCTCACAGTACAGCTGAGCACTTTAAAAAGAAGAAGCCAGAGATGGAGCAACCTGCAACAAGCCACAGAACTCTATGGAGAATTGTTGGAGAAAAATCTCATTTGAGCCAATATTCTAGGAGATTTAGAAGAAATGGGCTGGATCTGTTATTATGTCACTGTAACTGAAAAAAAAAAAATAATCTTCTAATATTTACAAAAAATAAGAGGTGAATCCTCAGCTGTTTTAAATAGGAACAGCTATTTGCCTTCAAAGTTGTACACTGCCAGTTGGCTGTCTTTCCTGGAGGAACGGCCGGACCCAATATTAGCAAATGGCACTGGTGGTCTTTCAACTGGAGCCCAACAAACTGTTTCATTTGAACATGACCGCTCAGCTGTTACGTTGGGACAAGCAGGCAGTTGCCCTGATCATCGCTCTTCGTTCTGCTTTGTTTGCTCTTCCAAAGACAAATCATGTGCTTCAGCTTTCAGGTGCACCAAAGTGTTTCTTCCAAACCACAGTTTATCAGACTGTGGGATTCTTCAGGATAAAATGTGATAGAATTTAAAATTAGAAGATGTCATTATTGTTAAAGATGCTCTGTTTTATCAAAAATAAAACCACCACAAAAAAAGCCCACCCAAGAAAATCCAAACCCTACCTAGTCATAGCAATGATGGAGAAGAGAGGAGAATGAACATAGTGCTGCCATAGTCATCCAATAAAATCAGCAAATTTTTGAGTGGTTACAAATTAATTATTTGCCTGAGTAATCCAACATATTTTCTTATACAGCCAGTGGCAGGGGATGATTCAGGTGCTGTTTATGGGTGCAGAGACTCCTCTGGGTCCCTCCACCTGGACTTTCTCCTCCACGACCTGCAGATCTGCAGCAGAGCAGCCACCCAAGCAGCTGGCCCAGCAGAGACCCTCGTGCCCCCAGTTAACGCTGCAGCCACCTGAGGCTGGCAGTGCTCTTGCTTCTCCCCTTTTCACCTACAGCTCTCCAGCTAAACTAAATTTTTGCATGTGGAAAAATGCAGCAGGAGGCTTAATAAGAATGAAACAAAGACAAAATTCTTTCTTTTGCACTTTAGAGACCAAAACTATAGTCTAAACCCTGAAGATATGTTCTGCTTCTCTGCAAACCTCGACAAGCAACATGTTGCTATGTGGTTTAATTTTATTTATCATTGGCTATTCCAAACTACAGGTCTACCAGGCACATGCAGAGCAACGTCCAGCATGACCACTGTAATTACAGCTTTGAGTTACTGGGGGAGAATCATAGTTCTGCACTTAGAAAAATTATCTCATCTCCCTTCATTACAGATTGATCTTTGCCCTCTATTATTGATGCAGCTGACAAGGCAAGCACATTAAGATGGCTCTGAAGAAGCTGACACAATGGAGTTTTCAGATATAAATTTATAAGTGTCCTGACTTGTCAGTTTTTCCATTACAAATCTTCTTTGGCAGAGGATAAGGGGAATCAGCTAGTTATAATTTAGCCATGAAATTTTAATTATTGGCTAAAATCAGCTGAATTTAGAAATTAGGTTTGGTCATAAAATTGCATGTGAGAGAGGGACTGAAACCAGAAGTTACTTAACATCTAAGAGGCATTGGGTTTTTTTGTTAATAAAACTGGTAATTATTCAATTACAAAATCAAATGCTGCTGTAAGGGTAAGAAACATAGAAAGAACATCTGAGATATGTCAACGAGGTTTCCTCTTTTCCATACCCATATGAATAACTGATGTTTGGTTTGTGGTTGATCAAAACAAGAAATTATGTGCAAAGCATTTCGCACCTTTTTTTTTTTTTTTATTGTCACTTGTGCAAAGGTCATGCAAGTCCTGCTGAGATCAAGGAAGAGATTTACTCTGCTCTGCAAAAAGCAGCTGCTTTTATTTCATGCTCACACATGCAATCCAGGTGCCTGAGTACAACCCCTTCCCTTCGGAGTTCAGGACCTTATACTCAACCATACTTCTCAAAGACCTTAACATGAAATTCAAACTACTATGAAAACAGAAAAGGCAAATAATGTACTGAAGTCAGACCCTTCAAACTAGCAGGCAGCTCTGTGTAACTGAGATGTAAATAAGTTCTTACAAGGAGAGGATATAGAAGCATTTTGAGTTATAGATTCTGAGTAATTTGAAGACAGGATTAAAGCGATATTACAGGCCACAGATCGTTAATTCAAATGCCTGAGTTAGCAAAGCAATGCTGGACACAGCCCTGGGCACAGACATTAGCATTCACCGCAAGGACTTCACAAACGGAGTGGTACACTAGTAAAAAACCAGGAGGAAAAAAAAAATCCCTCTGCAGACCACAGCTGCTCGATATAGATTGTCTTTCAATTTTAATTTGAATCGTCATCTTTCCAAGTCAGATTGACTAATACTAGGGTACCTTATCCAAAAGCCATGTGGTCCAATCAAAGATCAATTTACAATGTGTTTGAAGAGACTGATTCTTCTAATTTGTGGACATCAGAACGTTTAAGCTCAGCTAGCATCACCAAGACATGGCCAAAGCATCATTCTAGTCACAAAGACACACAGACAATACTCAACAGATGCAGATTACCTGAAATTACTTTTTATTAACTCACCTAGAAACGTAAGCCAGAAAGAAATTGTTCAGAGCTCATCCTTCCTGGAGTATTTCACTGTGTCAGCCAAGCCTGAACTTCCCTGACCCTCTGGCATGTCCCCAGCTTCCTCTAGGTAAGCTCTCCCAGACCCGTAGGTGCCTTCTCATAAATGCCCCTGCAGTTCTGGATTATCGCCCCAGTTTGTTGGTTCTCACACCTATCGCAAAGCCATTAGACAAGACTTGGGCCATTTGTGCCCTGCTCAGCCCCATGGCCTCAGTCTGGAGCCATCAAGCCGCCACTTTCTTCCAGCAGCAAGACAGATCTGTGGGCAGGAGCACAAACTCAGGGATGTAAGGTCCTATGATATTTTCCAACCAGTTGCATATGCATTTAATCACCTCCTGGTTACTACACCAGCTAACTTTTCTCAGCCTTGACAACCTGACAGCATCCCGTAATGTTCTTTGCTGTGGTACATAGGACTGAATTACAACTAATTCCTCAGGGCAAATTATAGATCTACAGTCTGCAAAGTCAAGGAGCACTTAGGTTTGGGGCAGTCATGTTTCTTTCTCTTTTATGGTCTCCAAAAAGAACAGAAAACTGTCTTTTAAAGTCTGTGTGTAGCCATGGCTTTTCACACTTGAGAAATGCTCTCCACAAAGAGCAGCAGAGACCTTAAAAGAGAGGGATGCAACAGCAGCGTAAGCAAACACACCACCAACAATGCCAATTGCTTACGTAAGGCTGAGGCACAGTGAAACGCTAAAAAAATGCCTCTGCCCCATTAGCCTCTGTGTGAATACAGATGTTTTAATAATTACATGTGTGGAAAGACACAAGGATGCTTATCCTCCACCTTCATAACCCACAGATGTCTGCATCTACAGTATCTGTGTAAGAGTTGCCATCCTTCTTTTTCCCTCTGGTATTTTTTTGTTTAGCTTCTCCACAGGAAAAAAAAAAAAAAAAAAGTTAGATCAGCAGAGATATGAATTTCCAGTGTGCTTTGATTGGAAATTGCAGCGTAGCAAAACCAGCACAGAGATTGTGTTTGAGTTCCTGAGCCATCCAATATCCTTAGGTACCCCTCAGGTAATGATTTTCACTCCCACTTGCTGGATTTTATGCTGAAGTATAAGCTCTTTTAGAAATGGAACTGTTCCTGACTTTCCTTAGGGTGGGGGTTTTTTCCCCAGAGTTTGTATTTTCCAGGTATTTCATACAGAGAACTCGACATAATTTTTCTGCTAAATTTATACATTCAAATTTGGGAAGCTGGGCAGACCTTTTCCTTTTGATTGTTGGCTTTGCCACACCATTAGTTTTAATTGGTGATGGCAGCAGCACGGTGTGCAATGCAGCACGAGCTGCTCGCCCTCTGCCCCCTCCGACATCAACGCCAGAGAGCCTCTGCACCAAGATGGTCTGTCTGTTTAAAGCTCACCTCTTTCAAAACAACAGAAATACTTGGAAATATACTTTTCAAATCTCAAAATGTCATTTTAGAATTTGATCCAGCTTCATAATGCAAAAACTTCAAAAACAGAAAATAAAACATTAAGCC
Organism: Falco cherrug; assembly: GCF_023634085.1. Taxonomy (NCBI): domain Eukaryota; kingdom Metazoa; phylum Chordata; class Aves; order Falconiformes; family Falconidae; genus Falco; species Falco cherrug. The sequence goes on from NC_073707.1 coordinate 30,511,417, forward strand.
ACTAGATCCTCTTAGAAGAATAGTGCGAGATTCCTCTGCTAGTCCTCCCACATGGCACTGGCCATCTATTTTTGAATTTTTCATTAAACGCTATGGATTGAGTGACCTCTGTATATAATTTAATACCAGTAAATGTGTACATTGTCCAGTCTGTAGTAATGCAAACCAACTGCCTGGGGATTCCTGAGTCAATTGATTGTGTTATACTTAAAAGGTAAGATGTCATAACCTGTAATAAGTACTTCCACTTTTAAAGGAAGAGGGAAAAAAACCTAAGGTGTAACATAAATACATTTGTTTACTGTCTTTCTTGAAAAAGAACTTTGTTCTGTGCATTAAAAGGTTGTATTATACTCCCAGTTTGAAAGGATCTACTGCCTTTACAAGAAATAACTTTGCATGTGTAACCCCAGCTGCTGCCTGAACGCTGTTCTAATAACCGAAGGGATAACTCCTCTGCAGCTTGTAAGCACGAAGCATTTCAGGAGGTTTTTTTTTAGTTAGGGATGTATAGGAAAGACTCCCAAACTGGTTGACTTTTTACACGCACTAAAGAGCTATAAAAAATGATGTATAGTTGCAAAGCCACCCAAAAGGGGCCCTGTGGGCGCAGAGCAGATCCTTGCACGAACACCACGCTGGATCTGAAAGACATCAAGCATCTTCTGCAAACGGCCCGTGCACTGGGGCTCAGGTGCAAGAGCCCTGGCTGAAGTGGTGAGGGCTGGAAAACTTTAACGCTGAATTACAACCTGTCTTGTTCTCACAGTTCTTACCGTATATTTATTACTGGTCTATTCCAAACCTCTGTTTTCTAGCATTTTCGTTCTTTCCTCGTGGGATCAGAATGTTAATTGTCTATTTTTCAATACATATTTTTTAATAAGATAGATACATTGCTTTAGCTGAAAAGCTTATTTAAAAGTCCAAAACAGTTAATGTTTGATAATGAAATCAATAACATGTCTTTCTGGCAATGTATTTATTGGAGATTTTTCTTTTTACTTTGTTTATTTTTCCACTTCAATACCTTTTGCAAATTACTTGTCATTATAATTATGATAAAGCAGTGATTGCAAAAATGCCACAAAGTGTTTCTATGAATTTGAGCAGCACAAATCAGATTACATCAAACACGATGTTTCAACACAGCAGTTAAGCAGTCTAGCTGATGGTGCCACAAGAGGCAGTGTGCTTTCAAAACTGCAAAAACTTTACAGCAGCCTGAGCATTTGAAAGAGAAGTTAGACTAAAGCAAGACTTGGTTATACCTGCAAAATGGGAGAGGAGTTCCATTACCTAGAAGAGCAATTTTGGTGCAGCTATGAAATGAAGAAAGAAGCTGAGGCATTTATCAGAGAAAGACAATTTTTTTAAACTTGTTGGCAACATATCATACACAATTTATCCAAACATAATTACATGTGTTTTTCATCTAAATAATTCAGCCAGGATCACTGCTGCCACAACTAACAATATTGAGGTACGGTCTGACGGATCTTCTTACAAGGTGAAACCCTAGAGTAGTTGTTACAATAAGCCCCTTTTCTGCAACAGAAAAGGCCACCGTTGACCCCTGCAGACGTGGAGGGTCTCAGTCCTGCCTGCGGGTCTCCTGCAGGATGGTAACACCTGATGCTCTCTCCAGGGCCCAGCAGGAGTTCTGTACCCTGCGCTCATGGCATGCGCAAAATATACGCACATACCGATGTAAACAACCAGGAAAATCAACAAACTCTTAAGTCAGCCTCTGCAAGAAGTAAGTGTTTGCAGAGTAATCCTTTTTAATTTAGTGACTCTGTCTTTTGTGTTTGGCTGCATCTTATTATATTCAGAGATCTGAATGCATTGTGTACAATGTGTACTTAAATTTGCATAGAAAATTCAGACTTACTTACATCTGAAAATAAATAGTGTGATTGAATAAAATAGGCTAATTGCCTACGTTCCTCTTTGAGACTGCACATCTCTTGTTTCAGTCAAGTGGGAGAATATAAACACAGTTACTAGAGGTGTGCCTGTATGTACAGAAACAGATTTTTCTCAACGTGGGGGGCACGCATCTGTGTTTGTAATGAATGTGAAGATGCAATGGTTTCTACAAAGCACCTTCCTCAGCAATTTCTCCTGCTAATTTTACCCTCTGACTTACCTTTTGGCCAGGGTTCCAACTTCCTACCTCCAGTTTCCTGAGCTGCAGGTGTCTTTCCAAAAAAAGCATCCAAAAAAGTAAGTGAGCCTTACCTTCGCTTTGTGGCATCTCTCCACTAATCACGGTGAAGTCCATCTTGCGAAGATTTCACTACAGTGAGGACTTTCATCTTGGATTTACGGTAAAACCAAGCACAGGAGGGGTCCAAGTGGGAGCAGGCTCTTAAGCAAACAGAAAGAGCTCTCTGCAACCTAAAGTGAGGAAAAAAACCCACAACATAAATAGACAAGCATTGTGCAATGATGGAAACAGATTTGTGCAGTGACTACACTGTTTTCAGTAGGTTTTGTTTTATGAAGCTTTTATTTACACAACATATATCAAAGTGTTTAAAACAACTTTACAGCAAACTGAGCCAAAATTGGCTTTCTAATGGCTGATATTCTACACCCTGAGAAAGTAAAATATTACACAACAAAACAAACAAGACAACCATTTTATGAAATAGAGTAGAACAGTTTCCTCTAATGCAGGAGTCACGGATTAAATTTCCTGGCTTGCAATACACAGGAGGTCAGAAAAGATGTTTATAATAGCACTTTCTTGCTTAAAAATCTATGAAAACAACTGATTGGTCTGTCAGGTTCAGGCTATATTATGCTCTGTTACTTTCCAGTTTGACCTCTTAATCCCATTCATCTACACAGCAAAGTTTATATCTTCCTAAATTCAGTGAAGTTCTCCTTCAAAGGTACTGAAATCAGTGAGAATTTTTCCATTGGGTGCAAGTTGGACCTAAAAGTTTTGGGTTTTTCTAAAAATATATATGGTTGTTTATGATATATATACTCCAAATATATATTAATCTTCATGTAAAGTACTTCAGTCTGAGCTCCCCACACACTCCCAGTAAATAAGACTAATTGCCTTACTATTCATCTTTGTCTTGTGTAATACTGACAGTAAGCATCACCACCAGTCAAAACCCAATTAATTTCCCAAATGCAGCAAATTAGCTAATGCACAAAGCATCTAATATCATGTCCATAAACACAACATCAGAAAAACTGGGTGCACCCATCTGGATCTGTTCTTTTATTTTGGCTTTCCTGGGTCTCTTCATGTCTCCGAAACTAAATTTTATTGGTGTTTTTGGAGAAGAGAAAGACTTTGTTGCCTGCATCTCCTGAAGGAAGATATTTCTCTTCAAGGAAAAGCTTTCTGAGCTGGCTTGGTCGAACTGAACCCCACACCTGGACCAGGGGGACACCCTTGTGCAAGGAAATGCTGAACGCAGAGACAACCCTGCTGAGAAGACAAAGATTCTGGAAGTAAATACACCTAAAGGCTTTGCTCTAGGTTAGAAAGAGTCAGAAAATGCTGCCGAGTATCACAAGTCCTAAATTTTAAATCTGACGGTAAATATTGCCCTACTCAAATTTAAAAATACTTATCTCAATTATTATTCTCAGAAAAAAGGAGAGCACCGATGAGTACTATGCGTAGTAGTCTATCTGAAACCTGATCATTAGCGAGTTGTAAGCAGATGACATTAATTGTTATATACTCTGTGAATTTCTAATTACCTTGTACCATATTCCCTAATGATAGTAAGCATATTAGGATGCACCATTCTTTCTAATAATCTGCATTATTTATTTATGCTTTATTTATGCTCCTAAATATGTTGAAACATTTTAAGCAATTCAGAATATTTGCAAAGTCTAATACCTGAAATAAGCCCTGCTTCAGGAAAACACTTAAGCATTTATTTTGCTGGGTTTTCAAAAGAGACTGTAATACATTTTAAAAGACCAAAACCCCCAAATTAGTTATCCACGTATGTAACATCTATTCAGAATTCTGTATTTTAGACTCTGTTAAAAGAAGGGAATATAGCCACCTGGCATAATTTAAGTGTGCAATAAATTAAAACATGGATGCTGTTCAATTACACTGATTACATTCTGGGCACTCATAGTATTGTATTATAAAATTAAAACCACCGAAAATGTTAGCATAAACTCCATGCTTTAGACTTTGAAGGAGCTGGGCTTCTATACAGTAACTAACAGCCTTCCTTCAATTAATATTAGGGCATGATGACTTAGGAATTTTTAGTGGTCAACACTAAAAGTGTTTGAGACAACCACAGAGAAATAGTTACGTTTTGAGAGAACAATGAAAGTCCAAATCCAAAGGTCAGGTTCAATATCCTGCTCAAGGACAGGTTTCCTTGTAAAGCCCAGATCTTTGGGTTTGGGGCATCTAATGTCTCACAAAGTCTGTAGCTTTACTGTCTTCTTCATTTGAAAAAATGAAAAACTGCTCAATAAGGAAGTTGAACAGAAATGTTTTGTATGTTTTGAATAACCCAAGTACTCCAGTAATGATTATTGCTAGAAATGTGACTTCCAAAGGTCTTTCCATAAGACTGGAGGCAACGGACATGTTCACTGTGTCTCCTGTGCATTCAGTGCATTCCTCTTTCTGATTTTCAATATATCGTATCTGAGATAGAGCAAAGGTGCTGTTTTTCATTTATATACATTTAAACACAAGATAGAAAAGGTGGCCTTTCTATGGGCTTAATTGCAACTGACCCCAAAATACCAAACAATATTGCTTTACGAGTACTAAGACATTATTTGCTGTGCAGCATTTTTAACCTGACCATGAGGTCTGTCAATTAATACTTATTTTGAATGTCATATTGTAGCATGCAAACTGAAATCCACTTTAGATATGAAGGATGTGGCACGCAGAGCAGGCGTGTGCTGTGCTGGTTCACAGACAATATGTGTTTTAATGTCAGAGGACAGTCTGCCAGCAACGCATTTGAAATTCAGCCTCTCTTACCTCTCCCATGGGGTCTGCTTTTGGACCACCCACCACTCCTGAGCCACAAATTGGCCTTCTCTGCACCCAAGCATCTACACGCACAAAACTCAGCCCTCCCATTTCCGTATTTTCATTGCCATAAAGCCTCACTCCATCAGATTTATGCTGTACAGATGGGACTCCACATGCCCAAGAGCTTCCCCTCTGCCCTGTAGATAAGAGTCCTTACAGGGCAGCATTAACACCCATCCTTTGCCAGAAGCTAATGGAAATTCCTCACTTTTCCCAGCCTGTGCAATCAGTATTCACTGACAGGGCAACAGTCCCTCTTGTTTCAAACAACTCGAGGACTCACAAGATCACAGTCAAAACCGCTGGTGACAGCCAACATTAGACAAGAGATCATCTGCTGAACATAACACATATCCTACAGTGGCAAGCCCCTGGAAATACTCTCAATAAGCCTGGGCAGGCAAGCCTGAATTAATTTATTTCATCTCACGCAGTCACACCATAGCAGAGAGGTTCAGACAAACCCTCAGTGGATAAGCAGCACCTCTGTCCCTGGAACAGTTCTTTTCTAGCCAAGGACGGAGGCAGGGAGACAACGTGAGCTGCTCCCACCCTTCCCTCTGCCCAGCAGCGATGCTCACGCTGACACCACTCAGATCAGGGCAAATGGCACCAGCTTTTCCCAGACAAACAGTTGCTGGTTCACAATTCAGTGTTTTTAGGACCAAACTCTGAACTTGGTTAAATGCATTCACTGTTTTGCTCTACTAGGGATTCATTAATTTTGATAGGGAAAAGTGTGGTTTGTAGTATCATTATAAATCATACTCATTACTCTACCAATTGTGCTCAGCAACTGCACTGAGGTAGAGGCAGAGATTGCTAATTATGTGCCACAATAAAGATTATAATGTATGCTATCATTAACTATTCCTTTATGTTTGATGAACTAATAAATAATTTCTTCCTCAGCCATTATAAAATCATTTTGCATAAAGACCCTTGCTGCACTCCTGCTAGGGCCTCCACTTACAAGCCCCCTCCAGGTGAGTATTTATTATGCATTTTTAATCACTTCTGGAACCTGATGTACCTTTCACAACTCAAATACATGTTGGGTTTTTCTTCTATTGCCAATGACATTATGCATGAAAGGCTTCAGCTGACAACTGGTTTACTTGTCCTTTGTTGTCGGGCTCAGGGCACCCTTGCCACCCAGACTGAGACAGCCCACGTTGCTCACCCCCTTCTCTGCCGGTGTCCCAGATGCCTCCCAGGTGGGTTTGATCCCCTCTCTCCTGCCAAGCTGAAGAGATGCTCCAGAGATGTGCAAGTGTACTAACCAGACAGTGGACTTCAGATGCAGAATGGTCCATGCTCTTTGTCCTGTGACAACACCCAAAAGCTAAAATCAGGAGCTACTGGCGGATGCACCCCCACCGCACGGTGTGAACGTGCAGGGCTGGGCTCAGGCATCTCCCTGCAGCAGCCCCTTCCCTGGGCTCCCTCCTGCTGCCCACCCAAGGTACCCGCTCCAGCGGCACCCGTGTGTGCCAGCACAGCGAGCCCTCTGCTGCTCATCTCCCCGGCGCTGGCCCTGCGCACCTGCAGCTGCAACTCAGAGCCCGTAACTTGCTCCTGGGAGCTGGGATTATTGTTTGCAGGGATTGTGCCTGCACTTCAAAGACAAAGAGGTTTCCTCGCCACAGAATTCCCCATTTCACTTGCTTTTCTTTTTAAATTGAAACTAATATAAGAAATCCCCTGTAAGAGAACAACAGTATCTGCTTCCATTAAAACGCTTTTTCTCCCTGCAAGAGTGAAGATAGCGCAGCTAAAGCACCAAGTCCGGCATGAAATCAATTCTGTCTGCTGTGTACAAGTAAAATGTGAAATACAAATACGAACGTTCTTGAGCTATTATAAACTGGATTTTTTTTGTGTGAGGAGTGTTAGCTTATCTGTATTATTTCCACAAAGCTTTTTGGAGTCATGTGTATAACAGCAACCTTAACAACTTGTTCCTTCAAAGAAACGGTGTGATGCAGCACAAGCAGAGCAACTTAAATAGCAATATTACAAATGAATTGCATCTGCAGCCCTAAGAGCCACTTTTCATATTCGTTACGTGAGCCATTTAGGTCCGAGTGTATTTCAGAACTGAGAACTGGGTAAGCTAAGCAGAAAATTCATGATGATAGCAATGATAATTATATTTATTTGCACATGGGCAGAGGGCAAGATCCCCAGTCATGCACCAAGAAACAGGAATGCAAAGCTCTGCGTAACCTGTAGATATTTAAATAGGCTTTATCCCTAGAGCTTACACAGTATATGAAACATCTTAGCAGCAGCTCCTTCGGTATTTGCTAGCATCGTGCACAGCTATCCTGGTGTAGCAAGCACTCCATTATGGTTTTTAATGTTGCAGCTAGGTCACGTCAATCTAAATCTATGCTCCAGATGAGAAATCAATCAAGAAATTATAATTAAGAGAGCTCTGGTTCTGAACGCACTGACTTCAAGGAAGCCTGTCCAACATAATGGGATAAGCATCCGCCACTTGCATTTCTACGAGTTCCACCTGTTACTTACAATGCATTCTCAGGAGGGTTTTTGCTTTTAATTACATGCCGTTCATTAAATCAAACATAATCTGAGCAGTGCTTTCATCAGTCAGTAGACAGCCAAATGGCATTATTTAGCCTGAGAGGAGGGAAGATCTTTGAGGTCAATTAATCGTTTTAGCTATTGCAGTTACAATAACCACACCACGGGCTTTATCCAAATCCTGCTGAAGTCACTGATGGTCCGTCCATTGACCTGCCTGGATTCTGGGTGAGCTTTCAGTCAACAGCTGCTGCAAGCTTTTTGCTGGCTCACAGTCCCACGAAAGATTTACTGCCTTTTGCCCGGAAGTACCCGTTCTCTTTGCGAATTCAAAGCCCAGAATGAAACACCCACCAACAGCAGCGATTCCCAAATGCAGCCCGGTACGAGCAGGGAGGCCCGTGAAGGCTGCTGTAACGGGACCGACCGCTGCCACCAACGCCGCTCCTGGCACGCGTGGGCAGGGTGACCGTCCCTCTCCATAAAGCCAACCTAAATGGGTCTGGCATGTTATATGGCCGCTCAGTGAATGGGAAAGCTTGTCATCACAGCCCAGTGCACTTAGCACATCCAAAAATGCTACCAGAAAGTTTCAGAGAGGAAAAGTAAAATGACTAAAAGAAAGAGGAAGAGATTAAAAGAACCACTGAGCTGAGGGTGTCTTTCAGTAATGCAATATTCATACAATAAACCTCACAAATAAAACAAATTCAACAGCTTGCTTTTTTTTTTTTTTGTTTTTTGTTTTTGTTTTTTTACACGACATTTCAATCCCCACACAGTATTGCTGCGTGCCGGTATTTCCTTCCTTGTTTCTCAAAAATTTTATGGTGCTCACTCTTGCCTTGGGCTCATGAACCCAGACAGCTTGGAGACACTTTTTATTAGAGATTTCTGGCCAGGGGCCTTTCTGAAGTTTGCAAAGGTCACGCGTCCCGCTAGCTAGCTTCCTTCATTATGCAGAACGCACCCGCAAACCTGGAACTACGAACCGAGTGCTAAAGCTGAAAAGTGTATGAAATGTCACGAGTTAACCCATAAATACAGAAACCACACCATTAGAGGATGGGAACGTGGTCATTAGGAAAGGCAAGTGGAATGATGCTGGAGAACAGAGCCTCTGATGTTAATTTGACTATATCTCAAAGAAAAATGTTTTTGTTACTGCAACCAGCAGCCAAGAAAAAAAAATAAGATCTGTATTGGATTAGCAGAATTCACCACTAATATTTAAAAAACATAACCCCAAACCCATTAAAATCTCAACCCAGAACTTACAGAATGTGTTGCCCTTAATTTTTTCTCTTCATGGTGCTATATGCTTATCCTCTTTCCGTAGAACAGTATCTACTAGCCTAGCAGAAGTTATTACAAGAAACAAAAATGTGTAATTGGCACATGACAGATATGAACATGGATGAGTTTTTGCATATACATATAAGCACACACACACCCCAAACACCGAAGCGGCTGACGCTGGGGGGGAAAGGCTCCTCGTCTGTGCTTGCTCCAGCTTCCCCCACCGGCAAGACCAGTCCTGCCTCCCCTCAGAAGCTGCATTTTGACCCCGACCACTCAGAACCGCCGCACTTATGGCATTTCACAGGCTTGTCAAGCTGTTTGCCTTACATCCGACAGCGATTTACTGAAATTAAACATGCCAGTTATACACCTGAATACCAGGTACTTTCAATCAAACCTCAAGATCCATCCATTCCCATATCCCAGGGACTGGAGGCTTCTTTTGGTTTAGCATCCTCAGCCTGGCTGAATGTGCCTGCTTCTCCCACAGGTGAGCCAGGGACTGAAAGTAAAAAGATGCGTACTTGTGAAGATTAAAATCTCTTCACAAATTGAGTGTATCAAGCATCTGTGCCACTTGGCAGACTAGTGCATGAATTCCAAAGGATAATAGTGTTAACAGCACTGTGAGGTTTTTACCTCCCCTAGCTTCCTGCAATCTAGGTGAATCACACGGGCTAAAAGCGGAACTAGAATTTTAGACAGTGAACTAAACAGCTCTTAAATCAGAAAAGCATGATGTCCACGCAAGGTGATTCACCTTTTCTATGCCATTTTAAGCAACAAAAATTCTTTTGCTCTTTGAGAAGTGCCTCTGAATCTGGACATTACATCTCTGATGATAGTTTCTGTCGCACTACCATAGTACTTTGGATATTTATTTACACTATTTTCATTTTTCTGCCATGCTGGCTCATTACGGCATCATGAGGCTGAACTATGATCCCTGCAGTAGCACTGACATTTATTACAGGGTGGAGTGCAGTAACTCTCACTGCAAATGAACTGTCCTTCAGGAAACTTCTCCCTAACTGTGCTAAAATAGATGGGGGTTTGGATTCTCACATTTTATTAGCAAACATGGTTCTTCTTTTACAGCTACATCACCACAAATTTGCCCATTTCTTGTAAGCACAAACGTAGCTCAAAGCTAATGAATGACCTTAGAGTGGTGCAGGTATTGCATACGCTGCACTCGTATATAATGATATGTACTCAAAGGGAAAACTGAATTTACAACTTATTGAGAACTAAGCCTATTAGTAAGACAACTAAGCATAATTGTGGGTAAGTGCTTAGCTTTAGGAAAATGTTTTCAGGGGTTTTGCCCATGCATTGAACACTCAGAAAACCACTTTGCTCTACTTGATACTATTTTGTGTGTCCTTTTTTATTATATATTACCAAATAATCAAAAATTAAAATGCTACTGTTCCATTTTGTACAGGTTAAATTAGTCACTTCACGCATGTCTCTAAATGAGATAACTAAATTCAGCAAGTCAAAGAGCAAAGCAAAGCAAGTCATCAAGCCTCATCAGTGGAAACTGAAAGAAGAAATGAACAGTTGGAAACAACTTTTTCAATAGGAAAACAGTTTTATCACTTTCCTATTTTGACGAGTGGGAAAGTGTCATGAATATTTTTTTCTTAAAAATGGTAAACATTTATATAAACCTATAATTCAGATTATAGCTTGTTGATAGGGCAATAATAGATGTGTGCACTCATTACTTTGGAGCACACTTTCAGCTGGGCAAAGAGAGTCCTCCCAGCTCGGGCTGCTTTTCTGGCAGGGGTCCGGGGAGCCGTCAGGAGGGGGATCGGACCCCCCAAGGATGCCAACAGCATGTGGGCGCTTTGAGTCCCTGGCACCAAGCCTCTGATCCCTCGCATGACAGAAAAGAAAGGAAGAGCTAGGAAAAATGGTTTTCCCACCCCGATGACTTTCAAAGCGTTTTTCATGAAACAACGAACTTGACTTTCTTTTAATACCACATCATCTGTTCTTTACAAGACCAGATTTTTAAATGCCTGTAACGATGCAAATAAATGCTGGTAAGAATTGCTGAGGCTCTGCTGAAGTCAATGGGGCTCTGCCAATTACACTAGCGGAGCGACAGCTCTTTAAGAGGAAAATGCCATGAAATCAGTAGAGCCTACCAGCTAAGAGTGCTATTGGGGAAATTACAGGAACATCTTGTCTGTGCATTATTAATAAACAATGTGCAGTTGAATTATTCACCCAAACAAGCCATGTCTATATTAAGAAGTATTTTCCACAACAAGGTTTAAATAGAATGTTTTGTGATTAAATAGAGTTTAATTAATGGGTACAATTACCTAATCGAAAGCAAGTACTTTCCTGTTATTAGATAGCACCTGCAGTAAACAACTCTTTTGTGAACATCCGCTATATGTTGGGGAACCACAGAACCAAGTTATTTACAGAAACGTCAATAATTACTGAATTTACCTGTATATAGCGATTATGGTGATTTCAAATTTCAATTAAAAATGTGTTTACTCTACTGAAAAATAAAAATAGGATACAAGATGTGACATGGGAACAGAGGTATTGCTGATTAAAGTGTTCTAAAAATAAATGATCGAAAAAGCCCAGTTCCTTACAACAGTGGTTCAGGTAAACAAAAGGTTTAAACTTACATGATTTGAATCATCACCACGTACTGAAAAAGAGTAGCTGAATGGATGCAGGGATGATAACAATTATCAATAACAAAACAAATACATTGTATAAAAGAGTTACTAACTGTACCGTATTTATATGAATATATCGCTGCCACTTATTTAAGGTTTCCATTTTGTATTAGAACATTTACGTCTTCTGCAGCTGGAAAGAGTAATACAATGCTTCGGTATTTCAGTTCTGTACCATAACAGACTCCGCTCCACTAAATTCTGGTATGGCCCAATAGATTGTCAAGTAGATTAAATGTTATCAAACCATGGAAACTGCTCCTACTGTTTTATCCTTTTGCTTCATTTTTTTAAAATCAAAGCTGCTGCTTTGCAAGGGGAGGCTTTTGAGTACATCCAACACTGGAGAAAGCATGTTGCTATCATAATTTACTGTTTACCTTCTTCTTGTCATTAAATTCACTAAGAATTATTACCTAAATTAATGAATACCTAAACAACCGTATATAAAAAAGTAAAAAGTCCATGATGTTAAACAGTAAATACCAGGAATGTGTATTTCCACTAGCTGTTGAATAGTTAATTGAATTCTTGGACTATTTGCACATTTTTATATGCAACAGGTCAGAAACACAGCCCACGGAATATATAGTGCTGCACGTGCCAATGCAGAGCTCCACCAAGCAGGTGCCCTGCACTGACAGAGGGTCCTAAACCCTCGGAGCCAGAGGCTCTAACCCCTACCACTGCCTCCCAGAAAGGTGTAAACCTACTTACTACTCGTTGTAAAACTATTAACATTCTGCTAATGTTGCACACCCAGATGCATAAAAATTGAGCAATACAGCAAGAAAAATATATACTATTTTTTTTTACATAGATGGAATTAAGTTTGAACACAGACAAAGAAATTTAGTTCTTTGAATTCTGAAAGCTCTGCCACTCAGTAAAACACGTAATTTTGAAGAGAAGGTATTTGAACAATTCTGTACAGAAAGACTCAAAAGCTTTGCTCCAGGTCAAGGTAAGATTGCTGCCTCAAAAAAGAACTGTTCACCAGAAAAAAAGAGCATGAGAAATAGCCCTGTGTGAGATGAATACACTTGTCTCATCAGATAATTAACAAAAAGAAAATTACTTTTCAAAAACAACAATTTTATTTCTCCCCCCGGTGTCACATTGGAGTATGTGGGAAAAGAAAAGAAAAATACTTATCTAGTCCGATTATTGAATACTTATGTTGAATAAATGTTCAATGACTACCAACAAACTGTACATGTGTAAAAAGTTCAGTGAGACTAAGAAGAAATTCCTGGAATGTCCTTTTCTGCTACTCATTTAGGATACACAAAAAAATCATCACGTTTGAGGCCAACCAGTGAGTTGCAGTAGCTTTTGCGTACAGTTTAAATGTTTTAAGCACTTTATGGATTTTATGGTGCCTTAACACATTTTAACATGTGTCCAACACATTTAGCATTTGAAAAAGATTTTAAACGCTAACATTCAGCTTTAGTTGTGAAGCCTGAAGAACACGTGCAATATCTCTGGAATGCCAATAAATGAGTTTTAGAACAGAATAAATGAGGATTTTGAAAATTAGCAACTTTCTGTTTTAGAAAAGACTAATATGAAATAATCACTGAGTTTGCTTTTTGGGGAAGTACTCCTGTTTGGAATGGCCTGCCTGATTTATTTTTGACCCATACTTGATTGATTGGCACTATCTATAAATAAAATACTACAGCCACATCTGCTGCCAGATATATTGTCACAGAGCTACCACATGGCCGTGGCACTTCCAGAAATGTTCCCATCTCCCACAAGCTTTACTGGTGTGTCACAGTGAAAGGTTAAAAATACTATTAAATAATGAGTCCAGAATAATCCTAGCAGTCAAAACACATCACTTCTGCCGGACAAAACCATCATTTATTGCAAAACTACTCTCACACGCAAGGTAAGCCATGCTCCCTCCTTTCAGGTTACTCTTTCTTTTCACAGGGAGGGCTTCTCTCCTCTTCCCTCTAATAGCTGTCTCGCTCAGGCAGAGTCGCACTGAATATTTGGTTTAACGCCAAGCAGCCCAATTTCGTAGCACTCTTCTTGGCATCCAGCTTCTGTCTGACTGTTTTCCCAGGCAGCAACATGTCAAGTTATTAGATTATGTGTGATTATATCGCTGGCAGACGTGGTTACTCCAGCGCTCCGGATATCCACCCCTTTGCTTCATATTGTTTGCTACAATCACAGCCAAAAGCTCACACGATAAACATACATCGGTGCAGCTTATCTACCGGCCATTCAAACTACCAGCTTAGCTAGCAGTGCTCTAACAGCCTTTGGCTTAGGTGGCCTTCCCACCTTCAGGAGCACAGATGTAGCAAGAAAAAATAGGGTTCATTTCTCAAAGCACCTGCAGAAGCAGTCGGTGACCACTTCTGGCCTGGGTGCTGCTGACTGTCCGGTCTTTTTATCCCTCTGGATCAGAAAAAATAAAGACGCCCTTCTGAGCAAATGATGGTGCATGCTATTAAATCTAGTTAACTGTGTCTCTCATATATATCTATATACACACATATGTACACACACACATATACCTATCTATATATAAAACTTTTTTTTAGCCAAGATATATCCAAACTCCTTTTAGAGCTAGAGGAACTTTCTCCATTCATTTCAAAGAAGTTTTAAAAAGCCCGGAAGTAGCAATTAGACTGAATGCTTTGCTTTCCTAATAGGAACTGTCTGCTTCTCTTGCAGACCTTTTAGCTAATAAGCAAAAATTACACAAGTGTTTCCCTTATATGCATTGCTATTATACAAATATTTGTAATCTTAACCTTCAGAAGTCTGGGGGGGGGAAGCATTTTACTAGCCATAATCAGCAAATACACAACAACAGTCTGACATTATACTGCAAAGAAAACCGCAGCCTCGCATTTTGTAGGCTGAATTATAACATTCCTTCACACTGCTATATTTTAAAAGGAAGGCATAAAATATTATTTCCTGCAGAAATAAGACTACAGATAAGGAGTCAGTATTTAAAGAAATAGAAGGATCCAAACATCATGTTCATTTCATTTGAATGGGGATAATTCTTACTTGTTTCAAGAAAATGATATAAATGTCAATCCACTGAGGAATGATTTCTGATCTCTGGTATAATCTAACTATAAGTCTTAATCAAGGAGGATTATTACTGCCAATGGAATGGCCTGGGGTTTGTGTTATATCCAACCTTCAATGTTTAATGCCATGTCTAAAAATATGATTAGATTCGAAAGCATAAAAACTCATAAGCCACCTTTTTCGGTCTCTCCATTTTTCACAATATGCACAAACTTGAACAGAGACAATTTTGTAATCAAAAGTGATATTCTCTTGCCAATGCCATAATGATCAGCCCAGTGAAGGGATGCTGAGCAACAGGTTTCCAAGACCATGTAATGCATTATATTTTAACAAACAATGGTGGAAAAAGGCTCAACATGGGGTCACTTGAAGCTAGATCCTCCAATACCTTACAATAGTGAATGGCTTTAATATGATGATTACAGGATGGAATAACTTTAAGAATATGTTGCAGATAAATATCATTCTGGATGAAGGCTCAAATTACTGATTAATCATTAATGTTTCAAGACTCACAAAATCTCAGAAGTGGTTTCTTCTATCACAGCAGGAAATTGGCAACTTGGAAAATGTTTAGATGTTGAAAGCCAACCTTGACAGGCAGCTTGTCCCCGGGCAGAGCAAGGGGCAGCTGGAGACAGGGGGTGGCAGGGTGGGCTGTGGGGAGCCGCTCCTCGCAGGGGGCCTTCCAGGGCCCATGGAACCCACGCCACTCAAACATGAAGATGGGCATCAATAAGGTTTGAAATTAAAAATATTGAAAAGGATGAATCCTCACCAAAATTCACTAAGTACCCTTTAAAGATTTTTCTTCCCTACTCACAGTCTGCCTTGCTTTTTAATTTTCTTTTTGATTTTCAGCATAAGTTTTAACTCTCTGCTTGGTTCTAGGAACAGGCCATGAAGAAGCTAATTGGCAGTTTATCAGGGTTTTATACAAAATGGCCACATAATATTTTTCTATGCAAAATATCTGCTCTATCTAGAACTTTCTTGTGGCTCTTAAAATCTACATAACAGATCTGCAAATGCTGGCCTCTAAAACCTATTTATCAAGTCATCAAAAAAAGATCTATCTGCCCTATATTAAATGACATTAAAGTTTTGTGTGGTATTTAATCGTTCAGATCAAATATATAAAAAATGGTGTGTTCATAGTTTATTCTTTATGAACAATGACAATAGTTTTCAGATTTCTTTTCTTAACTTCTCGGGAACCTCAGAAAATCTGAAGCTATTTAGATTTATTTTTTTTGATATTGCATAATTAGACCTTGAGTTCTAATGAACCAAGAATTCTAAAGCCCAGCTGATGAACTATTACAGTAGAACCATGCAGCTTTCACTAATTAAACACTGAGAAAAAGACAAAGTTAAGCAATGTACTTAAAATCTAAGGAAAGCATGGACATGACGGGTGAAATACAACACTGAGAATGAAAACTGCTCACCTACAGCTCAAGGAAGTTATTTCCTTTGCTATAAACAACGGCATGTTCATGAATAGCTGTTGTATTTCAACAAGTTGGTTTGGTTTTTTTTTCCCCATCACATTTTACCTAGCTTGTTTCTCCTTTAGGACAGATTTTTCAGTGTACAATAAAATAATAAATGTCCTCATTTGATAGAGATTCTAATATATATGATAAATGTGATTAGAAACCCCTCCTTAGCATCTGCAAAATCTAACATGAAAAAACACTTGGGCTTTTAGCAATTTAAGCCATGGGTGTATGAGTGATGTTGGTCCTCAGTATCAGGTCAGCCCATATGACTAAGAGACCGATACCCACAGCGTGCCTGTTGTGCACTCCTGCGGAGAGAGACCAGCTGTGATGGATTGTAGGCAGGGAAGGAGAAGACACAGCAACAGTGTTCGAACAACAAACAGTTACCCAGGTCATGAGCTGCTCCTTGCCTTACCTCTCAGAACAACTTGAACCAGCCTGAGGCTCCCTGCCAAGGTGGTTTACAGTTGTTTGTCCTCCCTCCCGTTGCTAACCCTTTGCCTCGGGACAAACCACGCAAGCGCACAAGCAGCTTGGCTGCCTGCAAAGGCTGGATGCGGCCCCCAACAGTAACTGAGAGGTATGGATGAGGCAGCAACAACTGCCCACTTATTCAGTAACTATACCATTTTATGTAGGTTGATCTAAACACTAATGAAAACCAGAGTATGAAATGCAGGCCACCTCATAAATACCTCCTGCACCTCCTTCTAATGGAAATCACAGCACAGAGAAGCAGCTGTAAAAGCGAAACCCCCTGCTGAGGCTGGGCCGGGAGCTCCGGCACATCGCCCGCGTGGTATGGTCTGCCAGAGTCGGTGGCCGTGCCCAAGGCACCAGCTCCACAGCTGTTTCAGCACGGGGGTATAGTGAGGATGGTGGTATGAAATCTCTTGTGATGCCAGCACCCAACAGTCAGTGATCGCCACTGGTCGCAGCACCACTAAACCTCCTGAGCAGAGATGCTCTGGCTTAGAGACCTGTGGGAACTGGGTGAGGGTATCTTATTCTGCACACACACACCCCTTTCCATCCTTAACTACTTCCTCTTAAGCAGATGGGATCTCACTGGGAGGAGGAGGAGAGGAAGGTGGGGGTCTGTCCCTGAGCTATCCCAGCACAGACACCAGGATAACTGAGCAGCAGGCAATTTTGGTAGATACGGAACAGCTTTAGCACTGAGATATGAAGGCAGCATTAGCAATACATCCAGCATTCAGCCTATTTCAAGCTGTTACTTAATGCCCAACTTATGCTTCCCCCCGCCCCCCCCCCCCCCTGCTCATAGCTACTTAAATACAATACATATGATTTACGGAACACTGGCAGCTACCTGTTAGCAGTCACAACTAAAATGTGAGTTATACACTCAGCAGAAATTGAGACAAATCAAAGCAATGAGACAACTCAACTTTCAGCACTTTCAAGATCAGGATCAGTTTGGGAAGAGAGGCTCTTCCAGCTCTTAGTTCAGTCCTGATTTTAAAACACCGAGCCATCAAGCTCAAATTTAACTCCGACAACAAAATAATGAGTGGAGGTGTGGGACAGAGAGCTCTGAGATGTAACTCTAAAGCAGCAGTAGCTTTGTAGATGGGATAAAATGAAATTGAGTCCACGGCTGAGTGCATAACGTTGTGCCATGCTTCACAAAGCGAAATCACGGGCGCTTTTTTTGTTGGAGTGAAAAAGAGAAGAAAGGGCCTTTTTTCCTCCCAATTAAATTATTTCTAGAAAATATTTCCTTGCTGACAAAGTGCATGTCCTTCTAAAGACAGGAAAAAAAGTGTGTCGGTAACAAACAAGAACCTATACAGAATTTCTGATACATAACAAATTCTCTTAACCTGGAGCAAGATTGATTTATAATAGACAATCAGCATATTCATAAAGAAGGAACTGATGTACTTTTAAGATAACCTTAAATGTCAACAAATCACAGCAGAAATGCTGTACGTTAAAATAAAAAGCCTTAGTGAAAGTCTCTTCTGTGGAACTGATACTAATTAGGAGTACTTTTCCTTCCTTTTAATTATGACGTGGAGTGGACCTTGAAAATACAGGAACTGAACATTTGCCTAGTCCTTATAACTCTGCTGTAATTCTTGAGGAACTTTTTGTCATCCCTGTTCTAGAGGGCTTTAAACTAATGCCTTCATTACAGGACTAGCCAGTTAATAGGATGGGCCCAGAGTACATCAATACCAACAAAATCAGCATCGTGTGGGAACAGACCCGTTAATATGAAAACCAAGAATCAATCCATCCATGTGACACATTGGTCTTGTGCCTGCCGAAAATGAAAATATGACTAAATTAAAGATTAGGTCAGGAAAGTCAGAGAGTCCTGACAAATTCTCCAACATTAACTCTTGCTATAAATGCAGCTGTCACGCTTGACAGCCATTTAACCAGGCAGAAATTCCCAAATAAATCGTTACCCACACTGTGCGCTGCTCAACCTCTCCGACAGCTAATGGCTGACCTTCGAAGCATGCCACAAATTACCAGGAATATTCAACAGTCATTTTTATGATGCTGTTACTGACGGACCATCTCCACAAAGATTTATGCCCTACACACAAGGAACTGTATAAAATTTACCTGTAAAAACTTGAAGTGCCTCAAGGAGTACAGCTCTTTAGCAATCTTCTTTCCATTCCATTCATTCCACCTTCTACTGATGTTCCACACAAGATGCTCATCAAAAGAAAAATATGGTTGAATAATTATAAAAGAGGGTTTTCTTTTGTACTAACGTACTAATTTTAATTAGAGGTCATAACTCGATTTTTACTGTATTCATGACTTGAATTTTTTGTCACCAATATTAATTATTTAATTATAAAACCAACAGCACAAGCTTTGAAGGCAATGAGTTATAGATTCAAAGGTGGAGTGTGGAGCAGGGTCCACAAATCATCAAAAACTTAATAAACTAAACTGTAAACATTGTGGCATCTGGCATACACCACTTGTTAGACCTTAAAGGGTATTTCTAAATTGCTTCATGATTGAAAAAAATGCCGCCTAATAATTCAGAAACACATCAAACTGAGTCTACTCGTAAAGTCAGAAAGTGAAATTGCTAATATTATTAAGAAATTAGCCTAGTATTTTATTTTCTGGAGTTTATTCAGTCATTAGGTACCTGGCCAAAGAAATACCCCTTTGCTCACAATATGAAAAATGATGACATCCCACACAAAAAAACCCCAAAAAACAAAAAACACAAAACAAAAACCCACAAAAACCCCCCACACAATACAGAGACATGATGGACATGGGTTTTATCTTCAGCTGTTAGCTGAAATTGGAGTGAGCCCTTTGGCATTACAGAGGATAGAAATGACTAACTCTTTGGTGTCTAAGCAGTGGCAGACATGAACCAACAATACTGGTCCTAAATCATCATTTTCGTAGATACATTTCCCTTCAGGTTCACAGAGGACCCAATAAAAGAACTTTTTTTCTCCCAGCACTGCTGTTGTGCAGTGAAATACTTGGACCAGTACTCTACTTTGTAATTTAATGGTTAACATGGTTAGTATTATTTCTCTAGTGTGTTATCCTATATTCTCCTTAAACAGGAAACAGAGGAAAGATGTTCTCCAGCTAGGATTGGTTTTTTTCCCAGTATTTATATGTTCAAATGAGCAAAGAACAAACCCAGGTCCCCTAGAATACATTTGGCACTATTCAATAGAGAATTATGTACGAACGACACATACACACAATTCTTTATGCTTTTGCTATACAAATCCTACACCTTATTGTTAATTATCCAAATTGCAGCTGAGCCAGACATGAAGCGTCACAACATTTGTGTACAGAAGGTTCGTTGAAAAGTTATTTTTCCATCTCTCCCTGTTAATCATAAGAAACTTCCAGTGCAGGGAAGCACGGAGCTGCCCTGTGCTGGAACGTGGGCAGTGCCATGTTTCACAGATCAGCCGCTTGGGTTGATTTAATGCACTCGAGTGCAAACAAACAAGTAGAATTCTGGTTTTGCAGATTTAAGTCTTTGAGAAATGCCCGTGGCTTGCTGAAAATCCTTTTTTATTGAAAATTGAATATGTCAGCTCAGTCATCACTTTAATTTGTTTTAAAAGATTTATTAGAGTTTGATGGTTTTTCTCTTGCTTGATTTTCCTGTGTTTTTCTGATAAAATTAAAATCATTGGAGCTTCCACTAGAGAAGAACTTCATCAATGTGTCAGTAGGAGAACGATTTTAATAAAAGACTTTGGAAAAGTTTCTTACTGAAACATTTTTTAAACTTTTTAGAAGGCACGAAGAATTCATGTGTATAGGGAAATGGAAGGTACAACACTAACAAAGCTGTGGAGCTGATCATTAGTATTTTATATTTACTAGAGTACTGCTTTAAATTTGCCTGTTTTGCTTTAATACCACAGAAACTCAGCTCTTTCCTCTGTTTCTTATGCACATACAGGCACTCACGCAAAATTTTTATATTAACAACTTTTCTTGACAGCTTTAGAGATAGTATTTTAATACTGACTAGAAGCCTGAAACAGACACCCAGAATAAACTTGTAACTTATCGTTCACTATGTCACTAAAAGGCACATAATTCCATACAGCCTTCACCCACGCCTTTCTTAGGAGACTGGGAAGCCCTTTCCAGCCACGCTGAGCACAAGCTGTGCCGGTCACAGCATGCAGGTCCATAGCCGAGGGCTGGAGGATGTGGTCCTGGGTGTCACCACGCTGGGGGCAATGGCACCAGTCCAACCTTTGGCTCCCTGTCTGTCCCACTGCTGTTTTTTGAGTGGCTGGGTAGAAGACACTCTGTTCCAGCTTGTTCACGAGGCATTGCAATGTGTCCTTTATCTTGCAAAGGCACCTGCCATCATCATGGCACACCTTACCGTAACGTAGGTCTTCTCTACAATGCAGCTCTCATCACCCAGCAGAGCAGAGAATTAGCAAAGCCCCCTGGAACAGCACAGGGGATGGCAATAGCAGATGTCAATCAAGAGTAAAGGAAGAGAGAGATTCTCCTTTCTTTTGACAGACCCCAAGGATTCACATGTGGGACAATAACCAGGCAAACAGGGTTCTATTAATTATGGCACTGAATTTTGAGAGTCTCACAGACTGCAAATCATCCTCCCATAGGCTGTCAAGCTCTATAACATACATCTAATGTACCTTTATCAGGACCCTCGGTCCCCTCCATTGTGTCTGGTTTCAGTAGGTGACGGGGCTCCACTGACTAGACATTACAGCAGTGGCCAGCTCCGGAGGGCGGTGAAAGCCCAACACTTCTGATGGCAAGGAAACTTCATATGAGGGTGCTGGTGCTGCAGTTCTACAGTAAGTTCCATTTGCTCATTCCCTTGATACTCTGCATTATCCTGAAATGCCAAAGGTATTTTTTCCATCCTTGCAGTTAAATGCAGAACATTGAATCTCTTTCCTGAACTCTGGAACTGCATTGTACCAAATGAGGCTGATCCAAGAGAAGCTGTTCCAAAATTAAGTAGTTGATACGATCATCTTCTGCTTTTAGAGATCTCTTCTAGTGCAGCCACAGACAGACTAGCTACTGGTGGGATTGCAACCACTGCTTTAACCATGGTTGCTGATAACTAAAGAAGGCACAGTATGGGAGGAGGAGGTTCACACTACAGATTGCAAGGCAGGAGAATTTGTCAATGAGCCCAGGGTGTCCTACCAGAGCAATACGCATGGCAGGAGTGGCACAGAAGCGCAGGACAGCCACAAAGGCGATGCAGTGTGCTTAAAGGGGAGAACCTTCTGCAAAGCAAGAGCAGTAACTCAGCGTGTGCACATCGGCTTCATAGCCACAATTGCACTGTGTCAGGTAAAGGGTGCTCCAGCTCGAAGCAGACTCACCTCCCCTGCCTCCCCATCAGCCAGCCCCCATCCTGACAATAAACGCGCCTTCAATATATTTTTCATTGTGATCCAAGACTTATTGTGTTCTGTCCTCATAGGTACAAAAAGCACTTTGAAATACAATTTCCAAAAACCTAGATGGATAACAGCTAAAATATACATAAATTAAAGGTATTGTAATAAGAATGAAAACTCAAAGCTTAAAATCTTATTTCACGAAGCTTGAAAGAAAATATACCCTATCTAGATGTGTTTTAAAATGTTATACTTTCCTTGGGTACTCAACTGTAATAAGATATAACTTCATGCATTCTCTAGGTATTAAGGGGAATATAACATGTACCTGCACCAGAATTCCACTTTGATTTAGAAAATTGTCTGCCTCCCACAAATTATGCTATGCCAGCAGAAACATTTAAAAATAAATTTAAGATATCCTACCAGCCAGTTAAAATTACTGAAAATGAACATTTAGGATAAGCTGTATGATAGACATATGAAAACACTAAGAGTGAGCCCCATCCAAAATGGAAATGAAATGCTATTACTAAAATGTAAATGCTGTCAGGTCTGCATTCCTGAGCTTCCCCACGAAGATTCAGCCTAAATTAATATTCAGCGAGACAGCAAAAGAAGCTGAATGCTAAGCAATACGAAGTGATGCATACAGGAGAGGAAAGTCTGGACTACCCAGCGCCTTTATGAGTTTCAACAGTAATTGCAGCAGCTCAGGAAAATGATGGGCATTGTTTTCAGCGGCTAAGAGCAGACCTCTCCTTGACATGTACTGTCAGCTGAAACAGCAAACAAAACATTAAGATGCACCAGTAGGATGAAGAAGAATATAAAAAAAGATTATAATGTCATTATATAAATCCCTGATTCACTCCTGCCATCTGAAACACGGTGCTCAGTACCTTTCACCATTTCACCATCTCAGAAAGCATCCTACTGGACTAAATGGCTTTTGTAAAGAGGCAACAAGAATCATTATTGACATGGGAAACTTTTCCAGCAGAGTAAAATTGTTTACCTTAAAGAGGAGGCAAATGAAGACATAATTAAAATATACAGATTCTCTAACAACAGAGGGATCGTGGAATCCTGTTCTCTAGTCCCATGATGTGAGAACTGGGGGGGCAGCATGTAAAATTGAAAGGTTACAAACTGGGAAAAATATTCCTCTGATACAAGACTTAATTAGACAGTTGAAATCTTCACCAGAAGGATATCACTGAGGCTAAGAACTTAGATGCTAAGAGGAACTGTGTTTTGGGGTTTTTTACAGATAAATTTCTCTCATTGGTTATTGATGTGGTAGCTGCAATGTTTCAAGTGAACAGTCTGGACTTACAATTTACATGAAAAACTGTTGTTGCGGTTTATGGTTGTTGGTTTTCTGGTTTTGAGCCTGCCTGGAGGACAAAAGGATGTGTATTCTTCTCCCAGCGCAGCCAAATTTAGATGTGCAGCTGGGGGTTTAGCCAGATGACAGCGAACTTCACGTTGTGTTTAACAGAGCTCTCAAACTGAGTACCAAGCAATCTACAAAAGGCAAAGCAATATAGTCAGGACTGACCTAAATAGTGAAGACAATACTGTCAGTGTCGATAAAGTCTTCAGACAGCAATATAACACGTAAAGGTTCGCTCTGCAGTAATGATGAGCGCTTCCAATCCAGCATACAATGGGATAGAACCACAATAAATAATTTGTAACTAGTTTTCCTGTTCATGTCCTGCACAGAGTAATTGCTGGAATAGCAGTTAAAGTGTGAACATATTTTATTTTCATTTAGCTTACTGTACAAGACTACTACATCCTGCCAAAACTGTGCTTTCTCTATTCCCTTTATTTTCAGCTCGAAAGAGTAAGATGCAATAGCAGCTCTGGAGATGACGCACACATAGATCAAAGTTTCTGGACTCCAATCTAAGACAGCCAAAATCTGATAAGCAATGTACAGCTAGGATTTGGGAGATGGAGCAATTCTTGAATTTTAGAGGTGAAATAGCTAATAGAAAGCCTGTCGTTATTTTATAGATTCAGGATTTTTCTAGGTCCTTTGTCCTGCCCGCTGGATCAGTGCTGTATAATGGTAATAATTCAGAAGACTATCTGAAGGGGTATCTTTTTTTTAAAAAAAAGTAGAACGAAGACAGACGTTCTTTTCTTTTGCTGCTAAGGAGCTCTTCACCTATAAAGCACTTTTCTCTGTTTCTAGACACAAAGGTAGCAATTCATCCCAGCCTGTAAAATATATATCCATATGTGGAACCATCGACAGTTTATTGCTAATGCTCTCAACGATTCCTAATTCTCTTTCATTCAACAATATATTCCCAACACTTTTTAAGAAAGAATAAGCCCCTATGAAGGTATCTTACATACCAGATTTCAACAGAAACAAAAAAAAAAAAAAAAGGGGGGGGGGGAGGCAGATTTAATATGAAACGTTATTAATATGATCTTTCCGTTATCCTAAATTAAGACTTACTCCAGCTAATCTAAAAGAGGGTTAAAGCAAAGCTGCTTGAGTTGGCTGGGGAGCTGCCGCAGCCTCACCTCGGCAGGTCTCTAACCCACCTTGCGCATCCCCAGGGGAACGTTCCCTTTAACGCTGGGATTAACGCCACCTGGGCAGCAGCCTCTCGCCTTGATCATGCTGGTGCGGTGACAGTAATACCACTAAATATTTCAGAATGTGACAGCTTTGTTATTCCAGCTGTCAAGAAAGCTACTTTAGGGGCACACTGACCATTCAGAAGTTATTAATAGAATAAGCGATTTCCATAATAACTGATTACCGGCCTTTCCAGAACTCCGCCCCTATTTTAAGTTGCCAAATGCTCATTTCCATGCGTTTGCTCATTTGTGCAATTACATACCTACTTATGTGTTACATAAAATTAAATCAATAGCTTTATGGCTTAAACACTGTTGATGTTGCTGCTGCATGGGGAATACGAAAGCTGGGATTTACAAGGCGCAGCACGGTGCGGAGCTGGGAGCTCAGACAATGCTGCAAAATAACTTTGGGGTTATACCTCACCACAAATCCTCTCCATAAGCAGAGAGATACGTTTCTTCTGGGGTCTTAAAATGTCATTTATCTTTCTCAGCAGCTTTTACATTGCATTTTTCCCCAGATGTATGTCTTTTTTCTGCCAGTCTTTCGCAGGCATGCCAATACATACATATCTTTCTCATCTTATTTTCACTATGCTGCTTTTACACAAACCTCAATTTGATTATGTCACTAATAAACAGCGTTATTAATTGCCTAGTTCCTTATGCTATTCTGGTAAGTTAAGCTGTATCTCATAGGTATAATAATTTTTAGAAATCAATATTCTGATTGTTTACAGACAAGAACCTCAGATCTGGCTTGGTTCTTTCCATAACCACTGCATCACCAAATATTCTAATAAACTGCCAGCTTTCCTGAAACACAGTACCCGTGCTGTCATCTAACTATATGTAAAATATTAATCCAAATACATACATCTCAGCCTCTTCAGAAATGAGCCGTACACTTCTGCATGTATCTGCGAAACTCGGCTGTAGAGCTGACAAAATGTTTACAGGGGTGATACACCACGCTTCCAAACGTATGTGACTTATTCAACTTTCACCAGGAAGGCTGAGTTTTCAAATGTCCTGGGTGACAAAGAACAGTTCCTGGGTCAGCTTTGTACTTGATGGAATCCCAATTTGTGTGAAATCCCACCCCACTCAGCTCTAGGAAGGTTGTGCCTCTGAGAACACAGTCTTCTCTTCTAAGGTCTTTCTGTACGAATTAGTATGGATCCGCATCAAAATCCTACAGGCAGGTTACCTTCTGTGCATCCTTCCACATGTGAAGTTAAGCACAGATTTCCTGGAACATAATTTATGGGATACAGCCTTCTGTGAGATAGGCAAATCTGAAGATGAAAGAGCAAATGCGATTTCATTTTCCATTCCTTTTTAAATATTACTAAAACCTGAAATAAAAATCCAGCAAGAACTCCTACAATGGAAAATACCACAAGCCTGGGTGTTGTGACCTTTCTGAGAAAACCGCACTGGGGAGGGAGCGGTGTATCAGAAGGAGGCCCTGACTTCAGAGGATGAAAAATGGAAAGTCATTGTAATCTTCAGACTTAAGGAAATACTCTATGTTATATTTCAGTGCATAAACTATAAACTCCTCACATCTGAAAAAAAAAAAAAAAAAGTTGTCAACCAAGTCAAAATAGAACTGAAGAGGAAAAAGCACCTCAACTATCGGATTTTGAAAATGTTTCCTTGGAACCACTAATGACGGTTCTGTCCCTGATCTGGTTCCCATTTCTTGGCACTCCACTTCTGTCCCTCATCAGCAATAAGAACATTTGCAAGCTCCACTAGAAATAAATAGTTGGAAGTTTTTATTGTAGATTAACTAAACTGCGCATAGACACATAAGAAGGAATTAGCAACTGGGGGGAAAAAAACCCCAGCCGTATTGGTAAGCAGCCATGAGGAGCTGCAGGAGGGCTGGGGGGGCACAGTGGTGGGACCGAAGGGAGGTGTCACCATCCCCATTCTCAGGGCTGAATAACCATTTCCATCCCAGCTGTTACTTTGCATACACTCCGGGCATGAGGATTAAAGGAGCATGGCAGTGCTCCAGATAACCTTGCTGGGAAAATTAAGGGCTCCTTTCATCAATATTTGATTATTATATTTTTTTTTTCTCACATTTTAGCTTGGACTCCGTTCTGCTAATTTTGCTATATACGCTTGCAGGCCTTGATGTAAGCAGCGCGTGCCACATGTACAGCTGCCAAAAAAGAAGAAAATCCTTTTCAATCCTCAAATGACAAAAACCAGTGGTGCAGGATAGCACTAAACACTAGCAGTTGGGTTTTTGGCTCTAGTTCCTCTAAGGGGATCCAAAATGCAAACATGAACTTTGAACAAAATTCTGAAACTTGGGGGCACCACCCTCATAAACACCAAGAGACACAAAGACGACTGCAACTACCACCAAAGCTTTTTTTGGTTGTTTTTTTTTTAGCTAAGTTCCCCCACCCCCGTCCCAATTAAAACTATTCTTTCAACAAAACCCCAATTGTAAACACTAAATCTATTGCATGAGTGATGGTTCGCTCATCGTACAGATTGCTCCAGAACAGCATAAAATGACCCTTGCAGTGCTGGCAAAGTCAGTGTCAGCTTGAATTACAAGTTCCATAAATCTGAGTTACAGAAGTTATATCCCCTAAAAGCTGGCCCGACTTGTGCACTAAATTATTTGGCACGGTTTCCATCTGCAGATCAGACTGGCTGATTTGACAACTGGTTTGCCCCCTCTGCCATTCGCTCCCATGGTCCAGCTCCTCTCTGTGCTTCCAGGAAGCAGCTGTGACCAGGAGGAATCTCATCCTGCCTCTCCTCCCAGACCAAGGCCTCGTGAAAGTTCTCCACGTGTTTTCCTTGGCCAGAGAAAACAGGATGAGGGCTCCCATAGAGGCTGAAAGAAAATGCCTGGAATAATGCTAGGTGTGTTAAATAGGTCAAGCAGCCAATCTAACAGTCCATATGCAATCATTTCTTCTAAAATCCAATCTCATTTTCTGGAAAAAAAAAACCCCACACACATTAAACTACCACTTCAATCTGTTCTGATACATATTTAACTACAAGAGGGCAGGAGTTTTAGCATAACATCTCAGCATGAACTTGGCCTAAATACCTATGATACTGGCATTTTATTCACCAATTAAAATGTTTACGCTATGGAGTTTATTTACTTCCCCCAAATCAATTCCTCTGTTCTGTATATGTTCCTGAGCTACCCTGCTGTGAGGTCAGATCTCAGAGACAGGTTATGTACTGATGTCTTTATAGTTTCTGTCTTTAAGCACTACTCTTCACAAGCCGTTATTGTACCATAAAAAGACCATTTAATTCAACTATTTCAAATCACTGCCTCCAAGTACGCAACTTTTCTTTGAAGAAAAAGTTGATATGTACAATTTATGTGCAAAATGGAAAAAATATGGAAAGGTAACATATTCTAAAACACATATACTGGCAAAAATATACAATTTATTAGAAACTTCACCCTCAACTCACGAGTCTGTTAACCCCAATCACACTGCTCAGGCTGCTTCTCTCCAAACTGAAGCATCGTAGCCTCTCCAGTTCCGCCCCGCCCCCCCCCCCCCAAATCTGCTGCTCCACTCCTTGATCATTTACTTACCTCCTGAGTAACTTCTTTGACTCTGACTTCACCATGTCTTTTGCAAGATGCAGGAACCAAAAAAGCACAGCCTGCTCAAGCTGTGGCCACAGCAAGGGTTTATATACTGATAAATGATGTTCTTTGCCTCATTCGCACTGACTTTCTCTGGTTTAACTTCATGTAAAGGTCAAGTTTTATGTAATATGCCTATGACATGCTAGAATTTTGTAGCAGATTTCTGTTTTCTATATGAATTTTGTTCTTACAACCCTCCAGAATGAATCCATGAATATACTACAAAATAACATGCCATTTAGTGTAAAAATACAGTGACAGCAGGTGTAGATTTACCTGTCCAGTTATAATCTCGTGCAGGACTGCTAAGAGGAAGAACCTGCATAAGCAGAGAAATGCCTGGAGGCGTGCAGGCGGTGCCCACCTCCACCTGATGATGGACAGAGACCTCACTCCTTGATTAGCAGTTGCAAAAACTGCAAGATAAGGCTGTTACCTTCCTGAGCTTCCTTCTGAAGAACTTACCTGAGTTTCCATGAAGGTCTCAGCAGGGACTAAAGGCAATCGGCCAACACTTGCTCCGGAGGCAGCCGGGCATCACGGAGAGCCAGCAGGACAACTTGGCATGGCCAAGGTTACTTGTGGCAATCGCTGCTTTTCAACCAGGAATGGCACAGGGGTAGCTGACGTAGCTCTTTTAGCTACTCTTTACTTAGCAGAACAGACGTATTCCCTTTGCACTGTGTTTCCCTTCCTTGTAACAGAACCTCCCTACTCCTCTTTCACCCTGGGAAGTGGAGGCACAGGTTGCACACCAGAGCCCAGGCCATACTCTGAAAGCAACCTTGCTGACATGGCATCCAGAATTACTCTTTCAGGGGAAATCAGACTTTTACTCAGAATTTTAGCATTTTGGAATTCAATCAGAATTAAAGTATATTCCCCTATACAAACCCCAAAATTTCTAGTTACACACCTTCTCTCAACCTTTCAGTTCTGCTTCTATCAACAAACCCCAACTTCAGTCTAATGTCACAAAGGGGAATACAGGAGTATTTTTAATACGATTTAACTCTTAACCACAAACAATGAAACACAAGCCATAATTACACAGCCAATAAAGAACATCAGCACATGTTCTGCAATACAGGTCAGTAAATTCACCGTGTCTTACCTGAAGTTTCAGCTCAGACCCTGAACAATATTTGGAATAGATTTAAGTGTAAACTCTAACCTGAATTCCTGACTTGTAATAAATAGTTACAAGGTATTTACAAGAGCCTGTCATAATTTTGTTTCTTAATCCTCAGCTACTGAAAAGAGCTTCACTTACATTCAATGTTAATGTCCTCTGCAGCTTGGGGTAACTATTAAGTGCATTAGGGGTTAATATTTAGGCTATAGGAACAATATTTATGGCCATTAAAGCAGCATGGAGCACGCTTTCACTGCCTATCACGTTCTCTCAGTGTTTTGCCCAACTTTTTCTTATGACACTGCCCAGTTTGAGTATCTGAGCTAAAGCCACTGGTCACCCCCATCCTTAAGCACACCAGAAAGGCTTGCAGCATCTACTACAGGTTTCCTTCAGAGGGAGAGGAAGACTAATATAAAACTGTAACAGTCTGCTACGAATAATAGAAAGACTATTTCTCCAAGGTTCATATAACTTGGACAGATGTAAAATAATCAAAAATCCCACATACAGGCTGGGTGGGGTTTTTTTGGTTTTTTTTTTTGTTTTTCTTCTCCTTTTGGCCTCAAAACAGATGTGCAGCAGTTGACATTTCTTATTATCTCAGGGAACAAGTAACTCTTGGCTTGCTCTTACTTACCTCCAAGCCTTCTACACTCCTCTGCCAAGTGAGTCAATATCTTTTGCTCACCTCAGTTATGGCAAAAGCCTTGCATCCTGGTTTTGGCTGAGATAGATTTAACTTTCTTCCTAGCAGCTGATGCAGTGCTGGGTTTAATATGAGAATCCTGTTGATGACACACCGATGGGTTAGCTGGGGCTGAGCCGGGCTCACTCTAAGCCAAGGGCTTTCCAGTTTCCCCAGCGCCAAGAGGGAGCAGAGCCAGGACAGCTGACCCCAGCTAGCCCAGGGGCTGTTCCATACCATAGGGCGTCACGCTCGGTATATAAGCGGGGGGAGGTGGCCGGGAGGGGCCGATCGCTGCTGGGGGCTGGCTGGGCATCGCTCAGCGGGGGGAGCAGCTGGTGGTGCATCGCTGGTCGGTCTTGGGTTTTATTCCTCTCTCTCTTGTTGTTGTCTCTCTTTTAATGACTATTATTATTATATTTTATTTCAATTATTAAACTGTTCTGATTTCAACACACAGTTTTCACCTTTTTTCTGATTCTCCTCCCCATCCCACTGGGGGCCAGTGAGCAAGCAGCTGCATGGTACTTAGCTTCTGGCTGGGGTTAAACCACAGCACCTTGGCACAAAAAACACCAAGACCTTTTTGCGACTATAAGCCAGACCACCTACTGAAGACAGGTTCCTAGCTCAGGTCATTGGTTTTGCCTTTCCTGCATTTCTGTCTGATATAACAGCCTTTATGAGCCAACTTTACAGCAAATAATCCATCAAAAGCAACACACAGGGCATGCGTATTTTACAGTCTAAAATAATATACGTTCTCATGTTCTGCACTCCTATCTGCATTGCAGGTGGCAAAGTTAGAAAGAGAGCTGCTGAAACACTAATCATTTTGGGTGCAGATGGAAAGGCTTTGGATGGTGGGCAAAGAAGAGGGAACAGGAGGGAGGGGAAAGAAGTAAATCAGGCATGTGCTTTTACCTCAATACATCAGAGTAGGTATGGAGTGAGATATAATCTGCACATCCCTGCAGGGTTAATAAAACTCCTTTCTTGGACACCGTAATGACAGCCTGTTCTTGCAGCAGACCTGTTCCCAATCAGTAAATTAAAGTAAGATGCAAAAATTTTAGCTACAGAGTGTGTGGCTGGTTTAAAAGAGGGGTTCCAAATTAATTAATACATCATATTTTGGTCTAGCGCATGGTTGCATTTTGTTCAACAAAAAAAAATATTATTTTCCACCCTATGATCACTTTGTAATCTTTAATAAGCAACTAAAATTTAAAAGCACCTAGTTCAACAAGTTTATGATGATTGGCTGTATCTGCATCACAGAGATAGCACACCTTCAATAAGGCAGAATAAGGGTGATTGCCCATCACTCAATGGCGCATTTGTAAGGAGGAAATAGAGCATGCAACTAATCCTCTAGAGTGCTGGTATTTTATTTGAGGAGATTTACTCCATGCTCTGTTTCGCCCATCCAAAGAGGCAGTTATTTTAATTCAAGAGATTTGCATCCAACACTTTTTCTCTCTATTAAGATATAGCGCTTTAAATTTGGAAAAACCTTTTTCTATTTTTTTTTGTCTTACACCAAATTGGGACAGCTGAAACGCAAATTTATTCTACAAGGTGGCACCTACCAATATGTTTTTTGTGGTTAAACTTAAAACGATGCATATAGTACCCAAGATTCCTCTGAAGGCAGTAAGAGGATTCACAACAGCCCAGAACAGACCTGTCGTCTTGTTGCTAACAAACCGTATTTTATTGTTTAAAAGTAACAAAATGAGAGCTCAGCATTATGAGCCAACACTGCACGTAATATTAACATCATGTCCATTATGGGCCTGAGGCAAGGCCCGTTAAAATCAGTGGAAGAAATTCCTTCAACAGGTTTTACATTAGACTCTACCTCAGCTATTTACGGGGTGACATCTGGGCCCTGCTGGAGGATTATCCTAAAACTGTCATTGACTTCAAGGAAACTAGGATTGTTCCTACTGCATTTAACAGGCAAACAAAATACTCCGGTTGCCTGCTTACTGAAGAGCAGTTTGGGTGACTGGTCCATTATTTACCTTGTGTGATGTTTTATATCGAGGCACACAGATCAATAGAAAAAGAAGAAAACTAGAAGAATTTCTGAGTACGACTTAAAAGCATCGGCTTTGTTCTTAAAATAATAGATCATATTCCCTAACCCTTTTCCTCTGTGCTTTTGAAGATATAAAAACTGTATTACTCTTAATGCTTTAGCTCGGATTCAAGGTGGAGCTTTTTTCTTGCTTCTATTTTAGCTGTTCTGTGAAATGGTGGACTGTACCCAGAAGATCACAGCTAATTATGTACCACTACTGCTACAAAGGCTTTGTTTGCTCTTCCACTTAATTTGTTGAACAAGGTCAGAGTTCTTTCTTTGTTAGGATTTTTTTGGGGACATGTGCAAGAAGCCAGATCTAGGCAACTTCAACCTGAGAATTAACTCTCAGTCACTGCCAGAGATAGAATATGTTGTTATGCTAGTATTGCGTACAAGTATCTAAGACTGATTTAAGTGGGGCCTTGCACAGACTACTTAAAACATATTTCAGTCTCTATTTATAGCCCATAATCAGATGTCTGGCACAATCCTTCCTACATAGGCATTAACATTTTTTCTGGTGCCTCTATGGCTATTTATGGAATATAAACACCACCCAGAATACTCTGTTATCAGTAAATCTACAGCTGAAGGATATTTATTTTCTATTCAGTACCCAGTGTGCAAGTATGCATGCTTGTATGAGACCGTTTCCCACTCTATCACATAGTCTAAAGCGTAGCATGCATCATCTGACACTTGAGAAAGCAAACTGAGTCAGTCAGGCTAAAGCCAAATCTTCCCAACACGCTAGTCCTTTCAGCCAACAGCACCCAGCTGTCTCCAGAGATGAACCACTGTATATAGTCTGTCTGGTCTAATGAGATTAATATTTATATCTAGAAAATTAAAGGTCTAAGCCCTGACACCAGCCCCAGACTCGTCCATCTGATCTTCTGCCTTCTTTCACCCAGACAGGCATGAAGACATCTTTATCTGCTGAGCAGTTGCTCTCTGTTCTCTCAGCCTCACACAGCTGAGGTACCAGGCAGACGGCACATTGACACACTAAGTCTAACTGATTTCTTCCTACCACGTATATGCAAAAATCCCTTAACCAATTCCTTTCCTTTCCCTTCTCAGCACGGATCCTTGCTTCTGGACCCCTGCTCTGTCAGGGGCTGGCTGGGCTCAGGTGGGTAGCAGACGAGGAGCCGATGGGACAGGACAGGCATGGACCCAGACACAGCTCCAGGTGGGCTGGGCCATCAGCTGCAGCGATGAGCCATCCCATTGTCCTGCCACTCACAAGCTTTGATTTATTATGGAGTGTCTTGGCATTAACATTTTCTATTTAAATCAGTAATGTAGAATTTTCCAGCATACTTGCTCGGTGACAGTTAATGTTCAATGGTGACACACAGCTTCCTGGGGAGGGCTGATGGCCCCAAAGCTTAATTTCAGCATCCTCTGAAGAGGATGCTATATACTTTTATACTCATGAAAAAGAGCATAAAATAATAAAGTACCACCTGCTACGCATGACTTTACATCAGCCGGCACTAATATTTCTTGATATTTTCCTACTCACACGATACCTTTATGCTGCTCAAAAGGTGGCTGTAATAGTCAGAAAACCCTAGAAAACTCCTAAAACATTCAGACCAGGAAAAGCACAAACCTACTGCTTATGCCAGGCTCTCGTTTCGAGCAGCAGAGTCTCCTCCACCATCCTGCCCCAGGAATTTGCCAGGTTTATGGCTACAGCTTGTCAAAGTTGAATAGCAGGCAGTGGAGCAGCCTTTAGAAAAGGAAAGCAACATGACATTTCAAATAATGAGAGCAGGCTGAGCAACGCTCACTTTCTACCTCAGCTTTTACTGTTCAATTGCTAGAAAGGAAGATGGGGAACATCCTTAGAGACACTTCTACCAGTAACTGCATGTGTAGGACCTGAACTTGCTCAAATACTAAGCTAAAATACTAATATACTAAACTAAAAAGCAGTAGTTCCTACTGAAGCGTTCATGCTGCCCTCATCAAGGATATTTTTCTACCCGACCCTGGACACAGACATATGTTCTGTACTTCGATTGCATTTTGCAATATTTTAAATGGCAAACCACTTTATTAAAAAAATGTAACGACCTTTGTAATTTGAGATTCTGTTTTCATATAGTAGGAGCAGATGTGCAAATGTGTGTTTACTCAGCTCTTGATAGTAGGCACTTGCTAGCAGATGCATGAAATTAATTTCTGCCCCAGTATTAAAAATCATTTCCTTGATTTAAATGTCTCTTTGATAAAGAAACAGTATCATAAAGTGGTTTGGCTGATGAAGCAACACAAATAGAAACAATACTTGCTATTTTAGGATTGCTATTTCTATTTGCTCAGATTGCACAGTGTGTCTATCAGGAAAACAAATAATTATTTGAAAAGTCTTCCATACAAACATTTTCCTTTTGAATGTATTTCCAAGAGCAACATAGCAGAATATTCATTTTTAACTGGAAGAATAATAATTTTAACATCAGGCCGTGATTTCTGTAGGTTTCACACAGAAGAAAACACAGGATTTCATACCTTCCTCCCGCCCCCCCAGCCCCGTTTATCAGTTTATGGGGAGCACTGTGCCGCTGCAGAACATTGTGATATTACCAGTGTACTTTTATTTTGGCCTCTGGTGTGTGCCCACAAGCAGCCTCTGTGGCAGACACAGAGCAAGCAAGGAGCCTTGTTACAGAAGCAATGCTCCTCTTGGGCTCCTTGTCTATCTGCGGGGTTTTCGTGTTTGCAGGAGGCTTTCAGAGAATTTCCGAGGTACCCAGCTATGCAGCACATATGGAAGAGAAGACACGGTAATTTGGACCCTGCCTATAATTCAGACCCTTAACAGCACCCTAACTGCTAGTGGGTTTACTGGATACAAAGCCATGATTTTTAAGAACTGCCTCAATGAGAGAAAAAGGGGAGGAAAAGTGGATTTGCATTTTCCCCACATAATTCACTCACCCAGGCTACAGCCTGTCCCTGGGCAGAGCCAGACATTAGGATGCTTCCAGGGCACCTAATCCCAGAGCAGGAAGGCAACACCAGGCTGGAAATTATTTCATGGTTTAAGCATGGGCTGGGGTTGATATCAAAAAATCCACAACCTCCAGAACAAGGGAAAGGAAATGCGGTCCATTTTATTATTACAAGACTCTAATGATTCAGCTATTATAAATTAATAAACAAAAAGAAGGGTCTGTTTTCTGCAACAATCCTTTAACCCTCAGCAAGGTGTTATTTCAGAAATGGCTTGAACAGGTAGGGATTGCAGAACTGAGGCAAACAACTTAGCTGGCAAATCGATAGTCTAAATTTCACTGTAGAATTTGTTGTTTTGTATTTATTTCTGCAAGTCCTGTACACTTCTGTTTGGGCATATACATCCTTTTCCTATTACATGTGCATTTCACTTTCACATAAAAGTTATAGCTAATTTATTTGCTTAATTTCAGATGTCAAAGTGACGTTAAACCATCAGTCAAAAGAATGTTCCATCAGTCACCATCTGTGAAAGTGTCACCTATAAATCCATAGATTATAACCAATCTGCCACAGAAGTTAATGAATTTGATGTATGACTCTTTGTCACTTTGGAACTGTATCTACTGAATAGGAACATGGTAAAATGCAAACAGTTTAATAAAGACTGATGCTCCTTCTCAGTTTCTCCATGTTTCACCATGCCCTGGGCTTGCTACGGTGTATCTAGCAGGAAAAAAAAAAAAAAGAAAGAAAACAAAAGTGAGAAAAAAAAGTAAAAAATAAAAGAAAAAAAAAAAGAAGAAAAGCAGAAAAAAAAAAAAAAGTGTAAATTGTTTCTGTCCTGTATTACACAGCATCCCCAAGCCATAAGGCTTCATCAGATTCCAGCTTCATACTAGCATCACTGCAAGGATATATAAATACAATAATAAAAACACTGACAAAGAGAGCTCCTTTTATGAAAAGATCCCATAGCACATTGCAAACATCAATTAATTAAGCTGCACAATGCACCACTCCACTTTTAAGACTACTTATCTGTGTACTACTTCTTGCTCAGGAGGGTTTGTCACTGGGTCACTGTGGATACTGTCCCATGGCAGTACAGCAGATAAATTAATAAATAATAAGAAATAAGAATAATAAAAATCCCTGCACAGCTCCACGCTGACAATATCACAGTTCCAGCCAAAGGCTGGCAGGGTAGCAGCTCTGCAAGCTGGGCTGCTCCTGAGCACGTTCCATGATATGCCTTGGCAGCAGCGGTCGTTCTGATTCCCCCGCCCCAACCCTACGGCTACATTTTAAAAGCACCTTCAATTAGTGACCCAATTTGCAGCCTCGGTGAGACATTGGGAAGGGGGTGAAGTAGTGACCGACACCTCCAGAGGAGCATGGCATGGAGGAGAGCGCTGCCACCCTGCTCAGGACCACCCTGTAATCTCAGATCACTTCTCAGGGCACTTTCCAGAGAAATGATGAACTTATGAGCATGGTTCTTGCCACAGCGGAGCCCCTGCAGCTCCGGGGGGGCTCAGCATTCCTCTGACAAATCATGCTGATGGGGACAGCAATATGGTCGGGGTACACACATCTTGGGGGAGTGCTCTGGGATATTTAACAGGGAACGTCAACTTAATTGACCCTGGGATGTCAGCGACAGGCTAGGGAGGTACCCTGCTGCTGACTCACAGGGCAGTTTTTGGCATGTCCTGCCCTGCCCTGCCCCTAACCCCCCGCAGAAGCCGGCTGCATCGGGAGCCAGAGCTCATCCCCGTAGGGATGGCTTGGGAAAGGCTGATGCACGGTCTGGTATAAATACATAAGAAGTTACTTCACTAAATTTTATCTCAGGTGAATCTCTCTGGTGCTTAGCAACATCTTATATTAAAATCCTGTTTTAAAATACAGTGTTAATTAAGCAATTAAGAATGGCAAGACTTATTTTATAGCATCATTTACTCATAGTTAGATTGTGCTGTAAGGTTAACTGCATGAGGCACATTTTATGGCCTCATGAAACGCTGTCTTCCTATTGCTTTTCTAACAGATTATAATGAATTCTTCTTTATGTATTTTAAATTATCTTTTTGATAACAAATTGGTCCTATTATTTGCCCCATTACCATAAGATGCTGTCAGCTAGAGTTTAGCTACAGTTAGAAGACATGTTTGCACTGTGTATTAAAGGGAAGCATGCTAGATAAAAAAGAGCAACCTAGAAAAAACAGCACCAACTTTTGTTACACATTTAGAAGTATAAAGGATTTGGTGTGCAGAAAATAGCTCGCTACAGCTTGGAGCATATGTATTGGTAGCAGACATAGGCATTGCTTATGGAATCAGTATGGTACAGGGCTATTGGGTAAGTTACGTGAATCAAAATGATGGACTTTAGCCAGAACACATCAAATTCAGGAATGGTGGGACCAAAAGAGCAGTGATATTTCTTATCGTGAACTGTTTTCTACTGAAGAACCAAACAAAAAAACTCTTCAATAGAATAAAAAACACACAAAGACTCAGTTAGTTCCCAGTCAAACTCCAATCCTATCTAAACTGTGCAATGAACATTCCCAAAAAATTGTGACAAGGGCAAAGCAGGAAGAAAATAAATACTCCTTTGAATAAAAAGATGATTCACTTTATTGATGTGCCTGCACACGAGTGTGATTAAAAACATTAAATATGAATAATTTATCAGGATGTATCTGGAGTACTGTGCATGCCTAGAAATATTGCTGATATTTTCAAACTCTCCTGTGATGCATTTTAAGCAAAACAGAACACATGCAGCCATTATCCATCGCACACACTACCAGAACACCTAACCTCACCTTCCTCCTCCAAAACCACATGAAGCAAGCACATGCTGCAGGAGTGCTAACGGGTTAGTTCTGAAAAGCAGCGACTGGCGGCAGCGGTGCACATTGGGCAGGACACGTGTGGCTCTCCTGCCGGACACAGGCTTTCCCGGGATGTGGGCATGGACTAAGCTGAAGAACCACGTAGATGCCATGCTCAGGGACGTGGTTCAGTGGGGGGCTCAGCAGCGCTGGGTTAAAGGTTGGACTCAGTGATCTTAAAGGTCTTTTCCAACCTAAATGATTCCATGAAGGGTGAGAACAAAGGAGTCATACAAATAGTTACCTGCACAAATCAGTTCAAGGTTATGACAGGGACAATTTAATTTTCCCTTTGTAGCTCCTGCCCATAACTGGAACGTGTGCTGGGTGCATATGCCCCAGTTGTCCGCACCAGCAACAGGGAATCACGTTACTGTGCCAAATCTTGCAGCCTGCGTTAGCCTGAAATAGTGCCCATGCCTGACTCTAGGGAGGATTATCTCAGCCTGTGACTGCAGCTTCTAGGTACCATCTCAGTAGAAGAAATATTAATAGTAGTATCACTCATAATG
Source organism: Falco cherrug (assembly GCF_023634085.1). Taxonomy (NCBI): domain Eukaryota; kingdom Metazoa; phylum Chordata; class Aves; order Falconiformes; family Falconidae; genus Falco; species Falco cherrug. The sequence continues at coordinate 30,550,126 of NC_073707.1, forward strand.
ACTTAAACAAACCTCCAAGCCTAGTGTGCCATGGGCAGAGCTACCACAAGAGACTAGCAAATGGATTTGCTGAACATTAACACAGATAGCAGGCAGAGGAATAAGTGGCTGCGAAGGGCCGTAATGCTCAAGAGACTGAGAGAAACAATTGGAAGATTTGTGGCAAGTGTTAATTAGTAACAAGCTATAGATGAACATTCCCATCAATCTCAGGAGGCCCAGAGAGCCCTTTCCTTCAATTAGTGTTCCTGCTCTCCGGACTCAGGAGAAGCAGCTCCGATACTGCCGGAGAGCATCATCACACACGTGCAGGGACAGATGCGCTGGGAAGGCACCTGGGATCAGGCAACGTGGGGTGACAGAGCCCTCTGCGAGACCCCAGGGAACACACTGGCAGCTCTAAGAGCTCAGCTCCTCAAATATAAAATGCAAGCAAGACAGGATGGCAGTGTGGGTGATGATGAAAGTGCCCAGCCCTGCCTACTGCAGCTTAAACCCACTCTTGATAGAAACATTTGTCCATGTTTTTCACAAGCAGTAGTACTGCAGATGCCCTTACAGCCTCATGCATCTTTATTTTTTACTGTTCATCTTTGTGCTTTATTACAGTGAGCCCATGCCCATAAATTTAGCCACCCAAGGGGGGGGCTGTCTTGTATATTCCCATCCTGTCCACTGCAACAGTTAGCACCCAAGGACAAGGAACATTTCTCCCACCACATTCACGGGTTGCTTAGCCTCCACTGAGACAGTGCTTTTAGTGGATGTAACTATTAGTGATAGCCCTACTATTACACGTAAACCTGTTGCATTCCAGCTCCCTTCTCCACTCATTACTTTCTTATAAAATACTGCTATAGGAATGGGCTTAGAAAAAGCTGTACTTTGCTGCCTCTGCTTCAGAAAGCGACACTCTCAGCATCACATTTAAGTAATCAATAACTAATAATGAGTAATCAGTATTTAATTAAGCATTAGTCCAGAGCTGCTGGCATATTGTACCATATCGGATATGAAGTGACTTTAAATATGCTGTTTAGTAAATACCTTTGCATTAGAACTCACCAAAAGAAAAACTTAAAAGAATTTATAAATATTCAAAAAACCAGCACAAACTAAGATATTTGCAGTAGAATACAGGTACAAAGGCCCAGTTTTGACTTAAGTAGACTTTTGGACTTATAAGCAAAATTTTCAGTATATCTGTAGCATCAGTTGAAACAGACTCAAAACCTTCCTTAAAAAATTATTCATTTTTATTTACCTTTATTGAGGAAAACATCAAGGACTTTTCAGGAAAACTGTCAGACAAGTTTTCTTCTGAAACCGAAATATCAGTGATCTTGTAACAAGTCTTAAAGCATAATATGCATCCATTTAATTTCATCATAGCAGAATGAGTCTTCGCAGCAGACATCTTACTCCATAACAACACACCGGTGATTTCCTGAGACAAATAAAATGTCAACACAGATTTTACATCAAGCTCTTTACCAATCACAGATCCATCTGCTTCTGCTGTATTTGCCTTCTGTCTGCAAAAGATTGATCTGAACCATGGGGAAATCCCTTACTGAAAACCTTAGATCTCTTTCCCTTTCTAGTTCGCTAACAGACATCCTGCCTTTCCCTTTAAACTGTTAAATTTGTGGTAAATGCAGTTTCTTGGCTGAGGACACCCCTGTGGTTTCAAGAGCACCTGTACAAGGTTTGATGCCCTTAGATTGTTGCACCAAATGCTTAAAGTGTTGACACTCGGGTAGACTTCAGCACACCAAGCTTTTGCAAACAGCACTGAGGTAAGGCACAAACAGCGAGGCAGAAACCAGGATATATGAGACAGATTGTCAAAAAAAAAAAAAAAATCAGTTTAGCTTGCATGAACTCCTAAAACTTGGCATAAACAAAATTTAGCGGTAACATCTAACCAGGTATACCAAATACTATGTACATAAAGAACGTAAGAATTGAGTAGTCAAATGCACTTCTCAGGAAAGTTATAGTTCCCTCTATGCTTGTACTAACCATCCAGTTCTCACCTAAACCAAAGCTCAACGTGATTCCCACTCTGCTCCATGTGTATTACGGGGAGAACACATTGCCCTTCTGTGAACAACAGCCTACGTTCCCTTTTTCATTTTTTCTAACTGACTTAGAGTTGTGTGCACATGGCATCCACGCTGCCATAGCTTGCACGCAAAGCCCACAGGTACTTCTCCAGGAGCAATTTCCAGCAAAATCAAGCCACTGGGGAGGTCATAATTGCATTGAGCTCGTTCCTCCCTTTTTCCTTAGCTAAAGTATATTTTCTGACACAGGATGTTAACAGATAACAAATAAAGAATCACAAGGTACCGATGCATCCACTTGGAAGATGACAAGAACCTTCCACAGATGTCACTGCTGCTTATACAGTACCAAGCTTTTCAGCTATTTCTTTTCTGGCTTCCATAGCTGCAACCAAAGAGTTAGCGATTATTCATCCATCTGACTTGTATGCCCTTTACCTGTAGATATATACACCCTGACCAAAAGGAAGGTCCCTAAATTAAACAGGGTAACCCTTGAAAAGCACTAAGGAGGGTGGTAAGAGCCCTGTCTCCCTCCATGAGTCAAACCCTGCCCACCCTCCTCCTGCAGGAGTTTGTGGCCACTGGCCATCGACACTGCAAGGAGCAGAGGCAAATGTAATGCAGATGACAAACTACGGATGTCCTGAGACAAATGGGGACAGACTACTGCCTGTCATCTTCCCTCCTGTAACCTCACACAGAGCTGAGAGGAAAGCAAAGACCCTAATTTTCATACCCTGAAGCACCCTGGTCTCATAGCACGTCATCAACAGCCTGGCAATTACATCATTTCTCAACAGCTCTGCTACTCAACTGAACAGGTTCTCTTTAAATCTATATAGAAATAAAACTTGCAATGACTTCTGGAGCACTTTTAAAAATGAATTTCACTGAATTCACAGAGCAGATTTATTTTTAAACTTCCATATATGAATCTCCTCCATTAAATGAATGTTTAAGCTATTAGACATACAGAAAATGTGCAGAGCATTGGCTTGCAATGACTTCATAAAAAGCCTTGTTTTTAATTTTTCCTTATGAACTGCATTGAGGTTTTTATGGTGGTAGCACTTATCTGGTGGGAAAAGGGTTAACAGGCAATCTCAAACCCTCCAGCACTGCAGCGCTAACTCTTAACCTAAACCATAACAACTTTATGTTAGATTTTGCAGCGATTCCAGCAATTGTTGTTACTATGGTGTATCAGAGAATCCTGCTCATCATTCTACAGGGCACTATTCAAACATGTGAGAAATCTAAGGATCTTCCTGAAGTGTGTACACCCAGTCTTTAAAACTATCCATAAACTTCATTACCAGTTCAGTATCTCAATAGTTTTGAGAGCCTTCACATTAGCATGGTGAAAAAACACAGCTGGACACAAAAACTGGCATACAGAGTCAATGCTGATTTTTCAGGGCAATTTGAAAGTGTATTTAAGCCCACCAAGACCATTTCTTCTACCCTCCACCCTCCTCCCACAAACACCAGCAGCCACCACGTGCACGCACGGAACGTCGCTCCCCCGATCAGATCTAGAGAGGCTCAGTCAGCCACAGAAGTTTAAAAGTTGAGTCTGCTGCCATAACCTGATCCTCACATTGAATCCCTGGGCATCAACTGATATAAATAGTATTCCACATTTGCTCTAGAAAAGGTCAAAAGGCACCCTCTGATTTTTTTTAACGGCAACAAAGATGCTGAGTGCCCCAAGAAATGTGCTGCTTGCAGCGAGTGCATCCAAGCAGTGGATTTATTTGGGCTGTGAGCTGAATTACTTAACCAGGAGGATGCAATAATTCTTGATGCTCCTTCCAGACTTACTGCAACCGTGCTGGCTGTGTAGTTCACGCTGCGAAATCTGACGGTGCTGAAGAGACACTGTTTGCTGTCACCGACCTTTAGAAGTGCTTACCCGGCTGGCTGTGGGGCCAGTTCCCTTGATCGCATCAACTGGCAACTCCACTTTAACAAAACTGTTTTCTGAACAAAATCCAAATATATCCTGTAAATAGCTACTCTGCTCTTGTTTTAGGCATGTCACTTCATTGGGCTATAAATATCAGGAATGAAAGGTCATGAAGAAAAATGCAAATATTGTTTGTAAGGCTTTTATAAACAGCACATCACTAGACAGAAATAAAATAGTGATCTGGACAAATTTCAGACTGAAGTTCACAAAGGGAAAAGCCTTCTCCCATTTGCAAGATCAAGTACAAAGAGGTCTTCACACCTTAAAAAAGCAAGATCCATACATTCTTTATATAGCACTAATCAATGCTTCATGACTAGATAATGGTCTAATAACTTTGTCTCCTGAAGGACTGCTGAGGATCACATGGATACAATTAAGTAAAAAATACAAGTACTTACAGGAAGAGTTTAAAATGGATTAAATCATTAACTACACATAATGGCTAGTGAAATACTCTATGCAAACCAACTGAGGTCACATTAGTTTTCTTCTTGGAAATCTACTGTAGTCAGTGAAAGGAGTAAATTAAATTTATGGGAAGATAAAACACCACACAGTCACTCTGACATTTTGAAAGACAGGAAAATCAAACAGAACTACGGCATTTCGGAGCAGCATCTCTCAACACCAGCTAGGAAGCATGCCAGACCAAGCCCAGAGTCAAGAGCTGGTTCCTGCAGAGCGATGTACAGAAGGGACCTGGCCGCCTGGGCTTCACTGCCAAAACCATCTTTACTAGCAGCCTCGGCTCTCACCTCTGTGTCCTTGCACAAACCAGCTTTGCAGTAGATAACTGGCAATAATTAGACAAGGTAAACCGCATTATATATATATTCTCAGCCCAGGTGTGAGAGACCCCCTTTGCACCGTGTCAGGCACGCTGCTGGGCTGAATGGCCCTACCCACGTGCTTGCGGTTGGGAGAAGTGGCCCTTTTGGTGGGGACTGAGCCCCTCGGCCTGCCAGCCACCCCGTAACACCCCCCGTACAAGGGGGCGTGCAGCTGAGCGGCAGGCTGCGGAGAGGGGCACGTTTGCTCACTCCCGCACCCAGCGGCTCAGGCGGAGTGTTTGTCGCTGCCACTGAGAAACCGCTCTGCCAATGTTTACAGCCATAAATTAAAGCCCATTAAAAACAGAAGCTGACTCTTCAGTGGCACAAGATTTAATGTCCTCTGCCCTCCTTTACTCGAGTTGGTTTTGCTTGACTTGCGTAATGTATTTATAAAATCTGAGCATACAGTTTCTTCAAACACTGAACAGCTATTACTGAATACCTTAGACTGCCAGCTGCCTCCCTGTAAGCATCTTCATTACACCCACCCTGTATCGCCAAGGCTGCCCCATTTCAAAGAGTACAAGAATGAATGATGGAAAGGCCTGGATCTTAAAATACTACTAATAAAAAAGTGCTACAAGCTATTTAAAGGATGAGAAATTTTGCAGAAATAAATGAGGCATGAGCATTCTTCATTAGATAAAATATTACCGGGCTATGTCAAAGATGACTGTTTCCTTCCTATAGTATTAATGGGAGAAAAAAGTGATAAATTTCAGTAATTCTGAACTTTGCATTGATAAAGCAAAATTGCACAGGTACAATAGATTGATTAGACTTCTCTGACCGAATCTGTCTTCATTGTAACTCAAAAAAAAAGAAGCAAATAAAATTACTATGGGAGTAGCGTCAGCTCATGCAACATAAATTCTTCTTAAATATTTTAAGATCAGAGTTTGTTCAATTAGCAAAATGTTCGGAGGAGACAGGGAAGATTCATCTGCTGCCATAGTGCTGCCAGGCACGTGCTGGGGAAATGATGGGCTGCAGTTACAAGAGCTACACGTAAATGATGTAGGATCTATATGCGGTTCTTCCAAAATGAGCTTTTGGGTGCAGAGCCTCCCCAGCACTAGGGCCATTTTCAGATGCTACCCCGCGTCCCGGAAATGGGGTGACACAGAAGCCTGGCGAACGGCCAGCAGCAGCTCCTCAGAGCCCCCCTTTCATACCACCTTCCGAAAGAAAATGGTTGTCTGAGCTGTCTTGGAATTTTAATCATATTTACTACAACTGAGATGCACCACGAAGCAGACAGAGCAGGCATGATTTCCTGTCACACCACATGATACACCAGATAAACATGGCAAGAGAATCAATTATTTTTGGTCACTTTTATTTTTTGCTTTGGGTTTCACTTTGACAAAACCTTTCCTCAGCCTTTTCCCTACAGATGCTAAAGAGATGTAAACTATTCCATTGCTACAAGAAAATTTCAGGTGTTATATTTATTAGTCATTATCTTTGTATGTCATCTTTGATTATGATACTATGTTGTTTTCAAAGGACACTCTTGAATCTCAAATGTTAAACCAAATTTTGTCTATTCAGCTAACACCACACAGCTGACCGAGAAATCTCTGAATGAGGTCAGACAGGAGAGAAATACAGTAGTAAAAAAAAAAAAGAAAAAGAAAAAAAAAAAAAAGACTGCTCACTGCCATCTGTTTGCAATTGGATAAACAAATTATTGAAGAACCATCGCAAAGAAAAAAAGTCTCAATTATTAGGTTGAGGGCATGTTTTTCAAATTAACCTGTTAAACTGAAACAGTAATAAAACGGTGATATGCATGTAAAGCCTCTCTAGATCTTTAATGTGTCAAGAGATACGTGTAAAATTGATGTCAGGATATATATCATCTTCAGCAAGAATAAGCTGAATAATTCTTTCTTCTCCAGCAATGGGTGGGAAATGTCCTTTCAGAAAACTTTGCAAAATGGCATTGAATTTCTTTCCTAAAAATTTTCCTCTGGCTCTGACAAGAAAACAACCTCACTAGAGAAAAGTTCTCAAGCACCGTCTTGAGATTCTACCCAAACGCACTGGATTCTACCCAAATGCACACTCAAAAATAAATGTACTTTCAGGCTCTATATATTGGGAGCGTTTAACAAAATGATAAATAAACAGAACTGAATCACTGGGAAGTGAAAGGAGAAACCACTCAATTTAAGCCAGAGGTTTTTGTACAATAGACTGAATGAAAGGACTAAATAAAAACTGGGAAGTGAACCGCAGCACATCTGACAACACACCCACACAAATTACTTCATTCTGATATAAAAGTAGTATGAGCCTGGAGTTGCTAAGGCTTTATGGTTGGTTTGTTATACATTCTGCTTGCCAGCAGCAGCTACACTTGAGCACTGGTGCAGCCTTCACTCTACCATCAGGCAGTTCCTTCCTGCAACTGCACACCAGTTCCACTTTCCAGTTCAAAACCAGACCCAATGTTTCTGCCATAGCCGTTGGGAATTGCTGCCTTAACTATGAGAACGGTTGGAAGGTTTCTGAACAGGTGCAAAAATGAAATTAAAGAATGTGCTGAACAAATACCTAGCAATTTGTTCCTTCTTTTTACTGACAGCAAAAACGTGCTGCAGGTACACCAGCAAGACTTACAACTCTGCACTTCTAGACCATGAACTTCAAGACTGAACTTCTAATTACGCAGCAGTGAGATCCTTTTATGTAAGTGCTTTTGGAAAATCTAATCATTATTTCATAAGAAAATTACTGACCCTGGCTTTAAATTTCCTAACTTTCTCTGTCCATCTATTTATCAATATGAAATATTATATATTTCAACAAGATTTTGGCTGACATGCACACATTCATCTATTCTCTTCTCTTTTGAGATATAAACTAGTTTTCTTTGGAACAATTACTGGAAGGAAAATCAATGCCTCACATCAGATTCTTGGGTTTCTATTGCCCAAAATGTCAGAACAGTCTGCCAGCTATTTCTATTTCCTAATCTAGTGAGCAGAATATGATAGCTGAGATACAGGGTTAAAAAAACAACCCCCAGAACAAACCAAAACCCAAACTCTACTGTTTTATAAGTCATATACTTATAAATGGAATCAAAGAATTTTTTTCCTGTGTGAATTTGTGGCATTCCACCTCAATAGAAAATTTGATGAGTTTGGGTGCTTGAAGCCTACACCTTTTCATAGCTCATGACATCCAAAATTATAATTATTGTCCTCTGCAGAATTTCCCAGTAAACTAAGTTATAATTTTCTTATTAATTCAGTATGAACTTTTCCATACAGAAACTGGCCCAGGTCCTATTAAGAGAGTCATTTCTAAAGCTGAAAAGAGGGCTTTCTCACATGCTCACACAGGTTTGGCACCTTGAGAATTCTGACAAAGGTGGCCAGACCTCAAGAATAAAAAGAATAGAATAATAATAATAATAATAATAAAAATAAAAAAAAGATTATGAACAGAATATGTAATCTGGCTTTTCCCCCACGATCATTAGATTACCCCACAAAATGTTACATGTAGCATAATAAAAATGCTGAAACATTTTTAAATATAGGTAAATGCTATAGGAATATGAGACTGGGGAAAAAAAAAAGAAAAAAAAGAAGGATGATAAGCATTAGAATGATAGAAGCTACTTGTCAGAACTAAGTCGATTAATCTGGGGTCTTACTGCCTCACATTCATAAGTATACGATTAAAGATTCCTTGGATACTGTGTTAGCATTAACTAACTCTGGGCAGTCTTTGAGGGCGATACGTTTCAGTCTCTCATGCTCAACAGACACAGACATAAATACAATCTCTCACAAAAAAAGAGAGATGCTCTCTTGTACAAAAGAGAGCTCTTCCCCTATACGCAGTTACTCTGGTTATTTCAAGTACCTTGAGACCCTGTCCTGCCTGCAAGCTTTTGCAAATTCTAATTTGATTTTCTTGCTGGGTTTCTAAACCACTACTAATCCATCTCTCCTGCAAGTTTGGTTCCTTGCCCTTTTCTGCAGGGATGCCACCAGCTACCCCTCTGCAGCACTTTCCCCGGCCAGGGATGCACACAACCTGGAAGGCTCCAGGGATGCACACAACCTGGAAGGCTCCTGTTGTCTCCGGTCATTTGAAACTGGCCTTCGCTGGCGGCCAGAGCTCCCCTGCCTGTGAATGAAATCTGTGCTTCCTCCGGCTTAACGACTATGGCTGCTGCACACTGTGATGTGAATTAGAGAAACCCAGCTCAGCAACACGCTACGTTAGTGTGCAGTGAGTTACTTCACTTGTTCTTAAGCTCCCTTTAGGGGATGATCCGATTTCTTTGCAAGCAGGTTTACTATCTTGAGGAATTAATTTTGCAATCAGAAGGGGGAGATTTTAATTGCAGGTTTTGGCAAACTGCTCCGAGGGTAGGAGCAGTACCTAGACCCTCCTTCCCCAGTGAACTAGATCTCACATAACACAAATGAAGCTGATGTTAGGAAAGAATAACAGTTTACATTTGGAAAGAATAACAATTTACTTTTTGTGGCTTATTCTCCCCCACCCCCTTAGTGATAAACCCTCAACAGAGCAGTGCAAAGGGAAGAGAAAAGGTTACTTGAGCTTTGAAACTTACAAGGGAAAACAACATAGTAAATTAAGGACTTCCAGTGACTAGACTAAACATTTGGGCAATTGCCCATTGAAGATTATCTACAAAAATAAAAAAACCTCCCCCGTAGCTGCATGCCCATTAACCCTTTGTTACCAGCCCAAGGCAGGACCAGCACTACTCCCCGCCACCCCGTGCAGCGGAGCAGGAGCCACCCGGCTGTCTGCCCTTATGTCTTCGTCATATTTAAAGATAATTTCATTTCAGGGCAGAAAAGAACAGCGTTCCATGGTGCAGAAAACATACTTTGAAACAAGGTCAAAGCAGCTCTGCTGCTCACTATATGGGATAGAAAGGGAAAAGGCCATGTGGCTATTAGAGCTGATGGATAACAGAAGGTACAAATTTTGAGAACTATTATTCCAACATTTATACTAGCAAAAAAAGAAAATATGAGCTAAAGCATTTTGTCCTGAACATTGACCATGAAGAAATTGGTTTCATTTCATCCTTAGTTTTATAAATACATCATAACACTTGTGATCAACAGCTTGCATGCAGTGTTCTAAAAATGCTAGAATGACATACTGGTTTACATCAAATTTTAAAATTAATTTTTGCCCAAACCATCTGAGCTAAAATCCCCATGAAAGATATTTGAAACAGCATTTGCTAAGCAAGTTGGTGTTGTTTTTTTGGGGGGAGGGTTGGTTTTTGTTTGGGTTTTTTTGTTGTTTTTTTTTAAAAAAGGAAAAGTCAATGAGATTTTTAAAAGTCACAACTGATCAGTATTTAGATCTGGAACAGATATCTGAATATTTTTTGATGTCCCCAGAAAAAGCCTTTGACAATCTATCTAAATCAGATCTATCTAAACTCTCTTTGATGCCAACCCTACTGTTAGTTCCACTGGAGGTTATCTCCAGATAAGCGGGCCAGCCTCTCAGCTTTTACTTTATTCACAACAGAACTCAAGTAGGACCGAATAATTTTTCCAAAATAAGCAACAAGGGACAGTGTGCAGCTTTAACCCCCGCCTCGGCTGGGGCCCAGCTACAGGAACGGGTGCGAGTCACTTGGTGCCAGAAGCACTGAGCGCTATTTAGGAAGATGGGGACAAGCTCTCCAGATGGAAGCATAATGACAAAAAAGTACCTGTCAGGTGTTTCAAAGGAAGATAACAACATGATAAACACAGACATGACAAGAATAGGATTGGGCAAAAGATTTTAGTCCCCCTCCCAAGAGGAATCAGGGAGAAGGAGGGCTTACAGGACTTTTTTTTTTTTTTCTTTTGTGGAAAGGGTCTCATTTCCACAAGAAAAGAATAATATTTCATTGAAAAGCAGACTTCAAGGTTCGATTTTTATCAAAAGATACTAGTTTCCATGGCAAGTAAAATCAAGAGCATTGTCAACAACTCTACAGAAAGACACACGGATCATTTTTGGTGTTATCCTTGTGCTCCGTATACTGTTTTTATGGAGGTTTTCATTTCATATCTCTTAAGGAGACCTTAGTTCTAGCATCTGAGACTAGTGACAAACAATTTGTTCTTCTCATGTGGGTAAAGCACATTGGGTTTATATTGACTTTTAATGAGGTAAACAAAAACAAGATTTATTTTAATTTATTGTGTTTTCATCACATTTGTTTTCTGCTTAGTATTAGACATAATACATTATTGTAAGGAAACAGTCCTTGCAAGTTCGTATGAAACGTTTTGACTTTTAAGCAAAGGCTTTATTTTTTCTTTCAAAGCTGATCTGTGTCTTTATTTGGTTGAAACTAATTCTACCCTTGATAACCATAATATCTAATTCTGCCCAGATATTTCTGAACTCTTGATGAGTTATACAAGGACCTAATAAAGCTTAGCAAGACTTAATGAAATCCTGGTTAAGCTATTCAAACTGAAACCCAACTCTTCTAGTCAGCAGTGAATTCAGCACGACATGCAGGATGCAATTATAAAATTGCGGAGTTCTGCCTGAGTCAGTCATGGCACATGGGGGCATATCAGGGGTTAAAGATGACCTCATTAAAATAAATAGTATTTCTTTGACTCAACTGAGTAAGCTGAGATTTTTAGCCACAATTCCTATGTCATGATCTCCTCCATGACTGTAGCACCGTATCTGAAACCCAATGAGTGGTAATGAGAAGGAAGTGATAGGAAGTGCAATCTTGGCTTTATCAAGACTCCATAATTGCTTTCCTTTTCAATGTTCTTAATCTGTAGGCTATGACAGCAAAGCCAACTAGATAAATTAGGGGACACTAACTAGGTCACAATGAAAATATAAGACCGCGGAAATGTACAAAGTGGAAAAGTAGACACGATGTAGGACACCATGCTAACAACAGAGACAGCAACTTGCAAGGAAATACCACAATATTAGTGTTTTCTCGGCTCCAACTTCATAAAAACATAGCAGGCACAAGAACTTATGCCGTCCTCATAAAACCAATAGTACACAATTTTGTAATTCCCCTTAGGCTCATCATGGAAGATATGAGCAAATGTCACTCAAACCTATCCTTACATTTCATCTAGATGTCTTGATTCATAGCAGGAAATTGTGCTAATAAGTCATAAAGGTTCTGTAATTCATTATGTTGTCATTATCGTTTGTAATCTTCCTGTAATTAGGTATCAGCAGGTTTCCTTGGAGAACATATGATTGAGCCTTAAATTACAGAATATTCTCAGCAGCATATGACTGCAAACGGAGTGCTTGCTATGTAGTGTTTCTCAAGTGTATATTTAATGTATGGAGGGGTTTTTAATGCGTGCAAGCCAGTCTGCCAGGGAATGTGTGCTCATTACTGTGTGTGTGCTTAACATCTGACAGGTCTGGGGTTATTAATAACAAGTTGGATCCCCTCATTGCATAAACTAGCACGAGCAACGCATTCCAGCTTTTGATCAGACGCGGGGGGAGTTCAGAGCAATACTGATGTAGCAATACAATTATTCCAGTCTCATGCTTTAAGCTGTGTCAGCGGTCAGTTTTCTTAACACATGAATAAATCAGTTCGGTTGATGTCTGCATAAAATAATTAAGGACAGGAACATGCAGTACACATGCCGACATCTCCATCGTGATACAGCCCAAGTGGGTTATATATGGCATTTGACATAGGTGTTTTTATATAAACGTACACAGAATGTGGTGCTGGAAACCTGTCCGTCTACTGTAATGTACAGACAAGGTCACCTGAGGCTCCTCTCAACAAAACCAGGACCCACCCCTCACCCTCTCCATGCTTTCTGCAGCTGCTGCCCAAGCACTGTCCCACTGGCCCAGAGCCACCCGTGGCCCTGGCGGCTCAGCCAGGCTCCGAAGGGGCGAGCAAACATTTTTCTAGCAGAAATTTAAGTGTGCTTAAGAAAACTCACTCTGGTATAAACTGTTTTCACAGTAATGTCAAGGGTATATCTGTCATCATTAAAACACCGACAAAAATACAGTCAAAAGGGCTCAACGAGCGTTTTCAACTGACAATTTAGTGAAAACTGTTAGCCTTTTTACGAAGCCCAGTAATATGCCAGTAGAAACCTATTACAGTAAGTACCTATCCTCAATGAAAAGCAAACAATGAATATCCCCTTATCTCTCTTTCTGTGCAAGGGAAGCCATTAGCTGGCAGAACTGAAATTGAGTGTGAAAGCAATACTTATTTTCCCCATACTGCAGCGAGAAACGCTGAAACAATTAATAGCACCGAGAAGTCTAATTACCTGCATATTTATATTTACCAATTCGGTTACTAGCATGACACTGAAGATGTTCTTCCACTTACAGTCAGACCTTTTATCTAGTTTATCTCAAAAGTGTAGTTTTCAATAATGCCATATACTTACTGTCTTATCTTTCATTTCAAACATTCGCGATAAAGTTTTAAAAATAACTTTAAACGTATTTTAAAATTCAAATGAAACTAAGAGATACATCTCATTACTCATGATTGCTATTGACAAAAATAACACAGTATCACAGGGCTTCTATCTCCAATCTCTATAGCCTGATCCCAAGCCACTGAAGTTAAAAAAAAGAAATTGTACAAAATGGAAATATCAGACTCCTACTCATGAAATGAAAGCTCCCAACAGCTATGATAACAATCCCATAAGACAGCCACTGCAGACAAATTCAGAAGAATTCAAATCTCTGAATTTTAAATGATTTTAACAGTTTTTACTGCTTCGTCATTTCTTATTGCCATGAAAGTTGCTAAATTACAAATGCTGCAGTGTAACCCCAAAAGTCACCTGGCTGCTGAAAATCAGTGACTTTCCCCATGAGTCTCAAAGGGTTTTTTTCATTTGCTTGGAGTTTTTTGTTGTTTGTTTGTTGTTTTTTTTAAGTGGACAGAATCCTACAGAGTTCTTTGCACAAAAATACCCCCAGAGCCCATCCCTCCAAACCTGTGTTGATAAAAGTTGGATCTTGATACCTTGGTATTGCAAATCCTTAAAGAAAAAAAAAATAAACCAGCCAGCATAAAACCATGACAATGGATTTTAAGTCTCTTTTCATTTGTTCACAGGGGTCAGGACTAGATAGTGGTAGTAAAAGAGCATATTTGAAGAAATATGGGTTAAATGTGATCCTCGGCTCACATGGGAAGCTCTCAGCTTCACTGCCAGGAAGGGGCTCAGACATATTTATTAATGTAAATCTGACACCCCCCCCAAGTCTCCTGTCATTAGACGAAATGCCTACTTCCACCCCTCCCAGATACTGTGATGCCTGTCTAGCTGTTATCTTTCTACTTCCAAGCAAGCTGCATTTTGGTGATGGGAGCTATAATTTTATTACACGCACAGTTTTTAAAATACTTCTGGTATCCTTGCATTCATAGAAGAGACATCCGACAAATTATGCTGTACCTACTCGGAGTTTCTTGGAAGGAAAATGTTATAAAAATTAAAAATACCATTACAATATCTATAGTTGCACCAAAAATTCTACTGTCTGTTTGGGGAAACTTCTTTTAGAGTCAGATCATCCTTCATTCCTCTGTAGTTAAATATTTAAACAATGTAAGGATCCCTATTTTATATAAAATCAGCAGTAAACACACAGTGCACATGCAGAATAAGGAGGAATGTAGTGTTAACTTGGTATGTTTTTCAGAAAGGATAAGAATTTTCAAGGTTTCAAACGAAACTGAAATGCTTTTCTACAGGTTAAAATTCCTCTGAGATCTTAGACGCTGGGGAAAGGTGACACGTTTCCGTGGGCAGCACCGAGTGCTCCTTCCAGGTCCGGCTGTGTGCGGAGAGGAGCCAGAGGTGGGGTGGGAAGGGGGCGGGGGGGGGGGGAAACACGCTGCTGCACTATGAGGGCTTGTACGAGGCAACTTGTGGCAGCAGGAGGGTAAAGCCCCCAAACCTCAGATCTGCAACTTTCCTTCCTTTTTCCTTGGAAGCCAAGACCCACCGCAGATGGCTAGTGCCTAGCAGGCAGATTGCTGCTGTGTCTCACGCAGAGGACAAACAGGAGCTCAGCAGAGGTTTGTCTGCCTGTACGGGCTGGAAGAGGCAGTACGGTTCTTCTGCCCAGTGTCTTCCCCACGACCACGCACGCTACCTGCCGTGCAAGCGAGTGTCGCTGAACCGGCGCTCAGACCCCGACCTCGCAGGTCCTGGGAGGAGGGACCTGCTGCAGTGGGGTAGGTGCCCAGCTGCGCCTGGCACACGTGGTGCTCCTTGGCTCTGTGAATGAGATCTGGGGAACATTGCATCAAGAAATCGATAGAGCTAATAAAGCAAACGAAAAGGGTAAATATAATTTTTGTTTTTTGTATTCACTCTTAGTGTTGACACATCAGAACATATTTTCAGGAATGAAATGCCAGCAGATAGGGACAGGGGGTTGTCTGGAGTTCACTGTTTACTGCTTGTTTATGCCACAGTGCACTCAGCTGTAAGAAGATAAAATTTCCTCTGTGTAAAGGAAAAAATCCACTATATTCTACCAGATATATTAAGCAATATTCATGATCAGCCATCCTAGATGAACAATTCTTCCCCCCTCCCTCCCAAGCTACATTTAAGAGTTGCCTTTTTGAAAGAAATTTACTTTTGTCAGTCATCCAAAGGATTCCAGCTTAACCTTTGCATCCCAACACGGGATGCAATTACAGCAGCTGCTTTTTAGAGGTCACCATTTAATACAGAGGAGAGCAATATTAGCTACGGAATATATCAGCAGTACTGGAAATGAGATAAAGACATGGCAGCTGAGTGACAAGCATTAGCAGCAGGCGGTACATTTCCTCTGAAGGTGCTCGGGGCAGCGGTACACTGAACTGTAGCTGGTGCTGCTGCCCCAAAGCAGCCTGAGACCCTTCACTCCTTCTCAAGAGATGCCAGGATTAGGCTTTTCATAAACCATAGGGTGGAAGGAGAAAAAAAATATATTTCTTGAAGTTCACGTAGAGGGTGAACATTCATGTTTTATTCTCTCTTTGTGGTGACCTGCTGATATCTGTCATGGGATTAACTAAAATTGTCCACAGGAAACCGCTGGCCTTGTATTTTGGAATCAAACAGTACTATCCTAAAAGAGCTGCTGACTATATACAGTATCCAAAATAATTTTGTAATATTAAAAGACCACTGGTATCAACTCCTTTACCCTCTTAAGAATTTTTTAGACTTTTTCAATTTACAAAAAAATATGCAGTTTACTATCATATAACCAGGTACCAAGTATGTCACCAAATAGGTATTTTCCAGCTAAAAATCGCTCTTACACAAAACAAGCTGTGCCATCTATTTTGAAGTTGAATTTCTTGTTGACTGCTCCACTTTTTTTCCTTAAAAAATAAAAATGACAACATGACAACTGTCACTGGATGGTCTACGCTACATAGTGCCTGCTGCGTCAGTCAGACACCACATTCCTCACAGAGTGGGGGGAAGAGCTGTTCCTCTTCCATTTTCATGGCAATTACACACTTTTGGAAGTGCCCAGCACTTTAGCATATGCATGTATAATTACCTCTAAGTCGGTACCTGATGTATGGCAATCCTATGGCAACACGACCCCATCAACATTATCTATCTGCTTTCAATCTACCACTGATTAGAAGAAAATGAAGATACGTGGATTAAGACTGACAATTTCACCAGTTTGCTTGTATTTGATGCTTATTCAAGAGCAGCATCTCCTCACAGTGACAGGTAAATCAACTACAATGCCCATGAAAGAGTAAAGACTTGGAACTGGTGCAAAGCAGCCACCGGTCCATGTAGCTGGGATGGGCAGGAGAAGCAGGATTAGCCCCGAGAACATCCACTGGCTGTGATCAATGGCTTTTCCATTGGCTGTGCTGTCTTCAGATGTGAGGAGAGAAACAGGCCAGAGACCATGGGGTAAGGAAAACTTTCAGGTTAAGGTCATAGCAACAGCCAGGCCTCCAGATCTTTCCATCAGATAAGGTTGTGTCAGAATAATTATATTCAAATAGGTTTTTTTCTGGGATCTTCAGCCCTTTTTTTTATTATTTTAGCACCCCATGTATGGATTCTGCCACCATCCCTGCTCAGCGCTGGAACCAACTCATTTCACTCCCATCAGTTAAACAGAAGCTTTGTCAAACTTTCCAGAATTATCCCCCGCTTCTTGTTTGCTTTCATCACTGTATTTACTCATTTTTTTTGTGGTTTTGTGTGATGCTATCCAGTCACGAGAAACACTTTAGAAATGTGCTCAGGCTCCTGTGCGTGTGGCAGCGTGTGCTTTGCCAGCACGATACTACGAACATTATATTCTGATTTTTGTGAGCTCACATTTTTGTCAACAGCACACTTGAAAGAAGAAATCTCCTGAATCCCTAATTAGTGTAAAGGTATAAATAGCCCCAAATTGTGTGTTGAGAGCATCATTTATCCTTAGTTCTGCATGATCTTCATTTTCTTAATTGAAACTAATTTTTACCTAACCCAGGAAAAATAATAAATAACAAGAAAACTTTTTTTCCCCAGCATTTGCTGAAGCTAGGTCCCTTGATTCAGAGAGCACATTGGTTAAATCCAAATTGCTCCTGATGTAAGCCCAAATCGTCTAATGAGATAATGAGATATACCACTATGCATTGCTGTGCCCCTGAGGAATCTCATTAAAATTCGGAACCAGCACTATTATTAACCACTTTCTTCCCTGTGAATACATTTTTAAATTATTTAACAAGATGTATATAAAACAGAGCAGTAGCCATTATTATTTATAAAAGCATTTGTCCCAGTTTGCTAACTGCCCTGGTTTTGCCATCTCTGGTTCAGGAGCAACGAACTCACCAGGTCTCTATAGAAATGCAGAAACTCCTCTGACACAGACTTTCACTAGCTTTGGTGAAAGTAATTTTTATCTGATTAACAAGGGGATATGTTATTCATAGTTCCTCTAGCTCCTAACAGATGGATATGACTCAAGAAAATACAAGACTGATGTATGGACATAGAGAATTGGTTTAATATTTTTAAAAGGAGGCCCAGACAGGAAAGGTGACAAGTGGGGAAGCCAACAGTGTACTCTCCCTATAGATAAATGTATACACACACACATATTTACTCTGAGAAATAACCACAAATCCCAAAAGAATAAAAAGAATGCCACATGCTAATAAGAGCAAAACAACAATAGATACATCTATGAGTAATTTACTTATCACACATATTACTCCAGCCGTTGCACTGCAAGGCACTGCATTTGTCTGGTTTTGTTACTGTTTGCTGTCCTACAGCTTACCAATTTTCACGTCTTGAAATAAAACCGAAAAATAGCTATAGCTGCAGAAAAGCAACATTCTACTTCAGCTATAAATAAACTTTAGTGGGGGATAAAAATAGGCCACGATGGAGATTCCAGCATTCCTTCCGAGTACTCAGCTTGAGCAGGTCAATACAATTTCCCATTATCTAAGAATCAAGTTAAAAAGCGATACTGCTAAACACTCCAGGAAGAAGCTTGTGCTCCCTTTCATGTTCTTTTGGTGAAAAGTGTTATGACTGTTTCAGAAGGCTGATTTTTCTTACTGTAAAATTCATTCTTACTGTTTGTGTCTTGAAGTAAGTGATTCAAATGCCTTTTTTCCCCTGAAATACAACAACTAGGAACACACTCTGTCTGATTGGAACAGAACTGCATTTCATTCGTGACTGTTTTGTGACACTTCTGAAAAGTTAATTTGAACACAGAAAGCCAATTTATGTGGCTAAATCCCTGGCACTATCCTGCTTTACTGGATTTTTTTTTTTTCTTTTTATTAATAGTAGTATTACTTTTTTAGCAAAGCATTTTAAAAACTGTCAAAAACCCCATTACTAAAAACATGTCTAAATCCTTGACACCCCCTGGCTTTTGCAAATTTGTCAGCCAAAAAACTGGAGAGGAAAAATGAAGATTCTTGGCTAGATCCTTGCCTTTACTTCACACTTGTCACAAAATTTTAACCAAGCTGAAGACCTTTAAATTGGGGAGAAGCTGTATGTGCGTGAGTGACCACATCAAAACACCTGCAGTACACACAGAAATGGCCAAGGAGTTGGGCCAACAATATCTGTGAATTATGGCAGTGCTGGCTCCAGGTCAGGACAGGTGCTGAAGGTAAGCCAGCATCACTTCATTCATACATAAGACACAAAACCTAGTTTTAGATGTCCGATACCCATAAGCGCAGCATAAACAGCCAGAGAAAAGATGTTGGGGGGGGCTGTAAATATCAACCCACCTACAGACATGCATATACACATACACATCAGTGACATATCAATGTAGTGATCTGATATGGACAAAATACTCTGGTATAAAACCTGCTGAATTAATGTAAAAAATCCCTCTGATGTACAATCAGTTCAATGTGCCTTTTGGCAGTCTCATGGGGCTGGGGCAGGTTTGAAGTGCGCCCTACATTTTACACAAAGGATGAAAACTTGTTCCTTCCTTTAATACCCCCTTTTCTGAAAATCTGGGCATCACACTTTCCCCTGAAATATAAAAGCTAAACATCTCTCTGCTTACCATATTAGTGAGATGCATCAAAAAAGAAAACATTAGCATAATTAAAAATAAGCATCCTTCTCATTTCTGTTTATTAAGCCAAAATGTAATTATCGGAGACATGCTGTACTGGATGTTGCCTTTGCAAACAGACGAGGCTGGCATTGTAAATAGCCTGCTTCCTAACCGTGTATGCATATTTATGTGCCCATTTGTAAACATTTTATTTAGTTGATTTTCAGTCATCAGTTTCTAAGACTTTTAAATACAGTTTAATTAAATTCCATGGACGTAGAAACAATTACCATGCACTCATTTTAGAATATTCTCAGCAACCAAATGTTCGGTGTGTTATTATAATTTTGGGTAATCATAAAGTGTAAATTAATGAGAAGATAGAGGGGCTATGACTTATCTCAGAGAAAGTAAATTGTTAAGTACACTAGTAAATTAATCTATACCAAGTCGAAGAGAACATCATACTCTGCTACATCTGGGGAGATTTCCATTCCTACAGCTATTCCAAACACCCAGAACTGGTCTACTGTGGCTTCACAGGGGTGGTCAATGTTCAGTCCTAAATGAGGAAAGCTGAACTCTTGTGTGGTTGAAGATATTAAACAACTAACTCCCCAACAGCACAAGCGAACATACAAGAGGTGAAGGTTAGGGAAGGATGAACAGACATCCACTGTTCAGTGCTTGACATCCTTCTTGTAAACAACACGCAGCTGCAGATAGTCTCTAAAAAACCCCATCTAATTAGAGAATACTCAATGAAAATTCAAATATACACAAACAGGCCAGAAGGCAAATAGTAGACAAAAATATAGCCAAAGATTAAAATCGAAGAAGGTCAGAAGTATGCGAATGTCATCAAGGCTGAACATTCAGTAACACCTCCTAGTTGCAAACCAATATCTTGCGACCCCTCCATGATCAGGGGATTGTAGTCATGTGCTGCAACCTCCTCCTTCCAATGAGGCCCTCTGTCCATGTAGGAACATCTCCCAAGCAATGATATTCGCTGGCACTGGTGAAAGAGAAGCTCTTCTGTAGGCTTTTCCCAGGCGTTAAGTGGTTTCCCTCTGTCTTCCCACCACCCGCTTGCACCTGTCAGTGCTGCGGGTTTTTATGAGGATAACAAGGCCAGTTCTTGCAAGCCACACCACTGCCCTCCAGGGCTCCTCAGAATAACAGGGTCAAATCGCCTTGAACTTGTTGCCTCTCATCCCTTTGCCATTCAACTTGTTACCACTGGCAGAGACCTCCTTAATTTTAAGCAGATTTCTTTGGGTAATACAAATTTCTGGACTGGGCCTGTGCTGGTGTTCCAACAGTGGATTGGTTTGAAGCTGCTCTGCAAATTGTTTTCAAAGATTTGAAACCCCAAATGAATCCTGAACCTGGGAGTTCGGAAGTGCAATGTACAAGTCTAAAGAACAGAGAAGTGAAGTGTACGAATGTAACAGCTCCTTTTCAGAAGGAGCTAGATGTAAAAACCCAGGCTTGGGAAACCAAAAAGAACCCCCAGATGGAGCAAATTACTATGCAAGAAAAGGGTACAAGCATTAGATCAATCTTTTCAGGGAAGTCGGCAGAGAGATCTCTCAATAGAGCACGATGAGATAAGGAGGTGTGTTACTCCACGAACAATACAGGCGAGAGATCAGTGGGAGAGAAGATAAGGGTAAAGACTGAAGCAAAATTAAAAACTTAAAGAAAACTGTTGTCTATTCAGGATGTAGCCACACAGGAAATCAAAGTAGAACTTAGTTTTAATCACCTCAACCTTACAAACTGAAGCTGGGGAGTTTTTTAAAGCGACATAGTTTTAAAGGCAACGTTCGTGAAACTTCTCTGTCTTTCTACACGATGATGCACAAAGTCACATGGAACCAGGCACCTTGTCTCTCCCCAGATCATCATATCCCAGTGACTCGCATGCTCCAGGCAATCTTTCACGTCACTCTGCAAAGTTTCCACTAATCGTTATGCAGCTTAAGTGTCTTGGTCAGTACTTCATATATCCATAAATACACCTCCATATGAACTAGGCTGGCTGTGAATGCCTCTGATGGCAGGTCAGATGTTTCCTCTCAGAGCTCCTGGTGTTACAGGTACTTCTGTGAGGCTCCACACATGCCACTTCTCTTTCGCTTCACAGCTGCCAAGGGGGAGGGAAGGCTTTCGCAAAAACTGCTGGGCATGTAACTTTGGGTGCTTAATTTACCTGCCCATAAAGGTTATGTGAATATTATTATTTAAGGTTTTATATTGAACTGGTCTTCACAACAAACACACATTATTAGTAGGACAACTGCCTGGTCAGCATCCTTATCCACTGAAGCTATTCTAGTTGTCTAACTTCACTAATTTTATTACAAAGCTTATATTGTAAGGCCCTGTTATGTATGATTATGCACCATCTACTGTAACACTTAATAGCAATTAAGATCTCCGTGATAAAACATTAATAATAATACATTCATATTAGTTACAGATCTTACAGTAAAACATGTAAAATTTTGCACGCATCCATCAAAGTCAATGGCAAAGAAATATAGATAGAAAGTAATACCGAGACAGCTAGCTCTTCGAGCTCCAATTCATTCTTGTCTGCATTCAACCTGAGAAAGTTCGATGACATCCATTCTGAACGGAAATGTCAGAAAGACAATCACGCAGCAAAGGGAGAGCCAGCACTGGGTCAGTAGGTACTGAAAAATAGATTTGGGAGTTGTCAGCAAAAATGTAACACTAAAACCTGTGAGCATGAATAATAGTGCCTTAAAGAAGGGATATAAATACAGAATAGAATAGAAAGCAAAATGATATCAGTATGACTCTATGAGCAATTTGGGACACTCTAGAAACATAAGAACAAATATCAAATTGTCAGAATAAGAACCTGAAGAAGGTCAACAGACTTAATATAAAAGAAAACAGAAAATGCACCAATCTCATTGCCCACACAGCAAATGAACTAGAAAGAAACATAAGGTCCAATTCACAGACATGGCAATATTGAACTGGGAACAGCATGTAACCTAAAGACAATATTTGGAAAAGGTTGTCATATATTTGATGAAAAAAAAAATCATCTACAAATACGTCATATACTCCTAGATGATTTTTTCTTTCTTTCTTTTTTTCAAAGCTGCACAGCTGTTAGCAAATTTCCCCTACAGCTTTGTAAGGGAGGCCCTTGTGCTCCTATGTGCATGAAAGAAAACAAATTGATGTTACATTATTCACTGAGACACACACAGTGGAGACTCACAGGGCTTCTGAGCTTGCTGCTCTGCCCATCACAGGGCACAGCCAGGCTCCCCTCCCATACACAATAGCTGTAAAGTCGATGTAGACAAAACCTCATTTACCCACTGACTTTTACAAGGAAACCTGCTTCTCTGGCATTGCTGGAGCAGGACTGAGGACCCCAGGCTGGGCTGCTGGGGCAGCTGCCTCCCAAAGGCTGCAGGTGATTCAAGCTGGCAGCAAATAAGTAGGCTTGCCAGTGAATAAGGTTTTGATATTGAGTCTGAAGATTTCTTCCTTCTCAACAGTAACTAAAATGTTATCTTCTATTTTTTTTTTCTTGTAAAAAAGAGTTTCCAGCAAGATGAAGATGTTTCAAAACTACATAAAATGAAGAAAAAGTTAATGGAAGATGATGGTTTGAACTAAAAATTGGTAACTGTTTTTGAAGCTGACCATGGATTCAAAATCAATAATTGCCAAAAAAGTGAGATTGTGATGGGCTCAGGGCACCTCTCCCATTTACTGAGATACTGGGGTAACATGGGAAGAGAAGCCACAGTCTTTGGAGCAGCACCCTGTTGCTTTCATACTCCTGAGAATGAGTATGCCAGACTGCTGGGGCAAGAACAGAAGCTGGAACTTTATGTTGTTAAGCTGAAGCAGTGGAGACAGTAGTATTGCCAACGATGGCAAAGAACAGAAACCTTAAGGCTGGGTTATAATTATAACCAAGCATGGGTAGCATTTTTTTTTTTCCTATGGGAGCTTTTGAAGATACATCCAAATACCACAAACAGGCAAAATATAAATTCTTGCCAGTGTACACTACCAAGGATGAGAGAAAAAAAGAATGATTTTGAATAGCTTATCTGCTGAACTTGGCTCATACTTTCATGAGCAACTCTTTCATTGTGTCCTACTTTGTCATCTGCCTTCACAACTGTTTCAGTTTTAAATTGAGGAGGTGACTCAAGCTGTAGGTTTGCTTGACCTTGAACTCTTCTGCCCTCTCCCCGCTATGATGGAACCGTGTCTACCTCTCTACCAAGCCAATAGCATCATCACGCTAAAACTCTCATGGAGAAAAACCTTAGTACAACCAAAGTATTTTGAAAATATTTTGCTCAAAGATAGGGTAGTTAATGAGCAAGAGAAACAGTTAACAAATGATCATCATAGTAGAAGACTCCAGCAAAAGAGCATCCAAGGAGATAACAGGATCAGCAAAACAGATTGTGATAGGAATCTGAAGCTTAGCATGCTAATTCTGCTAAATATAGCTAAATGCCCCTGAAGGTAATAAGATACTGAATGATCAAAGAATTAATGCTGATAAAAGAATTGGCATTGATCAAATCACCAAATGAAGAACAAGGTATTGGTAGGTATATATGAAAAAAAAACCCCAAAGAATTCCCCGGTAGATTTCAGCACAACAAGACACGGTGTCAATGAGCAATTAATAGGCGACAATGGGAAGGCAAAAGAAAAGACACAGTAGGCGTGGAAAAGGCAAAAAATGCCTGTTAACAAAGAAAATGATGGGCAGGTAACAACCCTATCAAAAAGCAGCTGAATAGAAAACCTAATTATCAGAAATCTGTAACAAGAAACAAGCTCAGACAAACATCTAAAAGCCGATTGTGTTCTGGCTGGCACTGCTGTAGTATCTGAGCATCTCAACTCTCTCCATGAATCTGTTCACACAACACTCTTTGAAACGGGGTAATATTGCTCTTTCTTTTTAAGAACAGAGAACTGAGGAATGTCACACCAAGGCCAAGCACCCCAGAGGAGTTTGTGTCTTACTTTCATTGATGCAGCCCAGATGTTCACCTAAAAATCAAACATGAAATCTTTGAGAAAACAGGGAACTGGATCTGAGTCCAAGGCTTACCTTTCCTTAACTGAGCAAACCATCAGAAAATAAGACAAAATTCTTCCACCTAGAGGGCAACAGTGCTAGAGGTAGGGAGAACAGGGCTGTAAGGCAACATTGCCCCTCAAATTCCTCTTGTTGCTAATATTTTTCCAACACTCTTGCTCTTTATTTAAAAAAAAAAGGAGGGGGGGAAGAGAAGACAGATAAACTTTCCAATCCACAACAGAGGCAGGACTGGAAGCAACAAGATACAAAAATGACTCCGGGGGCATGCAGTAATCAAGATAAAACCAAAATGCAATCACAAAACACCCCAGTGAATACATCTAAAGCCCACTGCTGAATCAAATGTGCTGTTAAGAATTAAACAAAAGAAAAAAGCCTCTCTCCAGCAATAACACTAAAGCCAGATGAAAGCTGCTGGGCTGTCCTTAATCCCATTGAGTAATTTTTCACACTCCTGGATGGCAGCATCTTCTCCTAGAAGCAGTAATTCTCACACCCGTAGAGCTGCCGCTCCCCTGCGCTGGGGGACAATAGCTCCCATGCACAGCAACCATAAATATATGATATATACACACCAGTGGCAACCACTGATAAATTAGTGACATAGGCTTTCCTACCCTGCTGGCATCTCTATCTCTTGTGATTTAGAGGCACATACCAGCTGTATATCCTCATCCCTCATTTGTGGTTATTTCATTAAACAGCTATCATATTATTTCCCATCAGCGCCCTCCCTCACCCCCACAATGCTTGGGGGATGCTTTGCTACAACTGTAAATGATAACACCATAGCATTTTCACTCTGCTGGCAATGACTGCTTTTACATGATTAGCACCCATGTCCCTACCTCCCTGCCAAGAGAAACTTGCTGCTGAAACAGTTGTTGCACAAAGGGAAATAAAAAAAAGAAAAAAAAAGGAAAGAAAAAAGAAAAAACAAAATTGGAAAGCTTAAATGTATCCCAAGAAACAGGAGGAAGAGTGCTGAACACAATCAGCTGACAGTCACTGCCAGCAGACTGAAACAAAGAAAATGGAGCTGCATTTAATGGGAGCATTCAGGAAGCAGCATTGCTGGCACTCTCAGACACATTACAACAGTAATCTTTCTGATCCAGTTTCCAACGAAAGCCAGAGTACTAAGCACAAGTAGAGAAGTGCCAACATGTTTCAGAGCATGTGCAGCGAAAACGTCCATGATGCAGCAGTGTCGGGTCCTGCCCGAGTGGCAGGTGGGCACCCGAGGGTCTCAGTGCACCTGCAGCAGCGGCGTGTGGGACAAGGCAGCGAGGGGCCAGCAGGCACCGGCACCGCTTCCTAGAGCGTCTGCAGGAAAACAAACTTCATATGACTACAGCAACAAATATATGCCGTTACCAGAGTAAAGTCCTCACAGAAAATGCACTTTTTAAAAAACAAAACACGACATATTTTTTTTTTTTTTTTAGCATTAAGGTCCCTCAGCTTCCCATCCAAGCTCTAATTCCATCTCCTGCTTGAGCTCTCTGGCAGCACTCTGGCCTCTACAACCTCTTAAGAATTTCCACTCCTCAGACAGAATCTCACAATTCTTCCACTAAAAAGCAAAGACTGAAGTGTGTGTCATCACCCATGTATCAAAAAGGAATATTTTCAGACACCCAGAGACACCCAATGCTCCAAGTTATCACTAGAACGTGAGCAGGCTGATGTGTTCCCCTGAATACAGGGCTCAAGAGTGGTCAAAGCTCTCACTCAATGAAGCATTTTAGGTAAGCAGAATAAAATACTTCTACTCTAAGAATGCCACAATATTTTATTTCCATCAAACATTTTAACAGTATTGGACAAGCCTGGAAAGTAATCAGTGTCTTTAATATTTATTGATTTTTCAGCTTCTTGCCCTGGCTTAGGAATAAAACACCAAAATTACTGAAATTTCTCACTGGATAGAAATGCTGTTGTTTCAGCTCTAATATCTGTTAAAAAACTTTTCTTAAGAAAGTCTGTATCAGAAAAAAAACCAACCCTGATCCCATCACTAATCCATCATCCTAATAGACCCAGGAAAGCCCCGGCAGGACAGGCTGCAGCAACGCGCCCCTCGCCGGCACCGTTTGCGCTCAGCCTAGTTTCAGCGGCATGCAGCAAACATGGACAGATGGAAGCCTGCTTCACAGCTCGGAGTATGCAACTTCAGAGATCAATCTGGAAACTCATGTGAATGCTATTAACTCTGTGGCTGCTTCAGCCAAAGTGGCATCTTGCTTTCTTTCACATCAAAATCCCATTGGAAAAAAAAAAAATAAAAAAATTTAAAAAAATAAAGTGATTATGTCCTGTGTGGGACATCCTGCAGCTGATTGAGTATGTGAGATACAACAGATACGAGATTTCATCCTGTAAGCCTCTGATGTGTTAAAAAATGCCGATTTAAAGTTGGCTGTTCTTATACTTAAGAAATGGCAAATCCTGCAAAAATTCCCAAAGTGAGCCCAGCGCTGACAGACGCCACACAGCTGCATCGACATGGTACTGGACCTGGTTATTTTGCTGCAAGGAATCCACAGGAATGCAAACTGCCCTGAATTGTAATGTTATTTACCTTTACAGTCCTGGTTTGCTTTCCTGATTTTGCAATGATATTCCCTTTATCCAGGTTTCCCAGTGCCAGGGAGTCCTGGCCAGCAAACCTCCCCCTCGTTCAACAGCTCTACAGAAGGTGCTGAGTTTGAGGGGGGTTGAGATATGTAAAGTGATGACAACAGAAACCTGACCTTTCTCCTCACAGTCCCTGTCCTCACAAGACTGACAAAACTTGATATTGCAAAATACCAGTTTACACCAGTTTTCACATTACCTTTCCATTTTTTCCTACCTAGCACACCAAGGGCATTACCCACAGCATTAGGATATGCTCAAGACCTGTGTAAATGATTGGTAAAGGAGAGATTCCCGAAGTGACATTTCCCTAAAATTTCTAATCACATCAGAAATTAAACCAGAAAGAAGAAATCCCTCTCTTTCCCTGAAGAAAAATTCCTCTGTAATCAATGGAAAATTACAGCAATTCTGCAGATTTTCCTGAATGGCCTTATACAGCTAAAGTAAGTTTTGTTCCTACCTTACAAAACATGTAACAGCAACATTCTTGATTAGATTATGCAAGGTTCTCAAGTCGTCTTTGGAGAAAAGAGAATGAAATTTTTGGTAATTCATTAAGAGAAATCACAAAAGCTCTATGTGGCTAAAAATCTTTCGGGGATGCATACCAATGCATAAAAGTGCTGCTTAAATTAAGGAGTTCCACAGTTTTACAAATTAAACACTTGTTGAAACACATGCTTGGTATTATAGCAGCAGTGTGTAGCTCTATAGGTAGTAGCATATAAATAGTTGCATTTAATACAAACATAGTAGCACTTAATGGGAAATACATAGAACAAGACAGACTGTCTATTCCGAATCAGACTGTGATTTTATTAATTCACATATAAAATTAGAAGAAAAGGAATTACTTGTTAGGGGTTGGTTAAATATACATCTGCATGTATGGATAAGTATATGTGAAAGCATCTCCTCTGACAATAGTCATGAAACACAGACATTGTGCAATGCGTTTTTTCTGGGAAATGTTGTATTTCTGATTCTTACCACAAACAGGAAAAAAAAAAAGTCCTACTCTTTGTTGCTCTTTCAAAAATCAGGACAGAGAAATACAGATTACATTAGAAATGTTCTTCAATTGTTCTCCAAAGCACAGTGGAGTCAGCCTGTCTTAATCACAAGAGGATGAGACAGTGTAATGCATAACCCAATCTTCTCCTCCTTCGTATTTTAATTTATAATTACTTTACACAGAAATAGATTGCACAGATCTGAAGCTACTGAGAGACAGCCAAGCGCTGGCCAGTAGACAGGCACCTCAACCGTGTGAGGACTTCCAGAAGCAAGAGCTAGTGACACTTTGCTCCGGTCACTGCTTTGTTGTAAAACATGAGCCTTGATTTCTTGACCTAAATAGCATGGTCTGTAAATAGGGAGGAAGCTGCTGACTCATAATAATCCTTTGCACAGACCATAATCCCGTAGCAGAGGGAAAACAAGATGCTGCCAGAAGAGGTTACAAACGGACCCTGTCAGTATTCAGTGACGGTGGTTCCTCCTGTAGGAAATGAAGAGCTTCTTGCAGAACAGCACACACAGCCCTACCGAACTGCAAGGGACTGACACGGCTCGAGCGCTTCATGCTCCTGGGGAAAGCCCACAATTGGCATCACTTTTTTCTTTTTTTTTCTCCCCCCCCTTCCCACTTAGAAGGCATTTTAGCAATGTTTTTATTCACAGCTCTAGTCTAGAGTCCTAAATGGACACAGACACATCAGTTCAAGAACAAACCATCGCTCCCAGTGTCCCCCCTTCCTCCTTCTCCCCCAGCTGTACGTGCTGAGCGTGACGCCATATGGTCTGGGGTACCCTGGGGTCAGGGGGGTCAGCTGTC
The DNA here is from genome assembly GCF_023634085.1 of Falco cherrug. NCBI lineage: Eukaryota > Metazoa > Chordata > Aves > Falconiformes > Falconidae > Falco > Falco cherrug. The sequence continues at coordinate 30,579,236 of NC_073707.1, forward strand.
CCGGCCGGGTCCCCCCAGCTCCCGGTGCCCCCCAGCTCCCGGTGCCCCCCAGCCCGCTCGCCGTGGGGTGGGGTGAGGAGCAGCAGAGCCCTGGGCTCTGTGTGAGCGCTGCTCAGCAGGGACTGAGCATCCCGGGGTTATCGACGCTGTGCCCGCCACAAACCCCAGACACGGCCAGTGCCGGCCGCCGTGAAGAAAATTAACTGTACCCCAGCCCAAAGCAACGCACTCCCAAAGCATAAAGAAGTCAGAGGGGAGGACCCTCTTCATCAGAATTTTAGATCAAAGATAGTGCAAGGACTTGATTACAAAGACAGCCTAAATCTCCATGTTTTATTCATCCTCATAAACATAAACAAGTGTCTTAAAAGTATTTTTCTCCCTGTTTCTTAAACTGAAAAAAATTTATGAAGCTAGCTTGCAAGAGTAAGATCTAGATCACCAGGCAGTTTAGTTCTGCAAAGTTCTAAAGTCTTCTGTGCCTAAACCCAGCATATTTTATTTTTTTAGATTTCCAATGCAATTGCAGTAGCTGATTCTCTCTGACAATTTTTAATTTAAATGTTTTAATCTGATACTTTCTCTAGGCTTTCGAAAAGAAAAGAAAAAACCCAACCTAAGCATCAAAAAGAGAAGCCTGTTGCCATCACTGTGCGTTTTAAGTGTCTTCCCGTCCTCGAGCTGTTCTTTAAAGGTGGTCATTAACTGCTCCTATAAAATCAACATATTCTTTAATCTTATAGGAAGACAGTTAATAGGTTGCATAAAGTTAACAGTGTTTCCTCAATTTTCCAGCTGAATTCAAACCTGTTCTAGAGTGATTTGTAGCACAGCATATGATTTCTAGCAGATGCCCATTTTAGCAGATATTATTAGCTTTGAAGCCACGCATAAACTCTCAGAAGGTCAGAGAAGGATGAAAACTGACAGTAAGAGGCTCAAGTAAATTAAGGTAAATGCATCAAACAATCTGTTTAACACAGACACCGCATGAGTCAGTAGTGTCACCTCTTCTCTGCAGAGAAAGTGAAATCTAGACAGGAAAACAGTGATTTTTGAAACTCAAGGGCAGCAGATTTTGTTTGGATGAAAGAACAGGGAAAGGAGGAAAAACAAGGCAATAAAGCAACTGGCAGTCATCACAGCAAATTCTGCAAGGTGGCAGCAACATGCAGAGCACTCCCGTCTCCAACACCCTTACCTCATGAATCCCAGTACTTCTGTCCATGAAATAAGCATATCTGTAGTGATAACTCAAAAAAAATCTTCATTAAGATTAGCTTCCGTGACACACTACAGGCAGGACATAAACAACCCCCAATTCCCATGCCACAGTTCTGTCGAGGCTTTGCTAACACAGAGACTAAGACTCCAGCACCGCCTGTTCACAAGTCTGCAAGGGGAGGGGGGGAAGCTTATCTTCTCTCTTAATTTGTTCAAAACCCGAGCTATTTCCATAAAGGCTAGAATTGCCTGTGGAAATTGTGTTAAATCTGCAGCTGAAGGTTGAGGTCCAAAGCCACAGTGTGATCATCTCAGGCTGGTCCAGGAGCACGCCAGATGTCCCTCCACGTTCTGCCCTGCCTTTTGGACGCTGGTGTCCTCCTCGCCAGGTGAGACTAGGTGCTCTGTAGAGCATTCTCATGTAAAACCAGTCAAGTTTTATTGAAAAAAAATAATCCATGAGAGTTGTGACGGTACTATGAAGAGTTTTAGCTAATGTGGTTGCTACTCATCTTGTACAATTTCTATAATATTTAAGGTCTTTAGAGAAGAAACTGCTTACAACTATTCTTGTGCATGCTCTCACAGAATTAAACCTCAAATTGTTATGCCTATCCCTATTTGTTACCTCAGATCCACTAGCAGTAGCAAATAATTACAAACTTCACTAGAAATACTTTCCTGAAAGTCAGAAATTGCTTTATGTATTTTTTTTTGCAAGTAACCTTCAGTTCACAGTAACACAATGCTTATGGTGAACTTGGATACCAACTGGGAACTACAAAAAGGGAGCCTTGATTACACATACACAGTTAACTGGCATAGAAAGATCAACTTTACATCTACGTACATAGTCCAAACTGTAAATGAGTTGCTATCCAAAGAACACAGCATAATCCTTCTGCAGATAGCCATCTAACTTCTTATTCAGACAACAAAGTAATATCTTTATTCAAATAGCTGCCTTCAAATGTTTTTTCCTATTACTTCTAACACTGGTGTTGAGTCCACTATAAAGACTATGCCATAGAGCTTGTATATTATTCTTTTCCATCAACAAGTCCTTTATACCAACACATATTGTGAAGAAGTGGGAGGACAAAAAACATGTTGCTCTTGCAGTGACACAAGATCTTTCTAAGCTCAGGCTGAAGAGTCATACCCCAACAGAAGATAGGACGCAGCGAAAGCTGAAAATACAACTTTAGTTTGAAAAGTAAAAACTAAATGAACAGAAATCTAGAGGAAGTATAATTTCTGTTGGCAAAACACTCATATTTATTCCATTGTTAATATATAAGAAGGGATTTATTTGCTATATTTGAATTTGATCTCAGAACATTAAAAGCAAAGTACACTGAATAATTTAAGCTTTAATGTATTTCCCTGAATGAAACATGCTCTCATGAGAGGCAAGTAGAAGAATCAGCTTATACTGTGCAAATGGACAGTAGTAAAGAAAGATTTCCCTAAACGCAACACGTCAATACAATTTACAATCTCTGGCTTTATATAAACTACTATAAATCTGTTTTTCACGTTTTGTCTAATGTAAAAGTCTTGTAGCTGAACCATAATGGTGTTCAATGCTCATGCCTGAACAATTTGAATCATTGAAAAGAAACAAGAACCATCTAACATATGGGTGGAGAAAGGAAAGAAGATTTCAAATACTTAGTGAAAACTAGGAAAGAATGATAAACCAGTTCTCTGACACTTTGGAAGACATTCTGAATATTGTACAAAGCAGTTTCAGGCTCTCCAAATTCAATCAATAGCATCAGCTAATACTAAATATTACTATATTTATATACTAAAAATAATACTAAAATATTATAACTGTGTTTCAGAGATGAGTGTAATATTTGACAAGCAATAATATTGTCCTTGGGTTCTCACCACACGCAAACCAAAGCCACAATTGACACATCCAAAGCCTATTCATCTGCAATTGCACAAATTTTGGCTTCCATAGTCTTTATGCAATACTAGAGGCACATCAGCGCAAGAGGTGGATTTCACTTGTACAGACTAGAGAGGCAGTAAAGAAGATTGAGTCAAAGAAAAGAAAATCCTTTGCCCTGATTAGCAAGCTTGATGTTTGCTAAAGCTGTCATAATGGGGGGGGGGGAAGAGAGCTGAAAACACCTGTGACTCTGTCAGAAGTTTGCAGGTTCTGGGTTTTAATTTCCAGTGTGTCAGAATGCAGGAGTGAGTGGGTCAGATCGAGCATTTTTAACAGGCAAGACAATATATCTCATCCTTTGATTAGTATGGTTCGATACAGGGATTAAAGCAGCTACGCCATTTTTATAAATGATATAGCTGGTTTAAAAAACTGACCACATGCATTCATTTATGGGTCGCACTGAAGCAAAAGCACAGTCAACTGTTTGGGCAATGGGTCAAGGGATGGCAGCAACGCAGCTGTCACACAAAAGCACCTTGCTTGGTCCCAGTCACTACTGGAGTCCAAACAAATTAGAAGCAAGTGGTCAAAGAAGAGGCAAAAGACAGCACAAATTGACAACCCCTAGATCAAATGTCCTGAAGCTCCCCGTGGGGCATCCGCTTCAAAAGGGCTGGTGGAAATGTCATTTCCCCTATTATAATAAAATTATTCTTTTTTTAAAGTATTGAAAAAGGACAGAAAGGTAGGGGGTTTCTCCATGCACACTGATAGCCATACGCAGCCTGGATACCTGCCACCAAAAGTAAACAAGGGAGGAGATAAATAAGTTTTCTATCTAGAAAATACCACATGCACACTACTGGTCTGCCCTGAACGAACCAACCAATGCCAGTTAACGCAGAGCCGACAAAACAGCACCAAATTTCATCAGGTAGGAGGTTAATTTAGAAGAAATTTAAAATTACAAAGCAAGAAAATCCTTACAGAAGCAAATAGCTTGGAACCAATCAGCTGTATGTATGTTTAGGGATGACTGAAGGAAACATTATTACTCATCAGCTGCAGCTGTGAGGACATTAAACTAAAGCAGTTACGTACCTAATCTGCACAGGCGCGTTGGTAAATCCTGCAAATGCCTCACTCAATCATTTATTGGATAAATATCTTTAAGATACCCCAGCCCTGACCTATTACAGTATAGCCTCTTCCAAGGAGTACTCGAATCTTGTGTGTATTAATAAAAAACACAGAGAGAAAAATACAACTAAGACCAGCAATAACTAAAAGAAAAAGCAGATTATTTTTAGCAGTCAACAAGTTCTTATGTTCCATCCCATCTATTCGCTACGGGGAATTCAGAATATCCTGAGGTTAACTCCAGAGTCATTCAAAGTCCTTTTCACTCCTGTCACAAGAACTCAGTTTTTCTTCCAGATAAATCAAAAGGACAGAAATTCACAGGGGAGGTTCCCTCTCTCATCTTTTTTTCTTTTATTTATTTTTAATTCTTTCTTTCAAGTAGCTTTTGGTTTTGTTTCTTGAAACATCCATTATCCTTCAAGTCTAAAAACTACACGAAAATTTTGCAACCTTCTGATAGATCATTAATGACTGCAGTTCCTCCAGTGCGAATGACTGGAAAGTCGGAGAGGTCTTTTCAATAGATGAAATGCAGGGATGCACGGAACAGTAACAAAAAGGTGTCACTTGGGGAAAAGCTATGTTAAGTGTGTTTGCTGTTCTATTTTTACAATTCCCATTTTGAGCTTTTTGGGACAGAAGAACTCTTAGGGTTCTCCCACGGTTCCTCTGTAAAGAAATTATATAATTTTAACTTTACTGCTTTCAAAATAGTAGATTTAGAACATGTTGTTCTTTCTATCCATGTCTGACACCCTATATCAACTCTTTCGGCCAAAATTGCACTTGAAAAAAATCAAGGATGAATTCAGATACAGCTATTCTGATCAAATTGTATCAATTATAATCAAAACTTCATAAATTTGGCTAAAGTTGGAACTAGTGGTGGCTGCATGCACATATTTCCTGGCTGTTTTGGTACTTATATATTCAGAAAAATTCCTGATAGTCTGTTTAACTAGAAGCAGGTCTTAGGAAACTCATAATCCTTGCGTGATTTGAATGCAGACATACAGACATTAATTACAAAACGGTGGCATTACATTAAACAGTAGCTTTTTTTCTTATATCACAGTATGAACAGCATGATATGAAAAGATACCTCAATGCATTTTTGACATGCAGTCTATCTTGTGGATGGGACATCTAAATTTCATAACAGTTTAATATGTAGCTTGTAAATTAAGTTGGTATAAATGCGAATCTCTATGTGCAACGACTGACTTGCACGCAATCTAACTCATTTCTTCCAGAAAGCTGTCATCTAGAGAAGAAACAGAACCTCCATCTCAACACAAAAACACACTCAAGACACATCATAACAAGAGCCAACACTCATACACAATGTATATTGTCAGGATTTTTCCTTTAACATGTAATTTTTAAAAAAACCTGCTTAAAGTTCCCTTTCCATTAAATTGTTAGTATTTAGGCTATCCAATTATGCACTAGGAGGTTTTTTTGGTTTTTGTTTTTTTTGGGGGGGGTGTTTGTTTGGTTGGTTTTGGTTTTGTTTGGTTTTTTGGGGGTGGTTTTTTGTTGGGGTTTTTTTCTTTTTTTTTTTTTTTTGTGAAAAGTACATATTCATTATTGTATTTAAAACTGCAAGTACAATTTCATTTCAAATCATACCGAGACAGCGTTCCTCAGCTGGGCTGCTCTGCGCCTGCAAAACCGGCAGCTGCCAGCAGTTCACACTCTGGTTAGGAAATGTCCTTTAGGTTTATTGAGTTGGGTTTCATTTTCAACTTATCTAATCAGTTTATTTTCTAAACAGAGGGTGCTACAGTACTAGCTTTGAGCTCAAATTAGCCGATACACATTATTTTCCAGTTGCTACACCGGGGACATCAGCGCATCCCTCTCCTCTCTGCTGGGCTTCTCCGTTTGGCAGCGTTCAGGCTGTTTGCCCGCAAGAGCCTGCTTCACTCCTTCCTGCTGCAGCCCGCACAAAGCCAGTCCAACATTTACAAGAAAGGAGGAAAAAGAGAAAATAATTCTTTTCTTCAAACTGCTGAAGAAAACTGTTTATGAGTGTCATAGAACGGAGGCAAAAGCAATATGTTTGTTAAGCTGCCCACCTCATTTGTTCCTCTCACCTTTTTAACTTTTCTTTGTCCATGTTTGCAAGACGACCTTTTCATACAGTTTTCAGAAGCTACAGCTATACATTTTTAAAGTCCATTCAAAACCCAGATCCTCAAAGAATGAAGCACATTAACCTACATGCAGTTGCATATTCCTCCTGGGTCTGCAAAAGCTAAAAAGTAATTTTAATCTGTTTAAATTTGGTGACCAGCAGCCAAGCAATTTTGTCTCCATTCCCACCCTCTTCAGGCAAATAAATCTGTATATGCATATGCATTTAACCATATGTATACATATTTTTAATACTACTGTTTTCTGTTACACATCACAACCACATTAAGCCACATTTTAGATGCTTTTACACACCTTCCTGGGACCACAACACACCAGAAATTCCCAAAGAACAGCTGTTCTCTGAGCAGGCACCATCTCCTGCTCTGTCATCCCAATCTTTTCACTTCTCTAATAAAAGTCCCCGTCTTATTACAGTTCCTGTTCATCTATGAGCCTGTCTGTCTTCAAAGCTAAAAAAGGTGACCATTTTTTTTGTTGTTTGCTACCACTTTTACCTTAAGGTACTTAAAAGATATTGTCCCAAGGTAAATACAGAGTGTGTGCTGGCCCCTTTGGGTTCACCGTGGAGGAGGCTTGAGGTAGCCCTGCCCCACAGTATAAATAAATGCAGGACTTTTTTTACTTCTGAACGGATAAGAAAGAGAAAGGTGCCCTAAAGGTACAGGAAACAAATCTGAAACTTTTTAGCTGCTGAAACAATCTCTTCCTAACCACAAAGCTTCCAAATTCAGTGCCAGCCAGCTAAAGCAAACTGAGCATGACTATCCAGCCGTTATTTACTGGTTTATTTTAACACATGACAAGGATGTTGAAAAGCCATAACTCCACGAGCCACCACACAAAAGCAGCTTGTCACGGAAGACAGCGTGGGCTGAGCTGCTGTGACCTGTGCTGCCGTACACTTTGAACAACGCATTTACAAGCAAATCATTGTGTTGCTCATATTATTCTGGAAGTGATTATGGTAGCGACTGGGGACACGGGCTTCCCAGACTTTGGAAAGCTAGAGAAATGAAAACGTAAAAGCTATGGAAGAGGAGATTTTGTGTTATTACACAAACTGAATGGTATCAGCAATGAGAAATTCTCCCTTGGAGGAGGAGTGAAAACATGAGCTTAAACAGTAGTAACTCTGAGCTTCCAGAAGAGCTATGCCAGAACATAGTGAAGTGGGGAATAAGGAAAATGTGATTGAGGTCATCTCTACTTAACCTTTCCTGGGCAGGAAAATGCAGGTAAAACAGAAAGCTGTTAAAAAGCAGGATGAAATGAAAAGTGATTCCACTTAATAAACTTGCCTAAAGGCCAATGCTTATAGCAAAAATAAATCAAATGGAAAAAAAAAGAAAGGAAGGTTTTCAAATGAGGTCAGCTATATCCAAAACATGAACGAAGAGACTGCAGTTACCCTGAATATTGCATTTTGTCTTCTATCCAGAACAAAAGCCCTGACACTGGTCTTGTCCTTTGGACTTGTGCAGTGGAGAACATGGGAACGGCTGGTGGCACTGGGGAGTTCCTACACTTCAGCTTGGAGGGGTTTGTACCAGTGAGTACCTCCACTGCATTCTTCGGGTGATTTCTTCAGGCCAATAGGCTTTACTGCTATTAAACAACATAGTTGTTTTTAACCCCAGACCTCAATGGTATTTCAAAATAAAAAAAATTCCATTCTCCTTAGTTCTTTGGGGGTTTTTTCCAGAGCATAAATTAGGTTGTTGCCAAGACTGAGGAGTTTTCAGTGTCAATCTAGGACATCCAAAGAGTTTTGCATGTCTTTAAAGTTGATAGTAGTGGACACGCACCAAAGTCTCCACTAACATTACTAAATACAAGTGCATGGATAAATATTTACAGGATCAAAGATGCGGAACATACTAGTCCCCATTCCAGGAGACGAGGTATTCCTCATAGAAAGGATATTCATGTCTTGAGAGAAATTAACCACATTTAGTCTGAGTAGAAGGATTATTGTGATGATTCAGTTTTTTAAAACATGGGTATGATAGGATAATAAAACCTATATTTGTAAGAATACGCCTTAATCTCTGTTTCCATGGAAAAATTATGATTACTTTCAACAACCACGACAACAAAAAATCCAAATAAAATCCAAATTTCAGTGTGCCAGTTAAACATGCAATCATCTCTGTAATCCGTCAACTTTTCTTCTCTCCAATCACTCTGCAATCATGCCAACCAGCGCTGTTGCATTGCACGGGTATGTTATAAACTCATAGTCTGATTCCTTGTTTTGTTTAACTGTATAACGCCAAACTGTTAAAAAACAAAAAAAAATTGATAGCAATTCAATAAATGTCGAGCAGCTTCATTTTGAAAGTGGGTTTTATAGCATAATATTACATTGGACTGCAAAGATAGATTAGCTTGAAATTTGTTCTGCAATTAATTCCCTGGAGAGAAAACTATTTGCATGCAAAAAGAAGGAGACTTAATTAATGGCCAAATATATTTAAATTGATATATCAGCTACTCACACACAATTGTAGCTTCACTCCTTATTGAAACTCAACACACCACTGACTAGCTTTTTTACAATATAAAACAAAGCTATAGAATAGATCTTCCCTAAGTAAAGAATAATCCTTTTGTTTGGATTTCAGTAGCTCACTAGATATGGAATAATTGAGATTGATAGTAGTTACACTGAAAATATCAGAAGAGGGTTTTTTTTAATAATAAGAAAATGTTAGCGGGAAAACAGCGAGTTTTGTTGAATTACCAGTTTGATGAATCCTTATGAATACCCCCAATGAAGCACCTTGTTAATTTTAGTGATGACCTTGTCACAAAAGAAGGGCATATGTTAACAATAAACGCTAAAGACAAAAATAATGGAAGGTAAAAAAATCCCATAGGTGGACTTGAACTGTCTAGTAATGAGGCCGCTAAGTACAAGGAATTGCCCACTGAATCCACTCGCCTCTCACTGTATTTTGCACAAAGCCTGGTTTGGTAGGGATGTCCTGAGAAAGTCTGTTAGACAGATAAGGAACGTCCCATGCGAGACTCTAATAAATAGGGTGCCTAGGAATTTGAAAACTATGTTTTAGGACTGACAAGTGTGGGATTTGAGGATGTCAAGGAAATTTGGAGTCCCTTCCCACCTGAACGATACTACAAGAACCCAGAGGCTTACCTAAATGTTTAGATTCCTGCAAGAGCCCAAGTGTACACACTGTGTAGCAATTCTCACACTGCTGTGAACCAAAGTTTTACCCAGAGCTCCCAGCTGAGATAGCAAATGTGTCTCCTCTTCTACAGATAAAAACTGGTGTGGAGGTTCTTTTCTGTCACTGTCTATGCTTATGGCTGAGAAAATACAGTATTTCATTCTCCCAGGGTGTCAGCCTGACTCCTTTGGGAAACCATATTTTCAAGGAAATAAATGAAAAGCATAACCTTAAAACACCACAAGATTTCTATGACCATAATAAATGTCATCTATTTACTTAAATTGCTCTGGTTCAACAGGAAACAAGTTGTTATATTCTGCTTCTGCATAGTACTTCAGCCAACGTAGATGCAAATATTTAAATCTCTCTAAATCACGCGCCATCAGTTTTTTCCAGAGATCTATAAATCAATATCATAATGCCAGCTATCAGAATGATAACACTGCCTCACAGTTCTATCAAAACTTATCAGTGTTTTCTGATGGATCTTGCTAGGGAAGTTGCAAACATTTTGTATGCTCAACTGCATGTATTTATACGCATGCAGTAAACTTATCACCACTCTGTCTCCTAGAGATTAAGCATCTCTGTCTGTTCACTTTGTTAAAGGGAAGCGATGACTAAAAAAGAACACTACAGTCACTAGCACACAGCGATTCTATTTAAGGATATAGAAATACAGTCTTTTTTCAAGGAAGAGGTATGAAGAGACCCTTCCTCAGCTCCTTGGAAAACCCCAAATATCATATCAAATCACATTATCAGGTTGCTTTCATGGAGAACTGCTACACAAATGCTGTCACTTCCACTAGTTGGTGCATATGACAGATGGGTGACTGGCTCCTTGGACAGTTAAAATACTGATTTGGGTCATTATTGGGGAAAAAAACTGGCAGTGAACTCAAATGTGAAATTGGGCAGAAAGGTCTCACACATTAAGCAATGAAACCTACTGGTTAAATGGGAAGGGCAAAGCAGATATTCAGGAAAATTCTGTACAGTGTCATCTTTCAACCAACTTTCCATATACACAAGAATATAAATTATTGCCACACACACACCTATCTTGTGAGTGGTACTGATGATGAAACTGATGTTTATCACCAAACACAAGGCAGAAGATAAAAGAACATATATTTTCAAATTAAAGCAGAAAATCACTTAACATCATCTTAATATTTATACAATGAGTTCGCACATTGTTGAGAATCAAGCTTGCAGCAGCAAGCACCTAACAACTCAGATTAGGGTAACAAACTCACTCAAAACACTGAAGCAGAAAAAAGTTCAGTTGGAAAAATCACATTCCCTATGTCATCCTCATGAGGAACGTGGTCCCAAGATTATTGTATGACTACAAAAACCTGAAAGAGTTCTCATGTCCAGTGAACAGCATCTTCCCTGACAGACTTGCTTTTCCTTTGCCACGTACGAGGATAACATGAAAGACGTTACACATCATGTCAGGTAGTGCCTGTCAGTTTGTAAGAGACAACACTTTCATATGAGTTTGAAAAAAATAGCCATCAGAATATGTATTTTTGCTTTTTAAGATGTCCCTACTCTGGCTTTTTATTATTTCTGGGAATACTGCGGCATGAATAAGCCTGCTGGAACTTAAAAGGTATGACAATTATATAGTATAGTAGTGCATACAATTATTTCTAAAGAATTTTAATACCAGCTGGTAAGTCCTTTGAAACAAAACCTTCATCCTTTATAGTTACGCAGGTTGATTAAAGTTTGAAAAGAAAAATCTTAAAAAGATCTGTTCAATTCTGTGTGCCCATAAGGATTGCCCATGTGGAGGGCACGTTGTGCTACACACCAGCTGAAACAGGAGCTCAAACACCATCAATATCTATATATATAGCACAAACCCCACTGACTACAGTAATGGCAGGAGTGAAATCAAAATATAAAAATATAAATCAAAATATGAAAATATAAATCAAGGCCACTGTTTAATCTGTAACTGCGAAAAATAGATTTGTTGCTGGCATAGCTTATCAACTAGGCAAAGGAAATGCAGTATGCACGGCTGCTGCATGCACCGATGCAATAGCTGCTCCCATGGAGGGGTCAGGCTGGGGCTCCTCCGGCCTCGGGAGCCAGGAGCCCGTACTCCTGCGAGTGGTCTGAGCTACGGCTGACGTAATGAAAGTGCCCATCTGCAGAGGGTCAAGGAGAAATCAAGTTCTGACCAACCCAAAAACTTCACTGCACTGGGATCTCTGAGGAAGCTCCCTGTCCCCGCAGTGCTGGGTGACAGGCAGCTGCTTCGCTCCACAACTCAAACCAAACCCGAAACACAGGCATGGGAACCTCTGTGCCTTGATGTTGATTTTCTGCTGATTTCCTTTCCACACATCGCTGTTTCGCAGCAGAACCCAGCCAGCCCATCTTGCCAATTGAAAAGCATTAGGAAAAAACCCCACGAAAGCAAGCCTCTGCAGACAGCACGGGCTGCTGTTACAGACAGTCTCTTCTGCAACATGCCACATATTCCCTTTAAAGACTGACATCTGCTTTCATCAGACATCAGAGTCCAATATATTTAAAGAGGCAGTACACAGGAACCAAATTATAAGTTACATAGTTAAATATTTCACAGAGCTTTAGTACTTCTCTTTTTTGTCAACAGAAGATAGGTGGCTTTCCAGAGAATATGCATTCAGTCTGTCACTTGACATGTCTCTCTTTAATAATTAACACAAATACTTAACTTTCAAAGATGTTAGCATGTCATTACTTGTCACATAAATTGCAGAGTTAGATACTCGCAGAGGTGTATTTGAAGGCTGCTGCTGAGCAACTTTCAGCGTTCACGAATAAGATATAGGAGCCTTTATATTTCATTAGATATATGCATACTTTCTATAGTTGTGAAAGAAAAGTACGCAGTGTCTATTTCTAAAGTAAATGTTTCCTGTGAACAGAACTTTAAATGCCTTGTATTGAGGCAACAAAGCCTGCAGTCTCAGTTCGAGGTCCTCATCCACAGACACCCTATCATCCTGAACATCCAAATGAGTAAGGTTAATATAGGCTGAATGATAGAGTTATGTCTACCTAGAGGCAGAAGCAAACCATGCCTGCCTGCCTGCCTGCCGCTGAATCAACTGACAAATTAAAAAGTTAGATCTGGGTAGAAGATTCAAGTATCTCATTTTTCTCATTTAGATTTCCTATAACATAAACTATAGATTTAGGTAGCATTATATAGAGTATATGCTGGCAGGTTAATGTTGTACTGGACTTACTTTAATTTATTCACATCAATGCACTTTGCATCTCCCTCTCCCTCCCAGCGTCCAGGCAGTCATTTCCCACCGGGAAGGTCACTAGCTGAGCCTGGTGGGAAGAGGTTCACCCCCACCGTGCAGTGCCTGCAAAACACGGTGGCATGGACACAGCTGCTGCCCACGTCCCCTGCAGCCCCAGACCTCCTGCCTTCCCACCTGAACCTGCCTCCCGCTGCAGTCATACCTTCGGGGTGGGTTTTTATTTGTTTGACAGCTCTGCGTTTACGAGCTGGCATACGGCCACTCTTTGCAGCTCCAGCTTGTGCTAAATGAGAAAGCTCTTTCAGCAGCTGCACCAGTGCTTCCAGACAGACTGCTGCTGCGTTCCCTTTCCTTAGAAAATTGGCATTTCCAGTCTGATGTGGAAAATGTTACCAGTGTTCAGGCATCTATGAAATATTATCTAAAGACAGAAAACTCTGAGAACATCCATACCCTACTCAAGGGACATGTCACAGCACAGGAATTCCAGCAGAAGCATTTGGAAAGTAGAGAAGCAGGATTTTCAGGAATGCTCCAGTTGACCTATCATTTCTTCATCAGCAAACAGCAAAATACAGTAAGTTCAGACACGTAGAAACAATCAGGGCTAGGGACCAAGTGCTTGCCCTAAACATGCATGAGGCGGCTGGGAGAGAAGCGGGGGATGCTCCAGGAGGGCTGCGATTGGCACCCACCGAGGGAGCACCCCCAGAGCTTTATACGGATACCAACAGTCTGCAAGCATATTAGTCTGCAAATGCATGTCTCCTGTCACATCCCTCAGCCCTTCAGCCTCCAGGTGTGACCTCAAACCGGTACATACAGCGGGACCACCAAGGCACGCGCCCCATTGTCCTTGAGGGATCACATGCCACTTCCCACCTCCCTATTCTTCTTCCCAGAAAAGCTCATGGCTTCCTTTTCGTCCCTTGTTCGTGAACTTTCTAACAAACATTTGGCAAACTTTAATTAGAAAAATCCCAGAGCAGAAAGCTAGGCAGAAACTTTTCCTCAAGGGACACCTGCCCTGACAATCGCAGAGTAAAACCAGTGCAAAGCTGCAGGAATGCAATAATTCACAAGGAAAGTGTTTTAAGCCAAAAAGATATGAATGCATTTTGGTTTGACAGCATTAAATGACTAGGCATTTTTGAATTTGAATGGTGAATCATCCTTGCATGGTCATTCTGACTTAAATTCTCTTTTGTTCAAGCAGTATTCATTAAAATCAAGTGAGTCATTAGGTATGATCTGGCTTTGAGGGAGGACAAGGCAGTGGAAATTCCCCGCTGCAACTCATACCCTCAGGATCAAAAGGAAGAACCTGCTTCCCTGGCTAACTCAATACTAAAAAGATTTTTTTTTTTTTTTAATGCAGTTAAGTGGATGATGAATTGCTACTGATCTGTGAAGATGCCGAAGATAAAGGTCTGTTATAATAATTTATAATAGTTATAAATTGAAACCAGTTTACAGTCTTGGCTACCCAATCAAAGCTTGAAACTGAGGGGAAATACCACTTGCTAATTCATGGAAAGGGAAATGATCATTCATCTGCCTGATTTACCTGCCTCAGTGCAGCATGCCCCTCTGGTCCATGCTTCACCTATTTTTAACCTTAGAAAAAAGAAAAAAAAAAATCCTCAGTTCTCTCAGTCCCATCCTTTCTAATCTGAAATGTGTAGAACTACAGACACTGTCTAGGAAACAAACTCAATGTGCCATTTGCACAAGTACCTTTGGTTTTTAGCGTCTGAGACTAATTGTCTGCATCTCTTCACAACACAGACACAGCATCCTACCTCCTGCAGTACCAGAGGAGGAGTAATTGTGGATCAGGTACGAGTACGAGATGCGGTGTGCACATTCACAGCTATTTGCTACTTCTTCACTGAACACTTTCACTAGTTTCCTTACACTTTAAAAAGACGTATGTAAAGGTTTGACACTTGTTTGTCAGTAGCTCAGAATAAAATTACATCTCCATGTATATACACTACACATATTTTGCCTTGTGGGGGAAACCCCCTCCACAAACATACCACTTCACTATTCACATCTGATGTAGCCTAAAAATAGAGCATCTGGTGAAGCAAAACATAGGATCAACGGTGTTGAGCTTTTGCATTGCAACTCAGAGACATTCTCATACAGAAAAGAACAACAAAATTTTGATCAGTGCAAAGTGATATTTTCCTTTTTTTAAAATAGCATGGGATGTGTGATTCTGTCGTACATCAAGAAAAGGGAATACAACTTCTCTTTAAGTTAAAACGTTGAAATAGTGTAAACCCCATATATTCTATAACAGCACATCAAAAATTCAAACCAGAATCTTCCAACTGCAGAGGAAAAAAAAATATCTTCTGGTTGGATTTTCAGAAGCATGCAAAGCAGAACCAAAGAGCCCATTTCCCACATGTAGTCTCACACCCGCTCGTTAGGCCCTCCAGCTGCCAATACTCGAGTCTTTGACTTACTTCTTTCCTCTTAAGAGAAGGCAGCCAGCTGGCCAGAATCGACTCTCGCTCCCAGCTGGCCGGTGTGACTGCCCGTACCTGCTCCGCAGCTGGCCAGCCAGAGAGCACATGCTGGTGGGCCAGCAAGCAGAAACCTGGGAGAAAACCATGAGGCAGCAGTGAAATAGCTTTTGTTCTGGAGAAATAAAAGGCACCCTGCTCCCTTGGGCTACATACTTTTGCTGGAGGCTCTTGATACACAAAAGGACGCATCACCTGCCTGTGCTGCAGTGTCTGCTGCAGTGATATCGTGCAGAGGTGTGAGCAGGGCAGGGCAGCAGCTCTTAGGTAGAGAAGCCAGAGCTGGTGAAATGCTTCTCCCAAGCATTCGGGCTCTCTGAGGTGCTTGCTCAGCCAGAAACAAAGTCCCTCTCATCACAGCTTGCAGTCAACAACGTATTTTGGTTAGCACAATGAAATCCAACTCAAAGACATCAATATCTCTCTCATAATCTTAAACTGCCATGAAGACCGAGCCATAGGGTTACTTGAGGTTCATAATTACTGTTTTAGACCAAACTGCACAAAAAGGTTTCAGGCAGGACAATATTTCAAGCTGACACAAGTAACTTGCACACACCTGTTTCCAGATGCGCTCTACTCTGGAAAAACTCAGCTTCAGGCTGTGCTTAGCTGTCCTCTGCCTTGCAGGGGGGTGTTAGGGACACCCTGTGTATAAGGTCCATAGTAAGCACATGCCAAGTAGGGGACTGATAAACTCGGTAATCGAAAATGCTAAAGTGCATCTCCACACAGTTTTGGAAGAATTTCTTATCTTTCAGGAAGCCAGTATCAGCTGCATCAAAATATATATGTGCAGAAGTGCACATTGGTTTTGCCTTTGCTCATTAGCAAGTGTACAGCTCAGGGGGGCTCCATCTCCTGCTCTCAGCGTGGCCATCTGAAGCCAGCAAGCAAACTCAGGCAGCAGGAGCTATATGGGAGCCATCCTCTGGTGCTGGGGGTACAGCTGCTTCTGCCATAAGGAAAACACATTTTTTCTCACTTCTGTGGCTGCCTTTTGGTCCCTGTTACTCATTTGTTTCCCACTCCGTAAGGAACTAGCATGACAAACATTTTGCACAGTTCACTTGGCAAAGAAGCATTTTATTCAGAGGCAGCAGAAGAGGTTATCAATCTCTCGGGCAAAAAATCAGGGGTGCATGCACTTAAATGTGGGCTTGCAGGACTTCACCCCTGCATTAAAGATGATAGCCCAAGGGCACGGCAGACCACGGAGGAGGCAAAGAGAAAGGAGAAGCTACTCAGAGACTGACCTTTGGGTACCAGCTGCCCTTGTTAGAAGGCAGCAGGCAGTTTGGGCACAGCTAGGATTTCAACAATTGGTTTCATCAGGCTAGAGAAACCTTGAGCTGTAAACTTACAGGTTTTATGCAGGAGGAGCAAAAGGGATCTTGGACTAGTGCACCCCTCTGAGGTAGTCCCCCACGGGCTGAGTCTGCCTCAGCCCCACTGATTGCCCCACCACTGCCCCAGCCACCGCAGGCTCGCTGCGTGCTCTGCAAAGGCACCTTCGCAGGCGTGGGGTTGCATGGGGGGGAAACAGTGGGCAAAGGTAAGGTGTAAAGAGGGAAGGCATCAGACCCTGTAAACTGTATTTATCCAGCACAATCTGCTTAGTTCAGCCGATGGGAGGTGCACCGACCGAGACACAGCCCCAGTAACACAGTTGCCCTGGGGGGATCAGAGATACCAGTGCACCCTACAGCAAACAGGGAGCCAGAGGCCACCAGCCGCCTGCCCGAGCAGCTGCCGGCAGATGTGGACGCGTTTGGAATTAAATACTGCACAGAAGCTTCCTGAAGAGAGGAACTGTGTATTCAATATTGTCAGAAAGTATGAGGCAAGTCCTTAAAAGAACCCAAATAATTCATCCTCATAAAATTTAAACTGATAATTCTTTTAGTTTTATTGCCCGTAGTTCATTTTTCTCGTGTTACTAATACCATTCTTAGGAAAGGGCCAAGCAGGTATATATTGCCAAACTATGTAAATGTAGGAAATATAACAGGATGCAGAAATTTATGAAAGAAAGATTTTCTTTATACTTTTTTTTATAGGAAAAAACATCTTAAAACATATTTGAAACAGACAAATTATTTTGGGAATAACACCTGATCCACAATTACTCAATTATTAATTAATTAAGATTCACAGGCTGACTCCCCTCCCTTTTAAGGTGGTTTTGCAGAATTATCAGTATTTTCCATATAAGTACACAATAAACAGTAAGAGCAGAAATTTACCTGGAAGTTATTCAAATAAAAATGGATCTGCCATTCAAAATCTTGTGAGATATTGTTCAACAAAGTGGAAAATAACTAGAGTTACCACTATCATTCCTAACACATTTATAATACAGGGGCTGTAGAGTATAGCAGAAATTTGTATCTCAATGTAAAAATATAATCTTTACAGGATTTTTCTCTTTCCTCGTTCACCGTGTAAAGCACAAGAATTTCAATTAATAAGCAGGATGTACTTATAACCTAGTGAGATGTAACGATGCACAAACCACAAAACTGAAGATCTGAATTGTGAAAACGTTGTATTAATAAGAGAGTACCTCTTTCTGCTGGGAAAAAAAACCAAATCGGAGTTACATCCATGTATTTAATTTCTAGGAAAACATTCACTATAGATTCAACAAGCATATAGGGACTGTAAGCTTTTAATTAACACAACATTGAAAAATGGTGGATGAGAAGAGAAACAAAAAATTCAAACAAGGCTTTCTATGTATTTTTAAAGTAAGTAATTAAGTACTGAGGCACCTGGAGCAAGCCTACGAAAATATTTTGGGGCTTTTAGTTGTTCCACCAAATATTCATTAATTAAAATCATCTTAGTTCAGTTCGGGACAATTCTGTTTTCAAATTTTTTGGACCCCCAAGTCATTTATTACTTAAAACGAGACCGACATCACAGCCTGTCAGGAGCTGAGTTACAAGACATTTCATCACATCTTCCTCAGAGGGACTCGCTCCCTGCCAGAGCCCATTCTTACCCCTTCCCTGTCACTGCCCTAGGCAAATCAGAGGCTGTAGTTAATTCCCATTCTTAGTTAATCCATCTGTAATGCCTGCAAATAAGAGTCCTCAAAGAAACAATTTAGGAACTGATAGTGTAACCGGAGTGTATTTGTCAACACTTTTCCTCTGCCCTACTAAAACCATCGGAGCATCCTGGAGCTGAGGGCATCGTAATTCCAGCTACGCAAAGGCTCCATCAGTCCCCGTGCCTGCTAATCTCACAGCTGATCGCTGCAATTTCCATTTTCTCATAAGGTCTTTCATTACAGGTGATTTTTATGTGGTCAAGGCGCACACCTTGGCAAGTGGCGGGTAGGAAGGCAGTGGGCCCCCGTGCCAGTGGGGGCTGGAAGTACATGCCCTCCATAGAAACTGACGTCTGCTTCTTCTATACTGTGCCCACAGGGAAGAAATTCAATGGCACATATGTCACTGCATTTACACCAAAAGTCCAGATTGGCTTCAGTTTGCACTATTGCACAGTTCAGTAGCATCTATTAAAGTGCCAGACTTCCAGTTAGCCTCCTTTCCACATACCTCAGAGTCAGGTACGTACTTTAAAACACAAATAAACTAAAATATTTCAAAGGAAGTTAAGTTTCAATATCCAAAGGTATTACTCTACCACAGATGTTAATGTTTTATTTAGTAACACCCTTTGAATTTTTCAGATGTTTCATAGCAAAAAGATCTCAATATATACCTGCGTACAAGCTACTGGTAATTAGGTATACATAGCTACCACCATGTCAAAATGAAACCTTGTGACAAAACGAGTGCATTTCAGCCCTTGGGAAAATAAACTACCATGCAGACAGATACCAGAAAAACATAATACCACCAGCCCCTTTTCCAGATGGGCACTAGTATTTTACCAGTTTGCGCAAAACACTTTGGAGACTCTCAGTAATATTACTTTTATCCTCCTCTTCGTTTGCTTCAAGTTAGTAACCTTAAACACACAGTTTTACATATCCCCAAGTCTTTACCCGTTCATCAACAATCTCTTAACCCTCCCCATAATTTTCTTTCTTTGATGCAACCACATACGTTTGACCTCTCTCCAGACACCACCTGGACCTCTTTGCAGCCTTTTGCCCGATCTCCAAAGCCACCAGAGACCCGCTGGAATTCTGCTTTTCCTCTTAACACCACTGAAGCCACTGTCACCAACACTGACATCTTCCTTGACGAGGCTTAGAAGACTAACCTCAGCCTTCACCGATAGTCCTTTGACATTAAGCTCTCCTGGGTATTCGGAGTCAGCGACTCCATCGTGCCTTGGTCCTCTCAGCACTGAATGAAAATACAGGACAGACCCCTAAATCCAGGGCATACAAGCAATATCTGCTAGGCAGTGGCACTCTACTTCAAAGGGGCTCTTTGAGAACATTTATCCCTTCTCTTCAGGTACTTCTGGAAAACCTGATAAAAATCACATTACATCTTTATATAGAGGTATTTCACCACAACTATTCAATGCACAACATATAACTCTATAGATATTGCATACCAGGGTGCATGGTGCAAATTTTCAACCTGACGTGAGCCCCTCTGCAGAGCCAGTATTTAGATTCCAGGTGGTTGTCATGAATTGACTAACTTTTCAAGAAAGTATTAATGGTCCAGTCACTTGATTTTTCACTTTTCAGCTCTGTTGCCTCTCAGCCTTGTAAGCCTATTACTGGATTGCTTCAAAACTTATTTACCTCTAAAGCCTAGAATTCCCAACTGTCAGACAGAAAAAGACATTTAGTAATTAATTTAATCCCAGTCAAGACATCTGTCAAGGCAAAGGGCAGAGTATGGAGTATGCTTAATATTCCCATTCTAGTATTATCAGAAACATGAAATACAGGTTGCATTATTTTGAGGCTATCAGTCTACGTAGAGCATTTGATGAAGATTGTGTCAGGCAGAGCTTCTGAAGGTTTTCTCCTACTCTGTTGAAAACGGTGTTTTTTCACCCAAAGAGAAGTACCTTGTTTGATACATTGCTGTATAGGTGAGGCCACAACCTATATTATCATTTTCTTCTGTTATTTTTACCAATGACACTCATACTTGTGGTGACTTTTTGGCAAAGAATCAAAATGCTATGGCTTTACAGCATTTCCAGTGTCTGAAAGAATCCTCTTTCATCAGTTCCCCTATTTTAAGCAATTCCAACAAAACAGATAGTGTTAGCAGCAATCAGAACATGCAGGGCCACCTCTTTGGATTTAAACTGAGTTTCCTTTCATTATCCTTTGGAATTTCAAGGCTGGAAAACCACAGCGACTTACTTGCAGCTGTCCTGAACAGCACACAGCAGCATCATATATAATGCTCAATGCCTGGCATTCTTTAATTTATGTCTTCCTGCAACCTGTCACAGCCCAGAAGCTGGTGAGCTCACTGCCCTGATCTGTTATACCACATGATATCACTGTGGGATTGCTCACTCCGAGCTCATGCTAAACAGTAATACAATTAGTTTTGACTTGCTTGACTCCAGGCTGGAGCACAGCGGAGCAGGGCTCGCGGGCAGGCGCTGCCTCACCTGCCAGGTGGCCCCTCCACGCTGCTGCCTGCCCTTCCCCAGCTGCCACGTGCATTTGTCCTGCATTAAACTCAACTTGGAAAAGGGGTTTAGTCAAGGCCAGACTATTTCCCACACAGTATTGCATGGAATAAACCTGGGTTCCTGGTAAGGGTAGTAAGTGCAGCTTTGGAAAAGAGCTTATCTGAGAAAATACAGTATTATGCCATGTTCCTCTACAGTGCCAACCCTGCCTGCCAATACACTTGAAGAAGCAAAGCAAAACTCAAAAACATTGGAGTCCAGCTTAAACCCATATAAAGACTCCATTCTGCTTTTGCCTTAGACTATTTATTTTTCCTGTGTTGGAGGAATAAAAAACCAAAAAGATATCTTGCTGTTACATAACTTATTATTATATGTTTATTAAATTACTTTGGAATATTGTATTTGCTTATCAGCTTCTTAAGTGACAGACAGACTGATACGTCTCTCCACGCCTATCAGGTGATATTCCCCCATCAGGGAGGGAATAGGATTTCATGTGTATCACCTCCAGCACAGGCTGAAGCAATTAAGTCACACAGAACAGTTCAGATTTTAGGAAAGGTACAATAGTGCTTATCACACCCCTCGTATTTGCCCAGAGAAGGTTGGTTAAGGAGGAGATCCAACATCAGCACTTGCCACATTCAGCTTATTTCCTTATAGGAAAGATTTGCCTTCAGTTAATTTAGATAATGACCTCATTATGAAATATCTCCAGGTTTTCTTTTGGAATGCAGTTCTGAAGACCTGAAGGCAATGGCATCAAAGCCCCAAGCACCTGGCAGGATCTGGCCCTGTTCACAGGGGGTTGGCTCTTTCAGCTCAGGGGCATCCACCATCCGTCATCTTGTTTCTCTCTTCCGTGCTTGTCAATGAGTTCAATCCTCTCCCCTTTTGCTTCGGTGACAAATTGAGCTGCTATGGGCATTTTGGAAAGCAAGCAGGGTCTTTGGAGTAAAGCAGGACATGTCAAGCAACTACATTTTTGGCCGCTGAGCTAAATTCAGTTTGAGTTTTTCTTGCTAGGCAAGAGATTCAAGTTTTCTGCCAGAGGTGTAACCCTAGTAAGAAATACTATCCCAGAAAACAGAAGGCATTTTTATATTCAGATACCTGAAAAGAGATGCAATCCAGAATCAAAAGCTTTTTTTTTTTCTTTTTATTCTTTTTTTTTCCTCTTTTTTTTTTTTTTTTTTTTTTTTCCCCCCCCCCCAAAATCACTGGTATTTTCCTGGTGAAGTCAGCACTGACCTTCCGGCATCAGCTCACAGCCCTGCCCCGAGGCATGTAATGCTTTAGGCTGGACGGGACCTTTAGGGGTTGGCCGGTCACCCTGTCCAAGCTGGACTAGGGTGGGACTAGGGGGCTCAGGACCTTATCCAAGCAGGTTTTGAATACCTCCAGCACTACCTTCCCAACACATGCCAGGTGGCTAACGTCTCCACAAGAAGCAAGGCTGCAATCAACAACTCCTCCTGGTCTTTCAATGAAGTTTCCTTCGTGGCTGCAGGAAATGCCCCATGCAGCCCCCCTTGGTGGCCACCCACCTGATTTTGGCCAATAAACTCTCAACCACACTTTGGGAAACGACCAGAGGCTTTAAACCAAAAGCATCATCAAAAGCAATGCGAGTAAACGCAAGAGCTGAAAGATGCCTTCCTAGAAGCATAAAGAATCAGCGGTATGATCACAGGATGCTTCAAGCTGTTTGCAGGGAACAGCCTTTCATCACTTGAGCCACCATATCAAATCCTTAGAAATAAATTGGGCTGCTTTGGTAAACATTTTCAGTCTGAAAAAAACCAAATATCTAACAAATGAGAGCAGCTTTAAAAACTACAGCATGTGATGAGTCTCCTTTGCAGAAGCAGAAGAGGTTGTTCTGGAGATCTGGCAGCACAGAAGGTTTGAACAGCAGCAGGGTGAAGCTATTCAGAACTGCAGGAGCAAGTCTGGGAGGGAAAACAAACTTTTCAATTTCACCATCTGTATGTTAAAACCCTACACAAACTAGCACACTGGTGTATGCTAATAAGCAAGCACACACATGCCCTGTAAGCCTGCTAATCTTGAATAGATTACTGAAGTTTGGGAACATTTCATATTAGTTATGTATATTTATCTCTGTCTAGCTGAAACCATTACACATACATACACGGGTATTTTTACGTAGGCACTCTACCTTTCTCAGTTTCATATATATTTGGCGGTACAGTTTATTGCAAAACTAAAAATAATTTCCATCCTAGTTCATTCTTTACATTACAGATATAAGTACGCATTATAGTGGTGTTAATCTGGATTTCCATTAATAAAAAAAATATATTCCAGTTTCTACATTAGCTTTACCTAGGCAAGAAATATGCTTACCCACAAATCTACCAGAAGCAGGGGAAAGAAGGATAAGACAAGACCCAATCTTATTTTTGATGAAAGATTCAGATTGTCACTGCATTTCATATACAGAAGGTCCTGTGAAATCCTACCAGCAGGCGGTAAGGAGAGGAGCAGAGGGGAAAGTGTAAAATAAGACCGGGCTCTGAAAACATGAACATCAAAATCAAATACTCCCGCATAGAGAAAGTGATGCTTCAAGGATGACAAAGAAGAATCTTCAAAAGTCATCAAATTGCAGGATCCATGGCTTTTCAAAATTATGCCTATCAAAAAGTCATAGTTCATTCAAAGTTCATTTTACCCACAGAATATTGTTTCCCTGGCACCAGGAATGAAAAAGATCAGTTGTCCAACTGCAGCAGAGTTTGACAGCTAGAAGGGCAACAAACCCCTTTTGTTTTGTCAAAATGAAAAAAGCAAAGAGACTTACAAATTATATTATTAAGAAGGAGGTTAGCAGTTCTGCATTTACAGTCATGCTTGCTGTCAAGGCAGTTTGGTATCCGAAGTACTGAGCCCTTTGAAAACCTAAGCATTGATTTTTCCATATTAAAAGACAGTTCAAATTTGGTTTTCTTTTTCTCTTATTTGAAAATCTAAATCTGGTTCTACCTCAGAATAATAAAAGCCAGAAATTACTTATGAAATATTCCAGCCTGTCTGGGAAAGGGAATATAGTCTTATAATAAGATATATTATTAAGTGCAAAATATGTAGAAAAATGTGCAACATTTTGGAATTCCCTGAGTGAGAACACAGCAGGCACTTCCCCACGTGTATTATTCTGTACTAGGATATCTGGCAGTCTGGCTTTATAGGTTCATGCTCCTTTATATCTGCAAGAGATGCAGCATGCAAAGGTTTCAGTACCTACGTGCTTAATAACACACAGCAACAGTTTTCAGGGGTGCCTCCATATGGCAGCTCATTTCTCGTTTTGAAACCAATTCTGAAGTCAGTACGGAAAAGATCTCCCAAGAAAAGAATATTTTGGGATGCTAACTTATTAATGAAATCAAGTAATGATACTCTATTAATCCATCAATATTTTGACTAATTGTATATCTGGTTAATTGCATATTTAGATCAATAATATAAATATGCAATAGCATATTTGAAAAGAGAAAATGTATTTTTCCTGTCTGTAGCCAACCTACAGAAAATATATTACTGCCAAGGAAACGTTGCCATTCCGTCTTCTATTTTCCACCTTATGTAACAGTTCTTAGTTTTACCTATTTCTGTCCTGAAAACATAGAACATATGTTTTAGTCACATCTCACTCTGAATTACTTTTGCCTCTATAAAGACATATAGGATAGCATTTTATTTCCATGTGTCCTAACCAGCGATATCAGTACTGCTTTGCTGTCTCAAAGAAAGTGGGATTCTTCTGCTTGTTAAATGAAGCTGTTGGAAGTCTGTGTGCTACGGCTGTTAGGCATTGGTTTGAAAGGCAACCACCCTTTTCATCAATGCAATTTCACCCTGAAATCAATTGTAAGTGCTCCACACCAACTACCGATGTCTAGCTACCACTTGTAACCTCACGAGGGGCTGCCAGATGCTCAGAGCTGCCAGCACGGTGGGGCTCGTGCTGTTCACCTGCATACACATGCACAAGTATCTTTCCATGGACACATATATGTGCAAACAAAATACTATGGATGATCCTAATTATTCTCTCTTGGCTGGAATTTAGACTGGTTTTGCTAGTGCTAAAAATCAGAGGAATTTAAAACACAAATTACTATTCCTTTGATCATGTGCAGCGGTTTTAATGGACTGCCTTGTTTCCACAAAATGAGACCAATTATTTCCTCAGATACCTTTCACCATAATCTACAGAAGCTAATAGATCCCTACTTGGCAACCACACCATCCATTCATCAGCAACTCATCTACCACATCTTCTGAAGGATTGTCTATCTATTTTTATTTGAAACTATGATTTCTATTTTCAGTGACTATTATTTGTTTTCAGCAGTTTCCTTTAAGGAAATTATTTCAATTTGATACCAGGTGTAAAATGTTAACATTCAATAGACCTCTTCTAAACGAGTAATTTGCACTGCTGTGTTCAGCGTATGAACCAGGACAGAAGCTGAAGAACAAATCATTTATATAAATTGGGTAAGTTTAGACTGCTGTTAGCAGGAGGCTATGGAACAAATAAAACTACAGTATTTCTTTAAAAAATCCACCTTCTGGAAGTCACAGCAATCATCAAGAGACCAGATATTTTTTTTTAAAAAAAGATAAAATTGTAGTCTTACAAGCTCTCCACATTGTGAGCTCATAGTGAAGTCAAGAAGGCTCGAGTGAACAGGACTATGGGCTTACAGTTCATAAGAAAAGGTGTCGCACCAATTTTCTGGAAAACACCTTAACAAAAGATTTAGCTATCTTCTGACCTGTGGAAGTTTTTGTGGATTGTTTTCTTCACACTTTTCAATCCTATGCTAAAATCCACAGGGAACAGAGCGCATGCAACACCACATCTACATTCAGAAAGCATTTGTGTCATGCACTTCTGAGATGATGCTTCAGCAAGGCACATTCGGCTCTGATTTACCAGTGCAGTCACAAAACCCTCCAACTACACCTACACAGACCGTAGCTGCCATGCATACAAATACTTCTATTAGCAGTCCATGGTTTGGAAACCTACCTGGAGCTGGGCGAGTTTAGGGAGAGTAAATTGGGCATAATTAGCATTAAGAATAATGTTAGGTGATGCTAACATCAGGCAATTATCCTTTTTAACAGCTGCTAAGTAGTGTTAATTGGCTGCAATGGACTACAGTTTTCCAGGTTTTACAGAGAGCAATGCCTATGGATACACATAGCAATTAAACAAGATTTACTAGGTGACATATGAAATAATACAAACGTCAAAAACGTGGGTTTGGAATGACTGGCTTCAATTAAGATTTCAGAATACTGTTGTAAAACTAATCTGATTTTGCCAGCTGTGCCAATGATGTTAAGCACCTCCCTGTTACGTTAAACAACACAGAATATGGAAGCTTGGCCAGCAGATCCCCATATCCTATACATCTGTCAACCCTACTGACACATGATATTTGCATAAAAACTCACGAATACAAACAAAAATTCATCTGTTGAAGTGAGACAGCTACTACATTTTGTTTCAACAGTTGGAGTTTCTAGAGCAGTAGCTAGCAAAACCAGGCAAATCGTGGCCAAAGGTTACTGCCTGTGATTAGTTTTCAATTCAGCCAGTTCCCATGGAGTTTACCTCTAGTAATCCAGTTCCTAAACAATGCACTGTGGTGGAGCATTTGCCGCTGCGTCCAGCAACATACATCAGCGAGACAGTGCGGACTGTTGCGCAGGGTTGCGGGAAGGACAACCACGCTGGTGGCACTTGGCTCAGTATCTCAGCCACTTCCAAGGATCAGAGTCACATTGTGGGAAACTTACTGAGCATCACTAAATGACTTCTCACGTGCCAGAAATCCCAGACATATACTTGCAAGTTCCAAAAGTACATACACACACACACACATAGATATATATATATATCTCCCTAGACCCAAACTTATATATATATATATCCCTAGACCCAAACTTTCATGTAACAGATACTTTGGTACCAGTTGCAAACCCATGGTGCCACCAGATGTGTAAAACCGAAACAAATCAAGCTGGATTAAGGCTTTCTGAAACCCCAGAAATCACATACGACTTGAATGTTTTTATATGGACAGAAAATGTGTTGCAAAGCAGGGAAATTTTCCACAGAAATCAAAGAGAAGCAGGAGGAGCCTGACTCTAAAAGCACATTTTTCTGACTCATTTAAGGTAATTTCAACACAATCAACATTTCTGCTGTGATTCAGACACTTAGAGTAAATTAATCCCTCTAAAGCTCACATGAAATAACATACACAGAAATAATATCACTCAAATTAAAAGCAGGAAGATTGTTTTCATTTTTTATTTTGTGGTCCTTATGAATCCTTACTGCAGTAGGGTGTGCAACCCCATTCTTACATGCAAGTACCTCCTGTTAGTGCTACTGGAAACCGGCGTGCCACTTACTGACATCAAGACAACTGCTAAAGCAAGCATAGGAAAATTTAAGGTAAAGACCCCTTAATTTTAATCACATATTTCAGGAACCTAAAATGTAAGAGAAAAAAAGTTGAAATCTTCCTTCATAAACTCATTTTTCTCACTTTGATTTTGCCTAAGAACATTAAAAAATAGCCGTACGGGTTCAGCCTCAGTGCCACCTAGCCCAAGCTGTCACCCCAAAGAGTGGCCATAGGGAGAAAGTATCAGAAAACCAAAGGAAGTATAACAGGGCTGGTATTTTCAACACGCCTCCTGATAATTTCCCAACTTTAAGCTATTTTCAGGTTTTCATCTGTTACACAGATAACAGCCATACCAATTAATGCAAATTCAAATTTACTTTTTCTGTCTGCGTGTCTTCTCTAAGCATTTTTTTTCTGGGATATAATATAGTTTTCCTTCTCTTCAAAACTTGGTAATTGGGTGACATATATATCATCACTAATTTATTTGAGGCAACAAGAATCACCACTAACAACTTTTCTTTGTTTAATGAAATACAAGGAGGAGTTTTTACATTGTGTTACAGAGTTATCTTTTTTTTATTTATTACCGAAAATATGTCCAGCTGTGGAAGTAATCTGTATGTCCAGAGATGAGCTTTGCCAATTGCATTTTCAAATTATAAGTTATTCCTCTATGATTTGTGTTGAGCCAGTGCTCATTTACAAATATTTGTAGC
The DNA here is from genome assembly GCF_023634085.1 of Falco cherrug. NCBI lineage: Eukaryota > Metazoa > Chordata > Aves > Falconiformes > Falconidae > Falco > Falco cherrug. The sequence goes on from NC_073707.1 coordinate 30,607,483, forward strand.
AGATATCCCAAAATACTGCTCCTATAAGCAACTTTTTCAATTACTGATGCTTTTGTGATTTTCTTTCCAAGCCGCTACGGCTGATTTGCAAGCAGCACTAATCGTAAGCAGGTAGGATGAGCACAGCCACAAATAAATAGCAATAAGAGACTGTGTATATCTTCAGTTCATGTGTCTCTGATTTATGCCCAAGTGACATGATTTAATGTAATATGAATTTTGAAGCGTGGTATCCAGATAATAAAGCTTCACTCACTTTACTGTACCGTTACGTATAATACAGCAACAATCACCTTAGACTTTAAATCACCTTTTCATGGAGCAATTTCAATACAGCAAGAAGGCTGGTTTGTGACTGATGCCATATACAGCATGAGGACACCCTTAATATCCTAGCCAACATACTTTGTTGACTAGAAGCCTTCAGAGACTGACTAATTTGGTCAGGATGCCATTTGAGTAAAGCACTCCATTTTATTCCCCTATAGTTGTATTTCTCCTCATATTTTGCTTTCTACCCTTGTTTCTAAAAAGGCTTTCCATCACCAAGAAATCTGCATGAACGTCTTCACCTTTGCTGGTCATTTCTGCAACCCTTCAATAAGGTCTCATAGAGATGAATGATTTGTGGAAGGGAAATGTTTTATTCATGTTTGAAAATGACCCAGATGAAACCTGACATAATAATTCACTCCTCTCCATTTTTAAGAAAAAGGCTATGTCTTGGATTTAACTGTAAAGATTTTTAGTAATTGCTAGTGACAAATTGTTTTCTCACTGGAACCTACTTATACCTTGACTATAGATAGAGTTGGACTCAAATGCTATAATTTTAAAATCCATGAAGGTGTTAGAAAAGTCATTTTTAAACTTTATACTGAAGCCTTTGCTACTTGAATCTATACGTACATAAAGCACATAAATGAATTAACAGTTTCTCCAGCATAACCCCAGTGATTGCCAACCCTGGTAGGCACACAAGTGCTTCAGTGGCATCTGCCAGGCTGGCCCAAGGGGGGACCTCCAGGATTCGGAATCTAAGTAGTGCTTAAATAATCCACAAGATGATTTTGTTTCTTCAATCCATTATTTTATCCAACTTATTATATGCCGGTACAACTACCCTGTACATCGAAGGCCAAAATTCCCTCTGGATGCTTTAAGCAGAACTAAAATCCAGCTATACAGCATTAACAGCACACCGCCTCTTTTCACTCATGAGCTCTGCTAAAAACACACACACCACACTCAAGAGTGATGCTAAGCAGGAAAACAAAACTTCTTCCTGTATTATTAGTGGAGAAACTTAACTAAAGTTCTCAAAACTGTATTCCTTTTAATAACAAACACTCATAGCATTTATGTGCATGTTCTGCAAGTCCTTTCTTCGTCCCAGCAAATCCAGGATAGCTTTGTTGCTTTGTTTTTCTCAAGGTTACTTAATCAAAATTGAAGACTGTAACAGAGGAAATTAAAAATACATCTAAAATTACAGTAGCATTGTATTTGGTATTCCGCTTTCTAAGTTTCTCTTATAATTAGCATACTGATTAATTATAACTAAACTAGGTAAAAGATACCAATGCAAAATTTTATGGGATTTGGATTCAAGATTTCCAGAGAACCCTGTGAGGAAGTCAAGCAGGGAATTTAAATTCAAACCAAAAGCCAATTTATTGAGCGTATGGATCTAGAAATGTGATCTGAGGGTTTCATTTTTTCAAAAAAAAACCCTCTTCTAATAAATAATTTGGCATAAAACCCACATAAGACTCAAGGATACAGGTAAGTAAAGCACACTCCTAAAGCCATTTACTATAACAATATTTACAGGAGGGTTGGGTATCTTAGATGCAACTGTGTTGATGAAATGTGGTAAAAAAAAAATATATATATATATATGTGTGTGTGTGTGTGTGTAAAGTCTTTTTCCCCTACTTCTCTCTAAAAGCAAACCAAAAGGTCAAGACAGCTATAGTCTCAGGGGGTAAGACTGCTGCTTGGGTTATAACGAAGAACTGCATTTTCTTATGCTCCTGGTGGCAGAGCTGCAGGAGGACCCACACCTAGGGAAAAGCTGCAGTAATGTTGGGAACAGATCAGATATAAGCTTATATTGCTGCTGCACTTGTAGGTACTTATACACTTCTGGAAGATGCTGAACAGTTTTCATAACTGCAATTATTGTACTATCAGTAAGGTTACCAGTTATAACAAAAAAAAAAAAAAAAAAAAAAAAAGAAAAAGCTGATGTTCCAGCTTTAGAGTAGAATAATTATCACGAGATTGATTTCATTGCAACATCCAGAAAGCCCACGGAAGTCCCACTATTTATAGTAACGCATCAATAACCACCAGACAGGATGCCTATTTTCAGTCTCATCTTTTATTATGATTTCCCTTGGAGAAAAACAAAAAAGCCATACCGATCCAGCACATAACTCAATCAGATCAGCATCATTGCAAATGATCTTTTCAGAAACATTTCCTACTCGCTCATAAAAGCACCTCTGTAATCAACAGCTCGGTATTCTTCAGAAGTCTGTAAACATGCCCATTCCAGCATTTGTAGGGGCTGCTGGTTGATGTGCTTCGGTTTTGCATTGCAGCTAATAATGAAGCTAAAGAACTGGGTGAGCTGCATAAAACTCAGGCTAAATCATACTTATTAATGAAGTTCGTTGGGTGAACAAAATGCCTAGTATTGAAGTGAAAAGTAAGTTGGGTTGAAAAGAAAATTCCAATATATCAAGAACAGTGGTAATAACCAAGTCAAGGGGTAACAACTGAATCCCCGTGGGTTCCTCCCTTTACTCCACCCCAAACAGTATAACAGTATTTAATAATTATGATAATATAACATAAAATAAATTAGATATTTAATTACCTCCCAGAACCATGCACGTCAACATCCCATATGTCATGGATTTGAAGTTAAGGACCAAGTTCAGGGAAGACACATTTGCTCTGCAGCTACAAGGAGCAGAAGGCACAGAAACTCATGTAAATAAAATTCAGAATCACATAAACTTTTCTAACAAGCTTATTACTCTGCTCCATAGCTTTGGCCAGAGTGATTAAATGATGATTTGTGATAAATCATCTTATGTTTATTCAATTCTATTTGGAGTTTTATTTCCAGGTTTAAAATACAGATTACTTACTGAGTTGAGTTTCTAAGGACAAAAAAAAAAAAAAAAAAGTAACTGTGCTGATGAGGAAGCAAACCTTCAACTTTAAAGCTAATCCCAACATAGTTTCTAGATCTAGCAGTAACAGGTATTCAGCTCTGCAAACAATTGCTAACACCAGACAACTTTGGGCTTTGAGGTGTATGGGAAGCACAGAGCATCCATGTGGAATAATCCAGAGAGATAAAACCTGAAGACAGGAGCATTTCTTGGCCTCACTGTATGTATGGGGATACTTAAGAAATGGGGGAATTTCAATCTAGAGGTAACTGTACAGGATTTCACGTCTCAAAAACACGTGACATTGAACAGAGGCAACCATAGAAATAGCCGTAGCTAAAAAGTCAGGTCTCAGGGTTAAACAGAGACAAGCTGTCAAGTTGCACTCGAAATGCTCAGATACACTGCGAGACATTTTCTTTACATGAACGCAAGGATTATCCCCAAATAAGTATATACCTTTCTACTGTGGCAGAGAGATAGTGGGGCTGAAACAAAGAGGCTATCTGGAATACGTATGCCTGGGCAGATGGGACCAGCATCGTTCAAAGTGAATGTAAGATGGGCTCGATTCTACATCACACACAGCACGGCTCACCTATTGGACGGAACAGCAGCTGCTGTTCTCAGTTTACAATCAATATGGACAGATACACAAATTATTTATCATTTATATATATATGTATATCTAGCTATCTATCTTTTTATCTCATTATTCCTCAAAATTTGTTTTTCCTGAGTTATTTCTCTCTGGAGCATCTCTGGGACAACTGGGTCCAGTTCCCTAGATGTCACCTGCCAGGGTCCCACCCAGCAAGGGCAGAGTCTGAACAAAAACTGAAGGACATAGACAATGGGGTTCAGCATTAGCTGCAGAGTGTGTGAAGCTGGAATACTGGAAGTAATTTCTGCAAGAATAAAAAAAAAAAAAGTTGCATTTCTAGAAGTCTGAAATATCTTGAAATTTTTAAAATATTTTTCTTAAAAGTTGTTTAAAAGTCCACATTTGAGTCAGAACATGTCAACTATTAAAAATGTTTTGAAAGACCCCAAAATTCTTTCTCCTATTGCCCCTCAGGTTTCTGATGTCCAAAATTTTGATTTAGAGTAGATGTAATTTTAGAGTGCGTTACAGCTTTTACTCGTCAAGCAGGAAGCACTGCTGAGGGACTCTACCTCCTGCATACGTGAGAGCGACCATCCCACGGCAACGCATCGCCAACATCAGCAGAGGTATGGTACACGTACATTTCCTTCAGGTTTAAGGGGAAGCATTTCAGCTGGGAACGCGGTAGGCAGCGGCAGCAGGCGGACAGCCGCATCTCGACACCAGCACAGTAACTTCTGAACCAGTGTAACCCTTTGGCCACAGCCTTCCCCCCAAGATCATTTCCAGAATCAGTCCTCTGGTCGTGCCGAAAGTATCTGCAATCCACTGCATTATTTCTTGTTAAAAAAATTATCTTCTTTATTTAAAATATATATTAGAGGCACACCAAAATAAAACAAAAAATTGCTGTATTGGATGCATACCAAAATAAAAGTTTGCTATCCTTGGAGGATCTAATGCTTTAAGTATGTGATTGGAAACACAAGGAAGCAGAGAGTTATTTTTCTGGGAATCTAGTAATGGAAGTTATTAATTACCAGTATTAATAGTCAATCTGAGTTGATGTGCACTGTCGGATAGATAGGCTAACATAGTAAAAAAGTACCTACATGTGCGTTAGGAAATTTGCAATGGGGATGTTAGGAAATGAACATATACAAATAGTTATTTCAATACAGTAGTTAAAAAATCTTATCACAATACTATTGCAGACTGTGAAAATAGTTTGACTGTTTTAATAACTTCATGAAGCAGACAAATTAAGGAACACAAAAATCATTAAATCCAATAAATATCAAAATAAGGGGTTTTTTTATTTTTTATTTTAACTCAATGTACTTCACTGTTAACCAGTAAATGTCTTGGAAAATTAAAGTAATTGCAAGAATCAGAATTAAAAGGGAATTTGAATTCAATCTATCATAACCAGAATATTAACACCAAGAAATTCTTGAGCCATAGTTAAATTTATTTCATGCCATTAAACACTGGCACTTATTTTATCTGACATTTAATTCTGTTCAGGCAGTAACAGCTCAGTAACTCAGGTGTTAAGTGCAGCTTTGAGTATCCAAATAGTGGAATTTACCCTAAGACACTGAAGTCATGTTAGTCTACAGGATACACAGGAAAACCACCAAAAAAAAAAAAAAAAAAAAAAAAAGGCAAGAAAGAAAGGGTATCAATTTTTACTGTAATTCAGTATGCCTGACAACATGCATGCACCAAGGGCGGGAGCTCTGATGTCCACACCTCCAATATAAAATAATCATCTTAATACATAAGGCTTTATGCTGTTACATATACATTACTGAGAATATGGGTCAACACTTGGACTTCTGATTTCAAGAGGCCGTAACATACTTGTGTTCAGAGAGGAAAATGAAAGAACCTCCCGCAGCTTGGCCCTCTGCTTCACAGGTCAAAGCCCAGCCCCATGTATCAGCCAGCTTTCTCCTTACAGGCAACAATTCTTCCCTGGAGACGGAGGATATCACCCCCTCAGCTGCCCACAGGCTCTTCCATGGTACAATCCATGGGACATTGTCCTCCAACACAAGCCAATTAACTTCCCTACCAAGAGCAGGACCACGCAGACTGTGAACCCCACCAAGAGAACGTGCGAGACCATGCTGAAGTCAAAGAGCTTCATCCAGAACTCACTACGACTTTATCATGGGCTACAAAAATATAGGACCTTAAATTGCCTCTTTTCTCCTAGTCATCACTGGGAAACTGAGCTCCGTTAGCATGCTCCAGAACAGGCCACCCTGTCTTCCACTGAAAAGAATAAGGAATATCGGAATAAAGAATAAATAAAGGCATTAATAAGAGTCAGCTTGAACTCAACTCACTTTCCGTAGGAGCCATCTTATACCTTCAAACTCCCTTGTCTCCCTTCCATATTGAACACAAGGGGAGGAAAACAACCAGAACTTCCCAATTTATCCCAAAAGATAGTGGGAAGATTGGCAAATTTATCTAAGGTATCCAGCTGATATTACAGGGAGGAAGCGTCATGCAGTTAACACTGAACACGTGCTGCTTGCTGTGGGAGGAAAAGCGTTTCTCAAATGTGCCTTTATAGGAGTTCAAGTTTTAAGTGTCCTTCCCTCTGAATATTAGACTAATTTGATGGCAAATTGTCTTCAGAAGTAAGCGATTATGTAGTAGTTACCTTTTACTTACTTTGATTTCTTAATGAACTGAAAAATCTTTAAAAACTCAAAGGTCTTTAAATCCCTGATGAGCTGTTACAGATACTTCAGAGCTAATTCCATCACCTTGACCCTAGCTACAGAAATATAAATGGATAAGATCATACCTATAGATCATATTTTGTCACAGATCTCAGCAAGCCCATGATACCTACCTCGCTTGAAATCTGTTCCTGGGAAACCTTCGCACATGAAGATTTCCCAGCTCCCAAAAAGCTTCTCTGCCTTAGGCATATTTGATAAATAAACAATTTTGACAGCAATGTCAAAACAATGACAAAACCTATTAAACACCACTCATGGTGCTATTGCCCTTTTTCTGAACAGGCACAGAACCAGCACAAGCCCACGAGAGCATCCCAGGCCCTGCGCATTGACACCAGCCTATCTTTTCGCAAGTCTATGACTTACTACCACACCACTCCACCAAATGCATGCTTGAAAGCATTTACATAATAATTGTTTCTCAGGGTATATTATTTATGAAGTTTTGTACAGGCAAACTGCTTTTCCTATAAAAAGTGGGATTAAGAAATACATGGAATGCAATGAAATGCACCAAACAGGATAGCAAAGAAAAAAGCAAAATATAATACCTTCTAATGACTTTTTTTTTTTTTTTAAAAAATCTTAACCCTGTATGTAACTTTAATTTAAATTGCAATTTCATCTATTTGTTTGGAGAGTGAAATAGGCCAAAGGCATTTCCAGACTGGACATTTAATGCTCCATTTGTATTGACAGGAAAGTAAGATTGTTTCTAGGAATATACTGTCAATTACAGAGCAAGTTGTTGCTGGTTTGTTTTCCTCCTGTGAAATAATATCTAAAGGAGGAACACCCTTAAAAACCTGTTTCCTTTTTATTTATTAAGGTTTAAATGTTTATCTTCACAGATCAAAACTGTTTTCCTTTAGCTTTTCCCAATTTTTGTTTGTCGAGCAAACAACAACAACAACAGACTTACAGATGGCAGGTTATCACACAAATAGACATTCCCTTGCCATGGCAGTGCTGCAATTGCACGGAGAAGGATTTGCTTTTGCCTGGCACGTTCCCCATGCAAGGCTTCCCTTTCAACAGAATCCATGCAAATACAAGTTTCACCAGGGCAAAAAAAAAATTTATATATATATATATATATAAATAAATAAATAAAATTTAAAAGAATACTGATCTAGGGTTTGTGAGGACAAAAGCCGGAGGCATGGCTTGCTGCAGTGTATCAGAAATTGCTGGAAGAGCACTGGCTTTAGATACTGAAGTGGGAAAAAAGATCCATGGGGTGGGGGGATGATGGGAGGAATGAATCAGCCCGTTGCATCAGGGCTCGGTTAGCATGCTTTCATACAGAATAGCGCTCAGGAGTCCTATGGTATAATTTTATATATGGCTAAGTGGAATGATGCAAAAGTGTAAGCATATTTTAAGAAAACAAATAGCTATTTAATTGCTCTCTGAACAACTGCATCGCGATTTACGTCCTTCAAATGACAGTAATTGTACACAGACTTGACATGGAAAGCTGGGAAGCTCAAAGAAATCCACTAGCAAACTGTTGCTATACAAGGAGACTGTAAATGGTGGTTATTTGAGCTCTGTAAAAAATGAAATAGCAATTCATCAAAAATATAAAGTAATATTACCTATAAGTACTTCTTCAATTAAGAGAGTATCAGCATCTCAAATAAGTTTCCATTTCCAGGGATATGTATGGCAACTAAGCTGCAAAGGGTTGCTTGAGGCTGGAATATGGCACAGAAAAAAAAAAAAAAAAAAAAAAAGAAAAAAAAAGTCATAACCCTAGCAGAAGAATTTTAAGATGCATGGGAAAAAAAAAATATTTTAATTATCTTTAACTTGCATAAAATGGAAATGAGTAGCAATGTATTTCAGCACAGTAGCTCAGAAATCATGCTCAGGCCTATAAATGGTTCCAGTTATTCATCACCAGCTAAATATTTACCTCTGTGTGTGCCTCATACAGCCATCATCATGGCAACAACAGTCTTGCTACTTTGTTTGATACTAGTCGAGAGCTTTCTAAAAGCAGACTTAAACCTTTTCCAGATTCAGTTGTCTTATTACTGGATCCAAAGTATTTCTAATTATCCTTCCAACACCTGCTTTCCTACCTGGAGGAGAAATATTAACTCTAGAATATGATGTGAATTAAGATGAATAATTACTGTCTCCCCATTTCTACTGGTTATATTTCCAACTTAGCCTGATTTATATCAGTTCACAGCCCTATCTATGGTTGAATGTATAATGCCAGGCTTTTAAATAAGCAACGTTCAATGCTCCAATAAAAACACAAAATTTTAATTTTGCCTGCAAAAGATAAGGTTTGTTCTGGAGGAAAAAAACCCCAAACAACATTTTTATTGATCAGCCCCCCAAATTTCATTGATCAGAAATACTTCATAAACAATTAAAGGAAAAGAAGACATGCAAAGCACAAATGTTTGTTTTGTCATAATCCCAGCAAGAGGAAAAGCCCTCTAGATTTTAGCAAAGCAGAAACCTCAGTGCTATGAAATGGTACAATTCCATTGAAATGCACAATAATATCCTGGTTTATCCCCACAGAGACATTAATTTTATCATGATTTTTGATCTCTGGTTATGCCAGCACAGGGACAGTGAGAGGTAATCCAAATTAGCTAAAAATACAAAGTTAAAGGGGATTAGTTAAAACTGCCTTAACAACTATGAGGCTTCTCAGACATTCAGAATTAATGTAGCCTTGTTTCAGTTTAGCTTAATTCATTTTTAAGGCCAATTTATGACCACTTGAATTCCAAGTGTCTGGTTGTCCACAACTCAAAATGCAGTTAAAATAATCCATTTTTACAATCCACTTGGATGCTTTTTCCCAGTGAAGACCACAAAATAAAGCCTAAGAAAACCTGACAAATTCTTTGGAAGGCTGCTGAATAGAAATTACCCCATTGCTTCTGCAGTTACTGCCCACAGGACAGAAGTGACATACCGCTCTGCATTTCAGGAGCAATCTCTTCCTGACTCCTCAGTCTCACCACCACTGATAATATGCGTGTATTATAATAAGATTTAGCAATATGAGTTTCATGGTAAAATATACCAAATGCCCTCTGTCAGCTGTTCTGTGTCTCCTCTACTGGTCCGCAGTAGCGGATAATTACCTTTTCACAAAAAAAATACTACCAGTCCCAACTGCTGTAATCAGCTGTTAATTACATTTCCCTTGAACTCAACCTAATTGAAACTGTAGCAGTCAACCCATCTAACTGCTCCTCTGCTCAGGCACTACAGAACTCCCAGTTTTAGCCTTTTGCCTTCTACATATTTACTGACAGCCAAATGAAAACATGAACTCCTCCCCTCAGCCCCAGTTTGGTAACTTTAAGTTGTCACAGCCATTTCTTAGGAAAATCTAAACTTCTGTCAAAACAAGGAGGGATACAGTGGAACAAGCAATAAAAGCATCCCCTCTCTATGCATCATCGAGGCTGCATCGCCTGGAGCACTGTGCTCCATTTTGGGCATCACGCTTTGATGAAGATATGGAGTAGACTGAGGAAGTCCTGAGAAAAGCTCCCAAAACTGGCTAGGAGACACAGCCTACAGAGATAGATGGAATGAGCAGCAACTCTTGGATCTTGGGAACACACAACTGAACGGAAACAGTTTCCAAAAATGCAAAAAAGCACAAGGATAGAGAGAATAAACTGTTCTCCACACAGGTCTTGATTTCTTTTTCATTTCCAAATTCACCAAGGGTCATTTAAAGACTGAAGTAAAGGAAAACATATTTACATTGAAATAGATTGCCTGAAAAAAAGGGTACCGGAAGCACCACTATAGGCTATTTCTATATATCAGAGAAAAACTTTCCAAGAATGATGCATTGGGGTAGAGGAATGGCTTTTCTAGTCTTGTGAAACCCCATCCAGTCCCACTTTTTTTCAGAGATAACATACTCATGTACTCACATCATGAACTCAACAGAGCTAAGAGCTGCTCTTTCAAATCGATGGGAGCTTCATCACAGACATGCCCCAGTCAGTGTGATGTTACGTGTGTGTGTGCCAGAACAGCGGGGTAGGTGACATGGGCACATCTGCTGTCCTGCTTTCAGGAGATGCTGGGCATGTGCCTCCTGCTTCCTAGGAGATTATTTTTTAAAAGAATCAGAAACATTGGACAAATCTACTTCATACTTCATTGATCAGTTCTTAAGACATCCACCCAAAAAAGTCCCCTGATGTAAAGGGAGTGAAATTTTCAAAAAGTAAATGAATTTTTTTTTAAAAAAAAAAGTTGGAACAAATTCCAACTGAAATGGGTCTAGCCATTGTAGACCTCACGACATGATCCACTCTGTATTGCCTGTATCCTGCAGACACACCTTTTGTCTCCAAGCCAGGGGGAAGGTCAGTGCTCCAGAGGCAGCTTAGGCAAGTCCTTAATATGCTTTAGAAAAACATGGTGCTAGCTCACAGAGTTGTGAGAGCATCAGGATGCCATCAGCTGTGCACTGATCTTTAGGCAACAGGCTGAAAAGCAGGAAAAAAAACAAGAGTGGCATCCTGAGAACATCCAGAAAACTGATGAACCCATTCAAACTCAGCTGTTCAGCAGTTCTAAAGAGAATGGTCCTTTTTGGGTTGAGAAATAACGCGATGTTTCAGAGACAGATGGGCAACACCGCTCTCATCGCTCTGCTGGGACTGCTCTACACCCTTGTAAGCAAAACCTGTCCCCTCCCTCCTTCCAGGCCCCTTTGCAGATGACCGAATGCTGCTCACTCAGGCTTGGCCACAGCCATGTGAACAAGGAGATTTCAGGATGGAAAAGCCACAGGTGTCTCCCAACCTGGACGGGCCAGCACCTCTGATTCCCTGCTGTCTGCTCTTGTCCCTCCACTGCCACCAGCAGTGTGAGAAGCCCCACCTCTGTCAGGAAGTTATTTATTTCCTAAAAAGTGACTTTTATTGCCATTAGCTTTTTAACACACTTCCCACCCTAGCACACTCAGCCAGTCAGCCAAACTAGGGAAACGAACATGCAACCCAAGCATAAATGTGCTGCTGTTTGCCCTTCCGAGCACAGTAAAAGTCAGTCAGGCATTTTAATTGGCAAAATATGGGGTTACTGAAATGTTGGTTTGTTTGGTTTTTTTGTTGTGTTTTTTTTGTTTTGTTTGGGGTTTTTGTTTTTTTGTTTTGTTTTGTTTTTTTAACCTTTCACATGTGGCATGACATCTAATCAAATTTCAGATCTCATACAGCCCAGCACAGAGGGAGGGCAGCTGTAATTCATAGCTTTCACTAAAGCAGTAACATTTTTGATGCTTGAAGGAAAAAACAGCAACACAAGTTGTCAACAGGACAACCTTGTGAGTCCCCGTAAAAACTAAAGAGTTTCCACCACAGTTTATATAAAATCTGCTTCTGTTGGTCCTTAGTACTGTGGCCACCAGAGATAGTCCAGTGTTCAAAGACTATGTTTAAGAGAACTGTGTTGTAAGACTGACATCCCAGGAGGAGCAGAGGTTTGAATGATTTATCAGGGATTTGGAGTCAGGGCAGCTCCCTTCCCTGCCCAGTGCTCCACCACGTCCCTCCATGGCAGGGATCCAGTCCAGTTTCCACAGAGAAAAACGTATTCCCAGCAGAGCTCCCTGTGCTGACCCTAGCCCACTCATCAATATCAAACTATACCATTATTCATGACTACAAGACCCTTTCCTCAGTGACATATTTTGCAAGTCCTGCTACTGGTTTACTACAAAGCAAAATGAGTTCCAAAAAAAGGTTTGCAAGCTGGCAGGATTCTGTCCAGACGTACCAAACTTCAAGGCTTTAGAAAACTCTTCCCTTACAAAAATAAAATCTTTATGTATAATAGTTATTCCGTCACCTCAAGATGAAATAGGCTTCCTCAACCTCTTTTTTTTTTTTTTTCTTCTAGGCAAAATAATGTAGCTCATCCCTGGAGGACGGTGCAGGTGTGCGTGTAGAAGTGCCAACTTTTTGCCTTTCCCACCGAGAGCAGCCTGGGATAGACATCCATTAAATATGCAAGAGAAGTTGTCTCACAGAAAAACTTTTCGCTATTTACTCCTCAGCTGTGGATAAGAAACTATTAGGCATAATAACCCTAACCCTATTTTTCTCCAAATACTTTTACTTTGGGTTATAGAACAAGCAGTGAAAACCTTGGGCCAAGAGGTGAATGCCTTGGAAAAATGGAAGGTGTTGAAAATGGATTTCCAGAAATACCTGCAGGGTTAATTAACGGGTTTTGTTAGTGCTCCTGCAGCAACACACCGACAGACCTTTTCTTAGTCTTACCAAGTAATTTGTTTACGGTAAGTTCTGTATCTGTTTCTTGTGCCAAGTTTCTTAGAAAAAGCTGTTGTCTGTACATAGGCCCTGAACTCTGCTACTCAGATGCACCCCAAACCAACCACAACCTTGGAAATACACTATCGTTTTACTCTGGAAAGCAAATAACTAATCCTGTCAACTTTGGAGTCTGATGCAAGAAAGATACAATTGAAGGCTGTTCCCTGCCTTAAGTAAAAAGTTACTAGTGGTAAACCTATTGACAAAAGAAATCTTTATCATCTTGGGTGTACAATGAATTAATTTGCTTTCTGTCTTACCACCAGCACACCGGAAGCAATCAAATGCAACAATTTCAAAAGGCTATTACCCACTCACTGTTGCAAAAGGATCGCAAAAGATAGTTTTGATTTGTTTTTGGGTTTTTTTTCAGGTCTTATTAAAATAAAATGCAAGTAGAAACTCTTATTTTCTTCTAGCATTTGAAAACATTCTCAGGGTTGGGAACATTCTGAGCTGATCCTTCTTCCTGCCTCTGGCAGCAGCAGGGATCTTGATGCCTACCTGAAACAATTAGGAAGCAATTATACCCTGTCGATAAAGTATTTCATTGAAATTAGAGTCAAAGATGTGTAATTTTATGACTTCTATTTGTTATTGATGAGATGGGCTGAAGCAGAGAAATCCAAGTGCAAGGCATCCTTTTTTTTTTTTGAGATTTCTTGCATATAATTCACCTGCTCCTTCGTTTGCCCAGTCCCAAATGACTTCATATCACAGCACTTGACCTGTGGACTTTACCGGATCACAATAATTGCTGCTTTGAGGAAGAATCTAGGGGTTTTAATGACTTTTTGGTGACTGTGTGTGCAATGGTATAGTGGTTCCCTAAAACTCAGGGGGCTGGGCAAAGCCATGCCTCCCTGAGAACGTGCTGACAGCAGCAATTTTCCTGCCCTGTCTGGGGGTGGCACCATCTCCCTTGAATCGATGTACAGCACCTGGTCCAGAGCTGGTATGAGGACTAATGAACACCTTACATCCTCATCTGTTTTTCTCCTGATTTTTTCAGACTGATTTTGTGGAAGCCTGCTTTGGTCTTACATGATTTCCCTCCTTGCTGAACTGTATCAAATACCAGCAACCCCCCTCCGGTCAGGCACTTCTGTCCTCCCCTCCCAAACCCCACTTCCACCATTCTCCAAGTTACTTCCAGACAAAAATTGTAATAGAGAAACAAGACCGCCCATATGCAGATGTTTGGAACAGAAGTAGATCACAAGCTTTAGAGAAAGCCACAAGTAGTAAAAAAACCCCCAAACTTCCAGAAAGATAGTTTCTTTAAACCAGATATTAATTTTGTATATGCCTATATATCTTCAAGTAATTGTGTTGATCAGTATTTTAGAGATAACAGCTTGCTCACATAACTATATGATCCCTAATTACTGGAACAAAATTTTGTGTCTTCAACATCTCTGGCTTTTGACTATATAAAATGCGTGCATAGGGTTCTTTGTAGGCCTAAAATCTTCAGCCAGGCCATATGCTAGACATTAATTTCCTTGGGTTTTGGCATAACTTTCAGAGTTCTTTCCTCTATAATTTGCTCGACATAAAAGATGTGAGACTACCTAAGAGCATAAAGTATTCTCTATATTAAGCTCCACTTTTATACATAGAGGGACATAATCCCTTTATATAACCCTACAGAGAATACACACATATTTTAGCAGAACACCACAGCCTGTTCAGGGTACCCTGGGAAACCAGCTCACTCTGCTTCGGAAGACACAGTCCTGCTTATGCCAACCTCTGCGCAAAATGAAACCCGTAGTTTGGAGGCAGCATGTGAAAAGTGACTTTAGTTACTTGTCTGCTGCTGTAGCCCTTGACCAAGCTGTGCTGGCTGCTGAACTCAGCCCAATATGAACTGCATTAGTGCCCAGGCTGCTGTTAGCTCTGCTCCTGGTGTGTTTCTGGAGGCAGCCTTCCACCAGTAACCAGAGCTCCCAAACACATTCCTACTCCAGATTTGCTCATACTAGCCATCTCCCTTCCTCCCTTCCCTGCTTCCCTCTTTTTCCTTTTTTTGGTGTTTGTTTTTTGCTTTTGTTTTTGTTTTCTTTCACATTAGGAGAGCAACTCCCATCAACCCTTTTCAGGCAACCACCTGACCCTGAAAGACCAATTTGGAAGAGGAAGAAACCAAAGCAAAACAAAATTGCATGTAAAATAGGAGTTGGCATACTTGGAAAGATCTTATTTAAGGGGAGGGGGTTTGTCCCCCGTTATTCAGTGAGTGCCCAAGGCAGAAGAGCTCTTGCAATTCACCTGCAGGCTCAGCTTCCTCCTACAGAAGCCCAGCTGTGCTCCTTGTGAGGCATCCCTTGCTGCTCTGTCTTCCATATCTAATGCATTCCCAGCTAAACTGAAAATTGGATCAGGATTTTGTTGGTGTTGTTTTTAACTATACTACAGGAGAGTGACCTAAAAATTAAACACATTTCACAAAACCTTAGGAGAAACACACCAAACCACTGAAAGTGAATCTAGAAAGTCAGCCAAAGTAGTTACCTACCTGTTCTTAAATTTCATTTAGTGCTTTTACATTCTTTTTACTTCAATATATGATGCAACCGATTCACATCAAGTTAACTGAGGGTTGGTTGTTGGTTTTTTTTTCTCTAATGTTTCTATTAAAGGTAGCAACACAGAAACATCTAGTGGAACTGAGGCACTGTACAGGAAATTCAAAAGTTTACATCTTTTTTGAAGGTCCTAGTAAGATTTTTCTGCAGCTGCACTTTTAAAAAGAAAAGGGAATGAAATTTCATTTTAATTGAGCTATTGACCAGTGATAAATCATACTTATTAATGTATTAGAAATGTATTTGCTACATATTTATTATATTGCACACAGCCAGTCTACAACACTCAGGACCATTTTCTATATTAATGTGCTTTCCTCAATGCTTGCAAAACCAGAAGCAAGCTGACCTGAAACGCCTCCGTCCTACACTAGGCTTGAGAAAAGGCTTTTTAGCATGGCTTAGTTTGGAAAACAGTTACCCAAGCTAAAATTGCATTTTGCCACATGGAGATCATTAACTAACTTTACTTTCCCTCAAATACACAAAGCTGCATTGCTGTGCAATCCTTTTAAATATTCTTTCCCTCAAACTCTTTCTTGCCTACCCCCACATCTTTGGTGGGATGGGGCTGGGGCAGCACCCTTGCTCCTGCAGAGCACCCCTGGAGCAGGAGCTGGGTGGGGGGCTGCCAAACCACAGCTGGAGATCAGCAATCAGGCAGCCCCTCACCACCAACTCTCAGAGCTGATGGAACAAAACTCCTAAAGCAGTTTGCTGTCACCCAACAGGTCCCTGAACTAACACAGCAGTGTTATATGCAGAAAAGATTACATGCAAAATCTCAAATTTCTGAGATTTTTCAGTTTCCTGGGAATGTTACAAACAAGCAAATGGAAATGGGGACCACGTACCCCATTTGTTGTTGGGAATACGTGCTGTACTCAGTCACACAGGTTGTCCCCAACCAGATTACCTGGCACCCTCTCCCTATCTATGACATCTTTGTGCTACACACCTCCAAGTACACAAAGTATTTACACGTCCCAGTTCTCTGCTTGCTGGAATACCAGTTTAGAAGACAGATGTTTGCTTTTCCCCCTCCACTAGTTTCATTCTATTTAACACAAAATTATTAACATGTTCAAAAACTTCTGAAAGCACATAAGTCTTGTATTTCACCTGAATAGGAGTGTTCCAGAAAACATACGCTAAACTTTTTTTTAAGAATTCTGGAGAATTAAAGTGACTTTTCTATAGGTAATAGAAGATTGCTGACAATAAGAGCAATAATCTTCCAGATGCAGTAATTTTCACAAGGCACTTTAGGTAGTGGTTTCATCCTAAGGAGATGGATACATGATTTGTAGATGGGTCACATTTATCTTCCAACTACTGAACCACCACAGGTAGGGTTAAGCACCTCATTTTTTGCCTCAGATAACATGATGTGTCCCTGGTACAAGTAAGAAAGATGTATTCCCAAAATGGGATAGTGTCTGGGACAAGACCTGTAGTTTGCATAAATTACACCAGTATGCAAGATTTAAGTGGGAGTAACCTTGGAATTACACCAGCATAAGAAAAATATTATAGTTTATTTAATAAGATATCATGTGGCAAACTGAAAGGAGCCAGCAGGCTCCACGTTTTGCATCACTGCTCTCATATCCTGCAAGCAAACCTGCTGCTCCCATCTGTGGTGCCACCTCTGTGCCTTCTGAAGCAGGTATTAAAGGTGCATTGAACAGTAAGTGGGAGCACAGAACTACATTACAACTCAAGGCAGCCATCAACATGTTATATGGCACATACCATCATCAAAATCACTGGTTTTCATCTTCTCCCAGAGACCAAAGCCTCCAAATTGGTAGGCTGCAAAACGTAAAGAATTAGAATGAGCTCATGCACAGCAGCAAGGGGTAATGTTGTTGGTTTGGGGATTTTCTTGGTTTTGGTTTTTTTGTTGGGTGTTTTTTCTGTTTTGTTTTTGGTTGTTTTTTTTTTTTAATCAAATGTGTAATAGCTGACCTGCTCATCAGTTTTAAATTACCCACAGCACTTGCTCACAGACAGAGATGCGGGAAGAGGTCTGGTTGCCGGAGGCAGGCAGTACCTGAAGGCTGCGGGAAGACCACCTGCCTTGGCCAGGGGAAACATGGAGTAGGGGACAATCTGTGGAAGACAGGGAATTCAAATGTTTATCCTGAGCTTGGTTTATTCCACACAAATTTGCAAGGTAGAGTCATGCCTGAAGTTTCCATGTGAAATGCTGGCATAACTCCACTTTTTTCTTTTCTGTTGTTCCTGTAACCACCATTATTTTGTCATGAAAAGGGAATGATTTTAAGAGGTTTTGATATAAATGCTACTAGGCAAAATCTCCATCCTTAGAGGTGTTCAGCCTTCCCAAATTTAACCAAAGTCAAAGCAACATGATCCTTCTGATAGTTGCAGCTTCAAGACCACATGGAACCAACCACCCAGACTGTCCCCAGCTACAGCCATACCTCTTTACCGCTCCCTCCCAGCCACTCCACAGCACTGTTTCCACTCAAAAATTCCCTTAAAAGACCAATCCTAATTCATAAACCATTCAAAAGCATGGTTTGTTCACCATAACGGTAGAATACTATTTTTTAACAACAGACTGAAGACTTCCACTTCTAACTATAGCAAGGTTTCATTCATTGCTGTCTGTCCCCTTTTTTGTGGAAGCTGTGATTTATAGCCCCAGCCCAACTGGCAAGCACTGGCCTGACCTGCCTGGCATTTCTGCTTTTAGGTCCTACGCTCCCGTGCCCGCAGCTGCTGCCTGCGGCTTTGATGTATGCAGTGCTCGCTGAACCCACGGCTGTTAGCACCAGTGCTTCCCCTGACATTCTGTAGAGCAGTGAGTTTTCTGCACTGATTTGCTGCTGGGATTATAGGTTTATTCCTTCAAGCCTGACTTATTCAAAGGAAAAGAGGAAAGTTTTAAAACTGTTACTTCTATAATTAGGGTTACTACATCTTTTTAACTTTACTACTATATAACTCCTCCTTAAATTTATTTTTTAATCACAACTTTTGTGATGGTAATGAAGTTGTCTATGACCTAAGCTTTTCTATTTTTAGTTTACCTTTCTTATTCCCCATAGATCTCCTTCCTCATGCCTCCTTTGTATGACCCTAAGCAATGTCATTCATAATTATTTTTTCTTATTTTTCAAAGTCTTCTTCATCACTCATTCGCCATCTGTTTCAGCCATACATTGGAGAAGAACATATCTTTAATTTGTCTCAATGAGATCAGTTTTATTCCACTCACTTGCCATGTACGTCAGTCTGGGCTAATTTACTTGAGTGAAGTCACCCATACTCTCTCCACTTGCATTTCATCAGCAATGTGTGCTTGTAGGCTTGGCTTTGCTAAAGCTGGCAGCTCTTCCTTCAGCCTGTATTTACCATAGCAAGCTGTATGCAGATGATGTTTGTTCCATCTCAAGTCAGTGATGCTGCTACACCTTCTCTAAAGATCATATAGAATAATTGATTTTTTTTTTAATAGGATATGGCAAGCAGTCAAATCTTAATAGCTCTCCCGTTGATTTACCCAGTTTATTAATCTAGAGCAAGTTTCAAGCCATCCAAGTTATTTCTTTTGTTGTTAAGGGACTTGGTCACAGAAGTATCAATGTAAGTCAGGAAGCTTCTTCTCTACAGTGTTAGACTTGGGACAGGTACAGTCTGGGATGACCAACATGATCTGATGCTACCCCATCATGACTTCTGAATGACTACTGCAACATGATCTGCCTCTGCGGGACCAAGTAAAGCTTTTGGAATGACCTTGCAGCTCAGCAAGACAACTTTTAAAATATTAAAAGATATAAGATGGAAGGATACTGATGACGGGACATATGCTCCCTATGAGCATGCTTAGGACTAGAGGGGACTGAGCTAGAACGAGCTGACTTTCATTTCGTATTCCCAGAAGTGAGCTGCATGCTTTCCTCTAGTGGCAGAAGAGAAACAAACCCTGGCAGCTCTTTCCGCAAAATCTTGTGAACAACTTTTCTCAAACATTTTGTTTCATTAAAGACTGAGAAACTCTGGAATGTTGTCTGTTGCGTAAAGTGTCATCAAAAAAGTTACTTTAACTACTGAAATTTTGAAGAAAAATATTGGAAGGGAACAAACTTCTGAATATTTCCCCCCTCAACTGCCTTTCTCTAGCCATGAAACACTGTTCCACTGAATATATTCCAGCCAGCACTTGTCAGTGCCAAATCCCTCCAGAAGTAAATGTCTACCCAGCACTCACATCACCACACGGGGGGGGGGGGGGGGGGATTCTGGTTGTTATAATGAGTCCAGGTGGGCTTGTTGTGAAGGAAATAAACACACGCTGTATTTAGCTGCGCTGCATGGGTATGTCTCTCAGGACTAGGCATCACCTACAAACACGAACAGATTATTTACACTGGAGGAGATGAGCTGAGTACAAGCTGCAGTGAAAGCCATCCTCGCCTACCATCGACAGCAGACCTCATTTATAGTCAGCCTGCACAGCTCAGGCTTGACCACAACACAAACCCTTAGTTCTGAGCGACTCTTAAGATACAGTTCCCCACGTATTCTTAAAAGGATGCTAGGTGCAAGGTTGACACAAAACATTATAAATCTTCTGTTTAGAAAGTCCCAATAGCTCAAGAACTTGAGGCATATTGTATTTCCTTCAACAGCACAAAGAAAAGTACTGTCTTCTATCTTAACATTCAAAATCTATTCCCACAGAGAAAACAACTTATTAGTAAACAACTAACATTTCCCACAGTGAAAACAATTTATTTCCCACAGAGAAAACAACTTGTGAGCAGAAAGCACACTGGAAAGGCAATCTGGGTTCTGTGAAGCGGCTGCTCATCAATAACACTACTTTCAAAACATGCATTATAATGACCTCTATTAGAGCGCACATAGTACGGTGTATTACATCAAATGCCTACATTACTGTGACTTCATATCTTGATAGCAGAAAAGCAGTAAATCTTCTCATATCCCATGTGTAATCCTGACACACCTGGAAGTCTTGGTTTAGAAACTGGGAAGCGAAGCCTGGCATTGTTTATATCTCAAACAGCCTCCGCAGAAAACAGCCCCGTTAAGGACAAATCTCAATTTCCATTTTTTATTCCACCAAGATTGCTCAAATAATATAAAGGTAGTTCTCAAAACATGATTGCAATTAGGTTCGCAGCAAAGAACTATCCTAAGGTGTGCTATCAAATGGGAAAAAAAAAAAAAAAAAGAAGAAAATTAGAAGGTATCCATATTAACCAATGAGTTCACCTTCAAGCAGTGTAAAATTCAGTGCATGACATTAACCCCATAAAGCAACTAACAACATGAAAAAGGACCAAAGAAAGCTTGGTTTTAAGTTAGATGTCTAGAGGTCAAGGTTAGAAACTCAAAATATTCTCAAAAAAAAAAATAATTACTAGTAATTAACTTAGTCTTTTTCTTGACAGGAGCTTTGCTTCCCTATGGCATGCGATCTGCATACAGCATTGCCTAACCCAGCTCTGAGGAGCTGGTGTTTATCCTCCATCAAGGCGATCCATGAGTGTTTGCATGTTTGCGCAGCATGATCAGGGATGTTTACAGAACGATTCATCATTTCATTCTGTCTTGTCCAGAATCACTGACTGTTCCTTGAAGCAGAACAGCTCCAAGAAAGGTCCACACACTTTTCCAACTAGATTAATTAAGCTTTGAATGCACTGGTACTTTTACATAACATCACTCAGGATAGATCAGTCATGCTTCATCATGTACAATGTATTTTCAAAACTCGGAGAAGTAGTCTTTTTTTGATTAGTGTATTTTTGTTTAGGGAAGAAGGAAAGGGTTCCTTTTACATGCTTACCTTCTACAGGTCTTGTACCATTAACTTTCTGCTGCGCAAGAACTGCAAAAGAGCTACCAGCAAAGTTGCTTTTTTATTTTTTCATGGTTTTGTCTTCTACCTTTCATAAATACATTAACCAGCTTTCCCTAGAGTACGTGTTCCATCACAAACAAACTACAAATGAGGACCTCCAAATTTTACCCCAGATGAAACACTCCTGAATGGCACCACCACAACACAGAAGCATTGGTATTCCTTATTCAGGAAAAAGGACAGCATACATACACTTCTCAGGCTGTGGATCACATACGATAAAGTAGCGGCTATTTTATAACTTAGAAGTAGTTAACAAAAATCAAAACTGCCATTTTTTCCAAGTGCCTTTGGATGAGCATCTTCCAGCCACAAATTTTTGATGATCTCCTCCTAGACCAGCTAGCACAGGGATGGCTGAGAGACACATTTTCTCCCAAGGCTTGAGCAGACCTGTACCTTGCTGCCCTCACTCCTATTTCCAGCCCCTTCGGCACAGAAAGTCACAGTACCAAAGCCCACCTCCTCCAGTGCCATGCAAATAGACAGCAAGCTTTGACCTAGCAATGAGGCAGAAAAACCAGGAGTAAGACACCAGCCTTGTTCAGCACCCTGAGGTGTTTTGGGTTGGAAATTCTGTTGCCCTGCTTCCCCCCAACCCATTCCCTTGATTGATGGTGTCCTGGCACGAGTGGTCAGAGAAGCTATGGAGGGGATGGCAGCCTGGCCACAGCTCCTGTTTGGGTGATGAACCAGGAGGGCTGCACAGCCTTTGAGCACAGAGTGAGGAAGTCTGACTACAGCAAAGAAAGAATGAAATCCAAGAAACAATCAGCTTTTAACGCGAGGCTCACTTGGGGGAGTGAATCTGTGGGAAACTGACTTTCCATCACTTTAAAATCAATGTTGAGTAAGATCAGAATGAGGCCTTCTGTGATTTTATCTTTTTCCCATTGCATTTCATATTCTTAAAGCTGAGCTTTGTTATAAGGAATCTATTATCGGGTCCTCATGCAGGCACAGTTCCCATTAGTGTCAGGAGGAGTTACCGTACGCCTGCTTGTCGAGAGGAGCACAGGCTCCCCCGTGGCAGGGCTTCTTTCAAAGAAAAACCTCACAGAACTATTGAGCAAAACTACTTGAAATTTTAAAACCCTTCAGGCAATGATTATAGCTCTATTTTCCTTGGAAGGACCAGTAAAGGCCCCCATTATCCAAAATAATACTGGTATTTGATACCTGGCAGTAGCTCAAAACATTCATGACACGAGAGGACACCTAAGTTACACTTCAAACAAGAGCATGTGCAGCTGGCTACTTTGCCAGCCTGCTATCTCGGGCCTTCCTGGGAAAGAAATATTTGTTTTTCAAGTTATCTTCAGATCTCCATTCCTACCTTCATGGAGTAACCGTGCTTGCAGAGCTTTTCTTGCTGTGCAGGCCCAGCTCCCGTGGCTGCAGGCAGCTCCCCGCGGGGTAAGTGCTGCACTTGACCCGCCGGGCCAGCCCGCAGCAGCAAGAGCGAGCGCTCTGCCGAAAACCCAGGCCGAAGGGCACTTTGCCAGCGCTATTTCGGCCACGACTCGCCTCCTCCCAGCACATTGCAGATTGCATGGGGCAGCCCTGCTCTTCCCAGGGGTGGGAGGACAGCAACATTGCACCAAGGGGTCAGCAGAGGGTTAAACACTTTATTGAAGGGGCACAAGGTAAAACTCCCTTTTTCCATGATGTGAGCACAGAGAACAAGTAAATGCAACTCTCGCTGCCAGCAGGGAGGTTGTGACAGCACTTGATAGTTTTTTCCTCCATGAGACTGGCCTGTTACAAAAACATTTTCATAAAGATAATTATGGTTTTCAGTAATACATATGGCACTGAAATCTGAAGCGATGAGTCAAAATATATTGACATTAGAAATGAATTGGACTACAGCAAAAATTACACAAGGCATATTATGGCAGTGGCATGGAGAACTTTGCTTCTCCCTTCCTCTGAAAAAAAAGCAGATCATGTCCAAAACAATTCAGCATAATCACCTAATGAACTTAGTAGTAACATTTATTTATCCTTCATTTCCGTTATCATAGTGTCCCTTCTCTTCCCAGCACTACAGTGGCTTTTCTCCACTATAGCACAGCCACATCAATCTCTGTCCCAGCTGGGGGGGGGGGGGGGGGGGGGGGGTCGGACGGCGGGGGGACACACACCAGCATTTGGGCCAGTTGCACTGCCAGTGCCAATGTGTTTTGCTATGTTTTGTTAACCTCAAAACTTTGCCTTCAGCAATCTGCTTAAAACTCAAGCGAATGGGGGTTGAAACAGGAGAAGAAGGTGCAGCAGCCTCTCTGCCGAAGCCTTGCTGACTGTCCTAGTGCGTTTCAGGTCTGCAGATAAAAGGATCAATAGTGACATACTGTAAGAACTCGTTCTTGAGCTTTATGGAAGTCCCACCAAAGGCATGTGTGTACATGTGTGTTTACACACCTGTTGGGTAATTACAGCAGAGCCCACACACCCAGCGTGCACTCACACACGCAGCCCAGGGGCAATCCCCCCCTCCACCCCCCGGCTCTAGGCACTGCACAGTGATGGTCAATAGTCTGAGGTAACTTCTGCCTCGAGGAGATTAGAGCCTAGTCCTTGAACCAGAGACACTGAGTGTTCGGAGGCAGGAGATATGAAAAAAAGGTGATGTGAAAAAAACTTTGAAATATGGCACAAGTATATCTGAAAAAAAACATTGAGGACTTGATGGCTGTTAGGTCTGACAAGTGCATGCAGCCTGGCAAGCAATCGTCATCTCCCCAACTGTTCAAAAATAGCGAGTGTCCCCAATCCTATGATAAAAAAGCAGAAGCTAAATGGAGCAGAGAATATGGCCAGAGTTCAAATTCACTTGTGGAAAGCCAGATGACAGGTTTTGCAGTCAGTAAGACACGAGGAGAACTATGTTCTGATTTGTGTATTACAATGCAAATAGATTGCAAACAAGTTCCTAATCTCGCTGCATTTCAGAATAAACTTTAGTTAATTAAAGTTGGCAGGACTTCTGAAAGAAATACAGCAGTTACCTTCAACAAGTATTTGCTGCAGTCACACATACAAAAATCTTGTTTATTATTCTGTAAGTATGTCTGTTGAAGCAGACCATGAAAATTTTGGCTGGTGACACAAAGCAACGTGTGCTTGCCGAGGCAGATGTATTGTGCAAATCCTGCATTGCACAACACTAAAACAATTGCATTTGAATAACAATCGAGTCCTGGTTTTGCCTTGTGGCACCATGGATATGTCCTACCAGGATCCTTCCCACTACAGCCCAGTTAGCCAGTTCTGTCTGTGTACTTGCATACTAAGCATTAAAAAAAGTCCCTACACATTGCTGTGCCTCGAATGAAAAGTTGTTCAGCAGAGTACATACTGGCAGTGAACCCACATGTCCAGTTCACTCTTCGCCCCTGCAAAGCACATTTTCCCCATTTTCTTGACATTCAGCTTTGATCAGAGACAAAAATTTTAGTCAGTGTGTGTACAATTAAATTACAATCTTGCCCCCAAAGCAGGTAGCTACTAGCTTTCAAGTTACTTCTTTTTAGGAAGGACTTTCTTTAGTAATTTACACAGTGACGTTGTTACATTATAGATCAACTTAGACATACTTGGTACCCACCAACCACAGTGTAATTTCCTGCCTTTTTGCTTCTGCAGCAGCTTCTCCGTCCAAGATGCCCGATTTAGCCACTTTGCTAAATCAGTGTCACAGCAGTGAAAGAGAGCTAGGGACCTATGCTCACCAAGATCACAGCCAAGAAAACCCAAGCCAACCTTTCCTGCACACATTCTCTTGTGGTGAGACTGAGAAACAGAAGCAAGCAGATCCTCCATCTCCTGTAATTAAATCACTCCATGGATAATACCAATAGCTCTTAAGCTACACAGGAGCATCATTCTAAGCCAGCGTGAGGACTGTAAAAGCTTGCCATCCTCAGGCAGGTCAAAAGAGTTCTTGATAGCCTAGTTCCTACAAGTCTGGACCAATATGAACAGTTTACCCTAAATTAGCCCATTGTTTATTAGCTGATAGAAGATTAAACTTTAGAAACACACACACCTCAGTTTCCCTAAAAACACATGACAGAGTTTCTCACATTCTGCGCACAGGCCAAGAACGTTGCTGGGCCCTCCTACCGGGCTTTTCTGGGAGTGAAGCGAGGTAACTGATGACACACGCTTGCAGCTAATTTGCATTCACTTTTATAGCAGCCCAGTTGACCTTTCTGCCCAGTTTCTTTATTCAGTAGGAAGATAGCTCACAGGAGATGTCCTTCCATGGAGCCCCTCTTAAGATCCCTGGATATTTTTAGTAGGTTTCCCACTAGTTAAATTCTGCAGAGACACCTTTCTCCTTTTAGACAAGGTGGAAAAGGATGAATATCTGACATTGCCAGGGAGGAAAGTGTTTTGAGTATACATATTACTATCAAGCTGATGTAAAAATACCTTTTATTAACCTAGAGAATAATGGGAAGCTGGGTAAGATTCTGTACTTTGTTAGTCTCTACATATGCTTTACGATAAATGCTATTGAAGTACTTTAATTACTTTTTTGTTAGCCATTCACTATTGAAAGGACTAGACTTGTTTATATGATCTCAGAGCTCAAATATGAAAGTAATTGGCATTTCTTCTGATCAAAGGAAGTGAATTATTTCTGTGCTGAATTCAAAAGAAGTTCTCGTAACAACAATGCATCTCAGAAGACTCTCATTACCATAATATAATCAGGTCTTTACAGGAACAGGATCAAATGCACCTTTGCACATTATAATATTCAAGTGATGTTAATTATCTTGCAACGACTACATTTTATTTTATGCCATGCAACTCTTTCAAAAAGGTATTTATACACTTGGTTATTTGGACAAACCAGATTGCTCACTTGAGCATTACTTAGAGGTTGCAAGCAGCCCTTTGTCCTTGGAAACGGGTTAAGAAATTGGGTCTCTGTTCAAAGCAGGTGCATGTTGACTAAACATGTCCCCCAGGCTGCTGAGAAGACTGTATGCTGTGCTGGAAAGAGCAGTAGGTGCCTTTAGTGTGAGCAGTAAAAATAAGAGAGGTGGATTCTTTCACATGGAGAGGTTTTATGTTGTGCCTAGAGGGAATGAGTCACAAAGACAGCAGCACTCATCTCCCCAAAAGTTCAGCATTTTGCAAGCCCTGACTTTCCAAACTTCACATCAGTCGCAAGAGCTGAGGTCATTTTCAAGTAGCTGAGATTAAACTAATGGCTTTATTGGAATTAATAGCTTATTTTGGAATAAGTGACATGAGAAGCTGAAGAAACCCATAACAGACGTGCTGTCACAGCAGCAAACTCACCATGAAGAAAGGAACCGGGCTAGGGCACAGAAGCGCTTCAACAAAACCAGCAGAAAATTAGTGATAGGAAGATAAAACTTAACCTCGCGTAGTAAAGGTGCACTGAAGGGATTGGCTTCCTCGGCCGGCTCTCTGCGGTGCAAAAGGAAGCATCGCCTTCCCGGCAGGGAGGGCACGGGCACCTCACCGGCAGAGGCAGGGCTGCTGACACCACCACCAAGTGTCCCTTGGCATCTTCCTGCGCTTGCAGAGGACGGCATGTGCTCTGAGCACATCAGAGAGGAGGCACGATGGGACCACCCAATTCCCCTGCGCACATCTGGCTGGAGAGGTGGGAGGCTGGCTGTGCTCACTTGGGGAGCACTAGCTCAGTGTGGTCAATCATCTTAATTATTGCGCTTTTCTGATGGTGTAACCAAACTATGACCCCTGCAGAAACGGGAAGTGCCGTGCTTCCAACAAGGGAATGATGGATATGGGAACCTGTGCTGTGGGTCTGGAACCACCCACGTTAAGAAAGCACTAAAGCACTCTGAGCCGACAGCAAGAGGGCAATGCGATAAGAGCTGACACCAGACAGAAAACAAACAGAAAGTCTTCAGAAATAAAAATCAAGGTTTATCTTTATGCGGTAGGAAGAAAGGGGACCAGTGAAGGGATACAAAATTGATGGGGCTGTCACTGCCAGAGGCAACAGCAATGACCTTAGCAGCTTCAAAGAAGACTAGAAGGAAGTCTAAGAGATAAAGGATGGAGACTGAATGAAGTCGCAGCAGTCAAGATAGCAGGCAAGGATGCTGACCATTTGTTTAGAAAGGACAGAATTTCAGAAATATTACTTAAGAAGAACTGACAAACTTAGGACACAATAGCAGAGAACAAAGTCCTCAAGCTAACTACAAGGAGATGGGCTAAAAAGGGACAGATAGTCACTGAAATTGAGTTACTACATAATCAATATTTCTTCTTGATGGTTATGAAACTACAGAGTCACTGCAAGAAATTGATATTTCCTCTGAAGTTTGGGATGTTCAAAGAGAAAAGGAACTTCCTGAGCTCCTTTGAAAATCCAAGACCAGGTGCTGACATCCATTTGTTCTAGTTAAGGTATGCAAATATATATATATTCGTGACCAAACGTAGAAACTTTCAGAGACCGCTTCCTCAAATTAATATATTAAACCAGCACTTGTATGTGACAGGCCAAGATACAATATGAACTATCTCAAGCAGCTACACAAGAAAATGAAATTTGAAAATGTCATTTCATAATTCTGGAATAAATTCAGAGATAATGAAATAGCTACCATGCTGTTCCACTTGAAATTTAATTCCAGAGTAATTCAAATGCACAGCACTGATTACCCATGCCATTTGTAGGGGAGGAAAAAACCCCAACAAAACGAGAACTCACACCCCAAAAAAAACAACCCACAAACAAAACCACAAGTGAGGGTACTTCAGTTCCAGCAAAACTGAAAGCAGCACCTATATTCCTACCAAAAGCAGAGGAAAAAAAATGTATCTCAATTAATAACAGTTCTTGTGTTTCCAGACATTACAGTCTCATGTACAAAAAACAAAAAAATGCGTTGTTCAATGTTTAACATGCCTGTTGCAGACCTAACGGACACAAAGGCTGGAGGCTTTCCACCGCCCCAGCCCGTGTGACCACCGCTCACGACGGGTGGCCACGCGCAGGTAGAACTTTTTTCTGATGATATGTCCGTAATGCAGCTGAAGCAACTTTGAAACAGGGTTCTGGTATCAAACTCCTCAAGCAGAAGCCTAAGGGTAGCTTGTTTTGGAAAAAAAATTGTGGGCTGTATTTTAAATTTCTTAAACATTTTAATGTACAGAAAACCACCTCCCAACCAGCAGGCTATCACATTCCGAACTGCTTTTAACCTGATTCTTACGAGAACATTTGACTGTGAAGAGCAGTAAAAGAAAAGAAAAGCCTCCTGCGTGTAAAACACCCTTCTGGGTGGCCCTGGAGTACAGAACTATGGGACCATAGAAAAGGCTAAACTGAAGGGAGCTCTGGAAGTCACTTTGTCCACCTTCCTGCTGAAGGCACTACTGTAAGTGATGTCACCCAGGCCCATGTCCAGCCAAGTCCTGAAGACCTCCAGAAAGAAACAGTCTTCCACTTCTCTGGGTAATTTATTCCAGTGTTTAATTATTCTTTCTTCTTTCTTTCTTCCCTGCTCTTCTTCTAACCTCACAGAACTTTCCCTGAAGCAATTTGTACGTGGTGCCTCTGATCCTACCACATTGCATCCTTATGAAGGGATGCACTTCACCTTCCTTGCAACTACATTTTTGATACTGGAATACTAGGTTACCCAAGTTTTCACTCCCCTAAGCTGACAAAGGCCAACTCCTTAACCCTTTCTTCGTGCACCAAATTCTCAAACCCTCTAATCACCTTGGTGGCTCTCCATCAGTCCTTCTTTAGTTTCTCCATGCTCTTGAATAGAGGAACACCAGAACTAGATTCTATTGTTCCAGGTAAGTATTCTGTGTAAGGCACAACACTGGCTAAGTAAAACATAATAACCACGTAGTTTGTCTTGGGATGCTGCAGCCCCCACACTTCCAGAGGCACGGGGGGACAGCGGGATGGGGCTGGCTCTGCGCCTGCTTACGCTGCTGCAGACAACAACCAAGTATTTCAGGCGGGCTCACCTCTCTCGCTAGGTGAGTGAGCCATGCTTGTTATTAACTGCTCCGGCATTAAAGGGAGTGTTATTTTTGACTGCATATAGTCTCTAAGAACTGAAGTTTTAACAAGCTATTCAAAGTTCTTTACTTGCCTCAGGATTTTAAGAGCAGATACTTTAAAACTGTCATAGAGCAGACGCCATCAGTAAATGTTAACTCTCCCCCTGCTCGCCGTAGCTTTGCAACGCTGCCTCAGTTGTGATGCTGAGGGTAGGAAACCAAAAATATTACAGAGAAACCTGAGCAGCAACTGCAGTGCACAAGTGACGATCAGTTTCTTCTCCCTGAACTACCTCTCTTGGCAAGGAGGGCACATTTTAGGTTTAGATGACTGTCGTGGTGGCTCTGCAGATCCCAAGAAGGCTGGTTGGAACACAGGCTGTTCCTTTGCACCTTTGGTATGCTGGGTAGTGTGCCGGGGTGTCCCTGGCCACACTTCAGAGCCACCAGATGCACTGATATCCCGACGGCTGTGCAAGCGGGATGTGCAGCCGTTCACTTGTGTCCTGCTTTTCAAATGCCTATAGGAAGGATGCTGTAAGCCTTGCCCTGAGGGACCATTCACGTTGTGCATCGGTCTCATACAATAGACTTTAAACATTATAGCCTAGGGGTTTGAGTCTGGACCTTTGCTTGTTCATGGTCTTTGGGGTCTGGGAGAGTGGGAGGATCTTTTTGATCTTTTTTTTATTTTCACTGCTTTCTCACACCCTTTCCTTTGCTTTTTGGAAGCAGCCAAGTTTTCTGAATGAAAACTGAGCTCTGCCCTTCATGAAACCCATGTGTTACTGCTGTAACACATCTACTGCCTAAATCATTACACTAATTCACACATTGCTTCCTTTACAGATGCACCAGCTGATGTTACTGTCATGACATCAACTAGTATTTGCCTGATGATAACATTCAAGCAAATGCTCCTGTATCTTATAACATAGTTTGGTGCTTCACCTTCCACCACTGTGGAAAAACCCAGCAATTAGATTTTTGCCGTTTGCTTGAATTCCTTTGACACTGAGTACAAGTCCCTTCCAATTGTGACACGTCCATGTTTTGGGCAGCAGCACGGACAGGATCTCAACACTATCTCGTACCATTAAAAAAAGTGAGCAAATAGATAAAATATCTGCAATTGCACTGGATTTCATCATCAGTGATATTTTACAGTTTGGGTATGCTATGCAATTAATATACTGGTACTGGTGAAGTGGCTGTCTAAGGACTTCTTAAAAACCCACCTAACCTTCAGGACAAGGCTTGTCAAGTAGAAAATTAATGTTTTCCAGTAGAATTTGCTTTGCCAGGAAAAAAAATAATTCTCTGCCTTAGGACTGTATTTTAGCCAGCTGTTAATTTTCATCCAATCCGATTAGGTTAAAAAATCCAGGAAAAAAAAACCCAACAGTTGTTGGATAGTTAATATGGCCATATTCTCAACAATGTGTTTAAAAAAAGAAAACTACTTCTTTGTAGTGGAATATGCTATTTGTCTCCCACGCACAAAGACAAGCGAAGCAGGTGGTGCATTGCAATCTGCACAGCAAAACCAAGCATCAGTTGGTGCTTCTTCAGTGCTTTGCTCCACTTTGACCATCACATGAAGCTGAAGTTTTGTCATGTTCCGTGTGCCCACCCCTCCCCCATCCGTTTCAGCTGACACTGCAAATCTCTACCCAACACAAGGGAAACTCAAATTTGGCAGAGAAGCTGGCAGCAGCTAAAATCCTGCTGAGTAGCACAGAGGTGCAAGTGGCAGGGTGACCTGTGGCCATGGGTGACCCAGCAGGCGAGGGACCTTACTCAGTACTACCACATCTGACATGCTTCAACTGTCCTTCCCGCCTGCTGCCACCTCTTCTTCAGTAAGGATGATTATTCATTAAAAAATAGGAAAGAATTTCACCTCACACACACACAATGACTGTTTGCTTTAGCAATGCACAAGGAAAAAAATGAATAGAAGATAGGGTACAGATATGTCCCAAACTGGAAAGGTGCTCCCCAAAATCTCCTATAACTAAGGCAAACAACTCCCCTTATTTAATAAACTGCTGAGGAGGGTAGAGTGCAGAAAGTATTTAGAAGACACTCAAACTGTGACAGAGAAAATAGTCACACTGACCTTTTAGTCCTTATATTTTCAGTTATGATCATTCTTATACAACTCCACCGCTGCAACTGAACCCTTTCTCACTGACCAGCTGCACTCCCCAGTCAGCAGCATGGACACTTACCGTTTCTAGAGATACCAAAAAACCACTGACCAAAACAGAAATGGTCACTTTTCAAGTCAGTCACGTATCTCAGCTAGGCAGCCTTTGCAGAGCTATTTTTTTTTTTTTTTTTTTTGGGAAGTCCCCAGGGGTTTAGCTAAATTGTGTTGGCATGATTACATGCAGTAATTACAAGAAAACAGAAGTGCAAGACCAAGAAGGCAAGGCCTTTATAGACTAATCACTAGAATGAAACACCTTGAGCTAAATATTTTCGCAAATAATTCAAAGGCATGTAGCCAAATCATGTTTAAAAATAAATTAATAAGTAATTAAACCAGGAATTGTTTTTGCTCCCTCTTAAGATTCAAAATTGCACCCATTTGGTATCATGTTCCACTCTGAGAACAGAAGCTGGGCAATGTCACCTCCCCTGCTGGGATGTGTACACCCTGTATATTTTGAATTTTTAAAAAATTAAATATAACATGATTATTCATTCAATATTGAAAAATACTTAATTTGGTTAAATCTTTTTCTCTCAAGTCAAGTGAATACATGCCCCCATTCCACATCCATCCCTTTGATCTTGATGAAGTCTAAATTCAGAGTTTCCTTTGATGCTAGAGGTTGGCTGAGGAGCTCACTGGGAGGCTGGTGGGAGCTCCAGAAAAGCCCTTCAAAAGGTCCTGAAGTTGAAGTCATGATAGGCTAAGGCTTTGCAGTAATTTTTTTTATTTTTTATTGACTGCTTATTTGTTTCTGCCGCATGCAGTTTTCACATACAGTCACAGGACTCAGCCCCCAGAGGAGCTGTGTGTGGTCCTTCACAGCAAGCTTCTTCAAGACAGATAGGTAAGTAAATATATATATGATCTCAGTATAGTGACAAACATCAAGAATCCCTACATGTATTACAGAAAAGAGGATTTTATTGCCATAGCAGCAGGAGACTTCTGCAATTAACAGTTTCCTTTGCCCAGCATCTTCCCTTTTTCCATCACATTAGTGATGGGACACTTAAGATGCAGCACTGACTGGATGTGCAGTGGGACTACTGCAATAATTACTTAACTGATGCACAAAACCTGCATGTAAGTAACGTTGGTGTTTAAACAGGTACTGGAAAAATACCACCATATTTAACTAATAAGGTTGCCTAGCTCAGTGCCAGTGCAAGGGAGATGTGAGCTGTAAGTGGGCTGTTCCTGCATCTGCATCAGCGTGTCAGAGCAGGAAAGTGGCTGACACTTCTTTCCATCCACAACTCTCCTAACAAATGGGGGGAAAAAAACAACAACAACAAAAAAAAGATCCAGAGCATACCCCACACTACGCATTATCCAGTGAATTGTTCAGAAGGGGACAAAGGATTTCACCAGATCAGGAGCTTAGCTAAGAGCTGAAAGCTTTCCAAAAAACCTAAACCCTTATTTTGCAGGTTACATACATATATATGTAAGAAATGCATAAGTATAAAATATAGAAATGGGCATTTTGAGAGACTCAGCTGCCGAGTGATGGCCTGACAGTCATTTAAGGTAACTCTGAAGGACCTAACTGGGGTACCAAAGTCATCACAGACGTCAACCCCTGTGGTAAACAACAAATCTTCCTTCTCATTAGAGCTAATTTGCTCAAACCAAATTTCATGCTAATATGACGGTACTGTCACCCATACCAGCCTGGATTATCAGAACTATGTATTCCCAGCAGATATATTTCTGATGGTTTTCAGAAATGTTTTGGAAAAAGAGAAGAAAGCAAAAAAAGTTATGCCTGGAACTAATATAAATGATCATTTTTATAGATGGCCAAGTAGCACCCTGTCCATAGTGTCTTCAAATCTGCCAAATTTTAAAGCTCATATTGGTGTTTCAGAAGGTGTTTATATATACTTTATTGAAAATGAATTTAACTCGTTTTAGAATTTCCTCTTTTCTCATGAAAAATGCCGATGCTGTTTTCTTTTAATCACAACTTCTAAATGAAATTATCACAAAAGCTAACAGATACCAAGGAAATACAGACTCCTGTCTGTTATCAACACAAAGAGGCTAGATTTTCACAGGACTCCTCTGGGATAAACTGGTGCTAGAAGAAAAGAAAGTCACCCATGCCACCAGGCACCCCACATCTCGAGCAAGGGCAGGGCTGTAAAACAGAGAAGCCAGGAGACGCTGTCCTGCCGAGGAGGTGACAGCCAGGCAGCAGGGGATGGGGACCAAAGATGCCCTGCCATCAAAGCTCTCAGTAAGGTGCCTGCCTGGATCAGCACCACCAGAGTCATCTACCAGCAAAGCCCTGCTCTTAGTGAGCTGCTCTCGGGCCATACAGATCAGGAGAGACAGATGAGCCTAAAGCCACAGAGTTCTGTTTAGCTTTTGAAAATTACACCCAAAAAAAAAAAAAAGTAAATGCCTCAAATTTACTCGTATATTCACCACAGTTTACATCATACTGTTGCCATAATAACCAGACTACATGCATTTATGGGCTTCCCATAAGTGTTTGCTGGTTTTTTTAAGACTTGGTTAAGTTTTCAGCACAAAGAAAGAAGCAGCGTCGCTTCTTTAAATGCCCGTTGCCTCGGTTAATCAATCACAGTCACATTGCATCAGAAGTTACAGCCTGAGAAAGGGAAAAGTTGGGAAATAGCACCAGGCAGTATTTTTCAAGCAGGGTCAGGAATTACAGCTGTGCAGCAGCTGGGCTCTGGAAGAATCCACAGCACCTTCATCTCCACTGCATCACCCAAAGCCCTGGGCTGTAAGGAGAGCCTAATTATGAAAGTAAATTCATAAGAAAGTCCATCTATAGTTCAGCTGCTTTGTGTACCAAGAGAGCAAAGACAGTACAAACGCTGTACGGCAGCAAAGGCATGCACGCCTGGTGGAAGGCTATGCATACTTGCATGACAAATAATCTCATTAAAGAAACAAATTATATATTGCCAACAGAATACCGTCCGCTTTAGATGGCTTTGCTGCCGTGGGTTTTTAGATCAACCCACTTCATATGTCGACAGTATTTGAGCTTGAATAATTGGCCTAAAAAATTAATCCTTTTGTTTCTAGATTGATAGAATCACTTGTACTGCATCCAAGAAGTGCCAGAAGATTAAGTTGGTAATGAGATTGTACCTTTCCCTGTTCTCATTAGTTTGTCAGGGCAAATAATTGATGTGCCATTTTCTGCTCTTGCCATAAGACTGGATTTGCGTTTTTGCTTCCAAAGAAGCGGGGGGCTTTGGTTGGTTGGATTTGGGGTGGTTTGGGGAAGGGGGGCATTTTGTTTCGTGGTTGATTTTGTTGGTTTGGGGTGGGTTTTTTTCAGTTTGTTTTGTGTTTCTTTTGGTTTTGAGATGCTTAAAGAAAAACACCATGATGACACACAGGATTTGCAGGCTATAGGACAAAGCTGTTCTCTCCACATTCTCACCCTCCTCATTTTTACATTATTTGATACTCTTCCCTACAGAAGAGCAAACATCATTCTTATGATGTGCCGTAGGATTTGCAACTACTCCTCCATAGGTACAACAGCTCAGACTACTTTCATAAATGTTCACATTTACACAGGGAAAACCATAGATCAGCACTTCACATGCTCTTTACACCTCTTAAAGGTCTGTGTGTAAATGGATTCATGTCCCAAGGTCACCGCACTTTCCTGATATGCTGAACCTCCCAGCCATTTGAGTCAAGAACTCAATCTGATAGGTGTCTGGGTTTTTTCCACCTCAAAACATCAGATTTTGTACACCAGCCCCTTGCACCACGCCTCTGATGGCACACGTCTTATAACATATAGAGCACGCTGCCACAGGGAGATCCTGGCATTTCTTACTGCTGCATGGTTTAATTTGTTTTTCCCCATACTGTGCTAACAAGATACCACTCCATCAGCCTGCAACCGAATGAATGATATGGGGAGCCTGGCTTAAAGGTAGAAAAAGAGTTGTGGTTAAAAAAACCCCAGATTTTCTACACCCTCTTTAGAAAGATTTAAGTTTTCCTAGCCAGCATAGATTAAGAGGATTTTTAATCAAATTCAAAGGGAGTCCAGTGTGAGTCACTTACAGCCTGGCCACCCTCAAACACACGCAGCCATCCCGAGTTCCTACCAACCGCAGTCTATCAGGGTATTGTACCGTCAATTGGCACACAGACACCTAACATCAATTTACACGTACTGGTATACAACACAATTATGCACAAAACTGCATACATTTAGTGTTGTCAGCACTCACACAAGCTGTACTCACCACTATGCACTGTAACATATCATTGGCTTGTTAAGATGATTAATTCAGTTATAATTACAGTATGAAGACGTAAGGTGAAGACTCTTCATAGACTTCCCTACCCTTCTGCGTCAGGTCATTCTGCTTATAACTTAGGTAACAAGTTACTTTTCATGAACTAATAATAAATAAGAGTCTTTTGTCACAACCTGCTCCTTTCTGTACCTTTAGTTGGGCTTATCCTTCTCCCAGTTATATTTTCCATTGCCTTGCTCCTTTAGGTATATCCTTAATCCTTGCAACAGATAGAAACCCCCACTCTGACTCCGTGTACGTGTGTGCAAGCAACTATGCTGGTTTCCAGACCTATGAATTGGCCTAAACAGAAATGAAATTAAAAAGACCTAGCACCTAAAAAAATATCATAATGGAATTGAAAAGGGGAGCAGGGGAGAGCTGTTTGTTTTCTGAGAGTTATAATTCTTTTATCTGAGGAGCTTTATGGGAGAATTATTTTTTCCTGCATTTTAATCTGCAGCAATGCCTACAGAACAGGCACATGCATATGTTTCTTTCCACTGGAAAGCCCTTCCTGCTGCCACCTCACCCTCCAGACTGCACGGCTGCTTGAATCCATACATCTATCCTGCATTTCCTTGGAGCAGGTGATAAGTAGACCCATCTGTAAGTATCTGTACCATGTTTTTCCATTCCAGCTGAGACCTGGCTGAAGGTCAGAGCATAAATTACATTTACTACAACACATTTTGAAGGGCTATCAATACCCACGATCAAGTACACTATGCAGGCTCTCAACAAGGACAGATCTCCACCTCTGTTATGAATTCTTTCCATTCTTTAAATCATAGCTACCTCCGTTATTCCACTGTCAAAATAACCCTGTTTTCTGACAATACAGCAAAAGACATTTGGCAAAAGATGACATTCCTCTTCGAACTCAGTTTAATAGATTCCCTCAGGATTTTTCCACAAAGGTAACAGCAAATAAAAGGATGGAAATCTATAGAAAAGCTATCAAATTCAAATATCAAAAAAAAGGTCATAGCTCTGCTAGAGAATTAGAGGAGACCCAATTTCCCCACATTGCTGCTGTTCTGTTAAAATGTGCTACTACATGCACAGTCTTCTTGGGATGGAATCTTAACACTATGTACCATGCTCTGGATATACATGGCATTAAAACAATATGCAACACAACCACAAGCATCCATGTACCTGTAGGATACAACGTTAAAAATAATCAGACCTAAATGCATTCATTTTTCCAATACAGCACACAGAACAGAGATTTAGATTTTCATCATTATGGAAGGTGTACTTCAACCTCCTCCTCATCCGTCTGGAGTGGGGGTTTAGTTGTTAGCTTTTCAGGTCATTCTTGGGAGGGATCACTCGGTGTCAAAAGTTTTAAATCACATTTCTGGACTGCAGTTTGTATTTACCATTTGCTGTGGCAGAAATGCACCAGGGACTGGCAGCTGACTGTTTCAAATGACTCAAAACCAGTTCATTCCAAACAAACACAATTTATTCAAATGTACCAACCCCCTACACACACACACAACACAGAACCTAAAACCATTGGAAAGAAAAACATTACCACCCCACACAAATAAACAAATGACATGGAAAACCAAACCACCACCACCACCCACCCTCACCAAGGAACACCTTCAAAAATACCTAGAAAACTAAATTCAACATTTTTTTCTTTGAAAATTTTGGCCAAGTTCTATTCATTCCACCTACCACTGGACTAGAAAGACTCCTTCTTGTAGTAATACCTTAACTCTTTTTCCTCTTGTTTCTCTTCTAACAGCCTCTCCATTCAGTTAGGCGCATGACCCCAAGCATACAGAACATTCCTGAAGAACAGCACTTAGTAAGGGATTTAGGCACACATGTATATGGGCCACATTTAAGTGTTTTCCTGAAAGCGTACATCATTTCAAGATTGCTTCCAGCAGCTATGAATAATTAAACTGAAGTTGGATGTGTTATTATGATTAAAGATCTGGCACTTTATCAACAGTAACTGGCTCCACAACTACCTGCACGTACACGCTTGCTCTCCAAAGGCTTTCTCGCGACCCCTGCCAGCCCAGGGATCAGAGGACACACAGCATCTATCCTAGTGCATAATTTAATAGTTTCATAGCCTTTCCTGGAAAGGTATAGATTTGTCCAGAAAGCTCAAGGAGGGGATTTGGGATCACAACCAGAGCTACCACAGGCTCAAGATGCTTAACACATTGGGAAGCAAGGGGAGAAAGGTAGGAGCAGAGATCTCATACCATACTTCAGATATTGGTCTGAGATTTGAAAAGACCACAGGCATCGCTGAAACACAGGGCAAGGACACAAACACCCTTTCTTCAAGTCAAAGCACACTGACTAGCTGTTTAGGAATCAGTCTTGGGGACACATCTCCTAACGCTGGGATATGCAGCGGCTGAAAGTTTAAGAGTAAAGCCAGAAAATTATTAGTAATAGAGTTTCCCTGTAGATTAATAACATTTGATTTTTGTTAAAAATGCAATGAAAGTCAGAAAAATAACATCAAATCCATTGGAAACTAGAGTTCGGGTAAGGCCGTTCTGTGACTAAGCTGCAGTTCCAAAAATGCAAAAAGTCATTCTTTCCAGGGCTGTACAGTAGTATGGGCTGTGGCAGAGACTGACACTAAAAATGACTCTGTTGCTGATCACAACAGCACATCCTTCTCTTACACAGCCTATTCCACTGAGCAGGACAAATCTGGCAAGGCAGAAAACAGCAAGCTAAAAGAGAATAAAGGAAACACTTAAACCTTACCCCTCACTCTTTGCATTAAAACAATAAAAAAGGCTGCCTAGATCTGTTCCCCCAAGGAGGGACAGCAAAACTAAGCAGGTCCGTGGACTAGATTAAACAAGGTGGTTCCCATGGAAGAACAAAAGTTATTTTTGGACAATCTGCAGTTGTTTTCATTAATTTGAAACCAAGCAGAGCTTCCAGAAGAAAGAAACAGATTTACTTGGCACCATTTCCTCCTGAGGGGGTACCCACCCCAGCTGAGAGAGGACCTTTCAGAAAGGAGTTGGTTTCCCACCCCACATAATAAATGCTCCCCACAGGTGCAGGGGTCTCTCCAGCATCCAACAGGATAGATTTCAATTGCTGTAGAGATTTTAGAGTCAGGAAAAGCTCCATGGAACTTGATTCTATTTACCTCTTAGAGGTACAGCTTCATGGGACAGCCCTTTCATGCTGCATGCCCAAGGGAAGCTGCAGGATCCCCTCACTGCTGGATTTGTCTGAGGTTGTTAAAGCAGAGCGACAAGGTTTGCTAAGTTCTTGTTGCCTTGAGGTTGCATTACATAGTTACTTTACCCTGGGTAAACATCTGATCTCCTAGGATAGATCAGCATGGCAACAAACATAACATGGCTCATTTTTTAAGGAGTTTACTGTATTTCAGTAGAGCAAGTTGAGGGTTTCTTACTCAATCAGCTGGCATTAGTAGAACAAATCCTACCTCTTTATTGATTATATATAAATAATGAAAAATACAGCATTGTTTTGTAGTTTGGCATTGCATTGGTCCCACATAAGAAAGACAAACCATGACCAGACTGCTGAACAGGGTAGCTCTGCTGGACCCCACCAAACATAAGCACAACCCACCCTGCACCACCAGAACCATTGCGTCCCATCTGAGCAGGAGGAGCAAACCCCATCACTATAAGATGTCCTCCCAACCCCTTCTCAGATAAAACATAAGAAGCTCTCCACTGAATGATTACAACGCTTCAGACACCTTAATGATATATTCATTTTGATGCATTAATTCATGAAGTTCACAGTATCTCAGAGATCTTGGTAAGAGCCGCCCGCTGATAAGTGCTGTACAGTGCTCTGTTTTGCTGCAGATTTTTATTTATAAAACACCACAAAGTCAAACTGGTGTGGTGTGTGGAACATACACTACTGTCGCCCTAGGGCTGCAGTAACCTTGCACACTTCTCTCACGGAACACATTTCAAAGGTGGGGGGGGTTTATACCTTAAGAAATAATCTGTATTTTATACCCTACAGTGAGGAAAGCCTCAAGGCTAACCTCTCAGGTGTTTAACCATATCAAAGAAAGGTCCACTGGCACAGGAAAGCCAGAACACTTAATAATTCATAACTTGCATTATGAAACAAAAGCAGCTTTAAATATCCTCCCCAAAGTACAATACTTCAATATTGTATACCTCAATACAATATCTCAGAAGTGAAGGGCACAGCTTTAAAAATAAAGAAGCAGCTGTGAGATCTTGCAATTAACCCAAAGAGAAGCCAAACGCAGAAGATCTCAATGCTGGGTTGTTGGTTAATGCAGATTAGTTCTAGAAATCTGGCGGCTCTGCAGCCAGGCAGATGCACTTTGGGAGGACTCTGGTTAGTGGAGAGGAAAAAAAGTCAGTAAGGACCACGTCAACTCGAGAACTGAAACTGCGTAAGGAAAGTCTGGCCCAAACCCATCTAATAAGGATCTGTTTGCCTCCACCTTCCTGGAAATGTATGTGCATCTTTCAAAGATTAATTGGAGTTACACAGTTAAATCCCCTGCGGTAAGAAGTACGCCAAGAAATGTGAATAGTTAAACTGTCTTGTCATAAAAAGCTGTCCATATTTTCACTTGAATTATGATAGCTGTGAAGACTTGAGTTATTCCGTTAAATGTCTCTTCACAGTTTGCCACTCCTTTCAGCAAGGGCACACACATATGCAATCTCTTAGAGATTTTTGTGACTGTTTAAAAAAATTGTTCAGGCTGAAGCAGGTATTTTCTAGTTGTTTTGCAATGAAGATGAACATTTGTCCCAACATATAAATATCCCATTTATCCCCAACCCAAATGATTATGCTTGACCACAACTGTTATACCTGGTCTTCCAGCCACACAGCAGAAATAATCTCATCCTGTTACGCTAATGGGAAATACATCCATAAATGTCCTGGGAGACAATGTGTCTCCAGCATGGCAGCAGAAAGGAGTACCTCCTGCCCCACACGGCATTCTGCTGGTTGCAGTTACCTTATGCCATGCAGGGCACAACATTTGTTGAAGAAAGTGAAAATCTCGAGCACCCATAAAGTCCCACAGGATTCTGACATCCCAAAAAACCCCAAACCCACCCACTAGTAGGTAACATTAGAGAATGTCCCATTCCTGTCCTTAAACAGCACATATGTTCCCAGGTCACCACTAACAAAGTTCAACACAGACCCCTAATGGACCACAAAACCAGCATATTTTTCTGTATTCAATACTGGCATAGGATTAAGGAATTACCAGGTATAGATATGATGATCACTGCAGTATCTGCTTTGGGGTACGTACCGTGTTGCCTCAGTACCCAGGGTCCTCATGTAATATGTTTAGAAAGGAAAATGAACTAAGACGGTATTTGTCTTAAATTATTATTACAAGCGATGTATTTTTTTAAAATAAGCAATTTAGACATGAACAAATACCATTACACTTTTAACAGGACACACACTGTGCAGCTCCCTTTATCTTTCTCCAGTTAACACCAGAAATAGAGTGTCCTGTGCCCTGAGTTACAGAGCTTAAGGGATGCATTTGGACTGCATGGGAACTGTAGGGAAGATAAGCACTAGCATCCAAAAGATACCCTATCAAGCTGTAAGTTTAAAAAAAAAAAAATATAATCGTGCAGTTTAGAATTTAAGGATTTGTTATTTGGACAGGCTGTGGGCATAGGACTATTTAAACCATCCCGCACGTCCCACATGCATGCTCCATGCAGCTGCCACCAACACGTGCTTCAGCAGCTCCGCTTGTGCCACGGTCCCAAGGGATCCCTGGAGAGCTGGTGGAGCAGCAGCCACCACGGCTGAGCCTCCACCTGCCCCAGCTGGCCACCGCTTACAGCCCCTCAGCGTGCAGGCTGGCTCCTGGGGCAAGGCTTACGCCAGGTGACAGCATCCACCATGAAAACATTGACTCCAAATGAACTAAAATTCCTTGTTACAAGATGGAGTGGCCTATACTAATTACATAAGATCAGG
This sequence comes from Falco cherrug, assembly GCF_023634085.1. Classification (NCBI taxonomy): domain Eukaryota; kingdom Metazoa; phylum Chordata; class Aves; order Falconiformes; family Falconidae; genus Falco; species Falco cherrug. The sequence goes on from NC_073707.1 coordinate 30,649,505, forward strand.
GAACCTGCAACCAAAAACCTGCAGGGCTCCATTTCTGATCCTTGCTGCCACCTATCTTCACCATTTCTTACTTAATTTTCTTATGTGTAAAATGGGTTAAAAAGAAATACCATTGCCTTGGGGTCCCTACATATGAGCTGCTGTGTCAGAGCTGTATTATACTGAGTTGTTAAATAGAATGTAACAGGGCCTAACCCATTTCTTAAGGAAGATTTCAGCTCACCTAGGATTTTAAAAAAGTAATCCCAGATAAATCTCACCTCTTCTCTATTTCTGTAACATCATGTTTTTCAACCTGTTTTTCCACTGTAAAAGCTCTCAAGTAAATTCCACCCTTTTTTTTTTTTTTGGTTTTTTTTTTACTTTTTTTTCCTGAAGTATAATGTCAGTTGTCTTTCAGCATTCAGAAACCAGTCTGATCTCCTAGGCTTTATGTACCAGAATTTGGAGTGATAAATGCTTCTGCCTCACCCCCAGGAATTTCAGTTGTTTGTCTTTGGGGTTTACAGGGATGAGTGACTGAAAGAAATAATACATTTTTCTTTCCAGCTTTGCATTGTATGCTTGTATGAAAAGATTCTAATATAAAAGTGGCATTGATAGCAGCAATTCTTCTCAATAAAAGAGCTGCTCATAGGAATTATACACTAGATGACATAGCATCAAATAAGGACATAAATTACGTTCCTTTACTTCATTTGATTCTTTGGGGAACATTTAAGTTTGGAGCGAAGAACAGTGTAAGGCTTTGCTATTGAGAAATAATGTCATTAATGGCAATCTACAGCATATTCACTCAAATAAATGAACTTCACTATAAACTACTTTTGTATAAATATACCACACCCCATCGTCTCACACAGGTCCGGTGTGGAATTACTGCCAGAACTTATTGCTCCTGTTAGAAAGGCTATGAAGAAGCAGATGCTAGAATTAAATTTTGGATAATATACACAGCAGCTACTTTTGGTAAGATTACAGGGACTTTCTTCCTTTTCCAGCAGGGCTCTTCCAGCCTCATATCTATCACCACATACCTTTCACACGAGTTGATCTTAAGCAGGTGGGGATTCAAGCCAGGTAAAGGTGCTTGAGTAAGCTTTCAACTACTTCTCCAACTCCAGATCCGACCGACTGTTCATTCAATAAAACCTGCTTCGCTTCTGCCCCTTTCCTCCCCACCTCCCACCCCATGCCATTTACTTCAAATGATTGCTGGGTGTAGGTCTGTTCTTAGGCTGGAAGTTGAGAAATAATACACGGCATAAACTGCATTTTCCCTGGAGACAAGACTCCTGCAAGTCTCAGTGCCATCCCCACCTATGCTGTTTAGCTTCGCATTTCAAACACCCTGGACGAGACATCTGCTCCATTAGTTTCTTGGTTTCATGCACACATTAAATCTTTGTGCTGGTTTTCCTCCACCATGTTAGTCTCTAAGTTAAAATAACCACTTATTTTCTTTTTATTATTTCTTCTTAAATATACGTATCATTTCCTTGGAAAGTTTCTGTCTGCATTACAGACCTAAACCAAAACCACTGCCTGAGCTACCATTTTGCATCCTATTTGGATTTATTCATACCATACCATACCATTCATTACCTACACCAAAACCTGGTCTACTGAAGTACTTTACAGTTGCAGCGGTCCCACTTTATGGGGATAGCTCGTTCTCAGAGCTTGAACAGTTATGATGAGTATTCAAGGGATGAGCCTCCCGACCTCGTAACGTGCATCCTTGTGAAAGAGCCTAGTATATGCCAAGTAGTATCTCCTGGATTTTTACGACCAGAATTGCCATTTACGCTCTGTAAAAGATCTACTGTTACTCAAACTGCATTACTGTGGTACAGTTATGCAGATGTATATTGCAGTATACATTACATAAGTTATACCCTTATGGTCAGAATCAAGTATCCAAGCCCTTGCTGAAACCAACATGCAGTGCTTTTCCCACACGTTTCACCAGTCTAGAACCAACACATAGGGAAAAACACATCAATTCTGATTTTTCAGAAGTTTTACAGATGGAAAGCCAAGCCATGCACTGTGTGTTTTGACAGATGCACACAGAGGCTCCTTTTCTGTTGGAATGCACACATTGTGGAGAAAGGCATGGAATAGGAAAGTCATTTAATTAAACTGTCTTTATTCTAGTTTTTATGTATAATGACTATCTAATAACAGCATGCATCACTGCAGCAGCCATATTTAGAGTGACATGCACTGCTTCTGCTGAATATATTCAGTGATTTTTTCTGTGTTTCCCAAAGCTCTGAAGAACAAATTAAAATTTTAATTAATATTCTTTCTCATTATTTCCTTCATCTCCCTGTGCCCCCCCCCTCCCCACCCCAACTCCCCCAGGATTACGGACCTGAAAGTAACACCATACAGTACTGATCTGAGTGCATGTTATGAGCTAAAATAACTGGTTAGCACAGCAGTCGGACTCAACACTGTCACATCAATGACCAGTTATAAAACTGGTGATTAAACAAACGTGCCTGACCTCACTTGAGATGTTTCATAACCAGAGGAAGCAATAGCTTGATAACCATATTAGATGTTAACATTTAAAAATCAGCTGCATAGGATTAAAGAAATAAAGTGATGGATAACAGCTGAAATTTTCCAGTACAGCCAGTTGAGCAGCCCTTTCAAATTGCCAGGAATATAATGAAGTCTCTCTTTTCGTTTAAGGAATACTGTCCTGGCTGCTGCCGGTCAGCGGTCCCAGTACAGGGGTAACAGCAGGAGGAAGGAGCTGCTGTGCCAACACACACGGCTGGGATTTTTTTAATATTAAAAATGAACTTACTGGATAAGAATAGAACTTGACCCTGGTTTAAAATTAAGCATTGAATTAAAAAGGCAAGATTTCCTTGATGGTCTAAGGATGTGTCCCCTTGGGTATAGACCCAGTGGAAGAGATCACTTATGGAGTGACAGTATTTCAGTGCACGCACACGTAGGTGTGGAATAACAGAGGAAACAGAACCAAAATTAAAATTAAGAGACCAATCTCTATTATCACACTTTTTTTTTTGTTTTATTTCATTCACCCCAGTAACTGCTCTAAAAGAATTTCTAAGATGATCAAAGCATGATAAAATTAGAGGTGAGACAGCAACAGAAAAAAAGTCCTGATTCTTTCCAGGATAAACAGACCTCAGGTGGACAGTCTGTGTGCATGCAATGGATTACCTCATCCTTTTGTCTGATGGCACAATGCTAATAAAAAAACCCGACGATGAATTCACAGTTAACATGTTTTAACATATGTGTTATTTTAATATTTTTCTTTAACAGTATTCCCAATCAAACCCTATCACATCACTAGGAACCTGACTGCTGGGGTGGAAAGGAGAGTTAGGTCTCAGATTCCTCCTGCAGAAACTGTTCCTCTGCAAGTGTAATGTAATTTGAAGGTATTCATTCAGCACTCCTTTTTTTTAAGAATTTGCTGGTGGTTTTGTATCACTTTGCTCTCCTACAACAGCTATATTCCCCTCATTTCTAAGGAATTTTGATTAACTAGCCACCTTGAAAGAATTCACGGTTCAGAGGATCATTGTGTTTATACAAATAGGTTTGATTTCAGTTCTTTGTATTGGAAACTGGATTTTGTTGCATTTAAGTTAATCTGGGGATTTGCTTGTTCCTTTATTAACTACAGTGTTAGTGTTTTCTTCAAAGGGTGATAAAACTATCGAAGCCTGTTAGAAGTCCCACTGATACTGCAGCCATATTTTTCAAAGATTTTGTTGATCCAGCTGCTACAATGGAGACAGTATGCAATGCCTTTTTGGAGCTCTTAATGGCATCTGAAAAAGAGTATTTCACACTGTTTTCATGACAAGTATGCACAAAAGCAGTCAAAACTCAAAAGTCTTCCATAGTCTGTTGATCTTCCCATGATATTTAAGTTTGGGACTGTCATTAAGTTGCCAAAAATGTATCCAGTAGAGGGAAGATAAAAAATATCAATGAAATAGGACCTCCATCAAAGATTTATTTTTGTCTTTGCATCAGATTAGAGGAATTGTAGTCATTTGGTAAAACTGGGATTTGTCACTTTCCTTGGAATAATGTACAAACTCCTTTATTGCCTTTAAGCTAAAGAGACTTCAGCATCACAAGTCAATCTCCTCAATTCAAAGGAGCAACATTCACTGGCACACAGGTCAATACTCCTTTTATTACCCAACTTGCTCATCTTGAGGGCAATTAGCCAGGACCTCCATGTCTTCCCTGCCACAGCATCCCAATCAGGGAACCCCAAGCACGGTTGTCTCTTGCTCTTAGTGGGGGGGGGGGGGGGGGGGTAATCCAAAACACACGAAGCAGTAGCAATGAGGGTACAATATTTCATCAAATATAGGTGGAAGGAGTATTGAGGATAGAATTGAAGCAGTTACAGATTAATCTTTGATAGCCTTTATATACCCGGCTTAAGCAATAAGGTCCTTGCTCACTGAAGCTCCCGTTCTCATGACATCAGTGCTATTTCCTGGTTCCCTGCTGAAGACCTCAGCATCGTTATACCATGTTCAGTAGCAAATGGAAGGTTAAGACAGACATTGCACTTCTTTGTGAATGACTGTGGGTTGAGTTGGGCACGGGAAGACTTTGCTTTGTTTGGGGTTGGGGATTTCTTTTTTTCCCCCCCCCCTCCCTTTTCCCCCCACTTCTCTTTCTTTCTTCCTAGTGACAGAAAGCCCTGTGGATGCAGAAGTACTAAGGACAAGTGAACACTGCTTCCAGAGGCAGTGGCAGCAGTACCATCACACCAGAGGCATCGCCAGTGCTGCTCCCTTGCACAGTAGCAGCAGCGCCTGGGTGTGCAAGGATATGGAGCTCGGGTAGCAGCAGTCCCAAAAGAGTCAGAGCATCTGCTCGGGTTGAAGGGCCCAGAACAGTGGTAGGATTTTTTTTTTTTTTTTCAAGTAAGTGTTGAACAAGCAGCGACTCCTACTTGAAATAAGAACAAACTCCTACTTGAAATAAGACCAAACACATCTGTGCTTACCACCGAGGGCACAGAGGGGGAGCCTGGCTGCTTCCCAGGCTCTAGTTTTGTTTCTGCTTATAAGTTTAATTCTTAAGATGCGCATAAACCACCACTGATGTCACTTTGCTGTGCTTCAGGGAACACACTCGATAACAACCATTTGGAATATTGAGCGAAAATGGATTTTTGCGGTTCTTTGATACCTACGGTGTACCTGTTGTATCCACATTAAAAATAAATACTTAAAGAAATAAATCGCAGCATTCTTTCATGTTTTAATAGCAAACATTCACTGCTGCCAGTGTCATAGACCCAGCCGAGAGCTGTCAGTCTGACGCCTGTCACCCGCGCCCGGTCCCCGCTATCTGCCCGTTCAGCACGTGCCACAGACGGCTCCTCAGAGTTAATTGTCTGCTCAGCTTTTGTCCCTTTCACCCGGGTTTCTCCGGGTGAGCTGCCTGTCATTGCTCGGCTCCTTCTGCCTCTCCGCAGACCGCCCCGCAGGGCTCCGCGCCCCGGCGCATTCCCACACGCCGCCTGCCACCTAGCGGTGGGCGGCTGGGGCGGCAGCCTCGGGGCGCTCCGGAACCTTCCCGCGCTCATTTCAGCTTACCTCTTCACAAAGAGTCCACAGGAAACATCCAAAGGTCCCAGAAAACATTTAGCCATTGTCTCACATACTGACCCTACCAACAGAAGCAGCACACAAGGGCACGCAACATCTCCTCCAGGCAAAGCACGGTGGTTATTAAAAACGGATGGCAAAGGCGCAAATGTGTGCAGGGGAAAACAAAAAACAAACCCGAACTAAACTCGTGACAATTCTTTTCTTCTATATCACCCTAATGAAATATAACGACAAAACATAACAAAACACTAGAGGCCACCCTCAGGTTTTGTATTTTGCACACAACATGATGCAGCCGGCACATCAGTAGCGATGGCACTCCTGAAGGGTGCTGGAAGATGAAGCAAGCAGGAAAACACGTCTCCTAGAGGACATCAACGTAATGTAGATACATGCACATATGCATTTTAAATCTTACATGGCTGAAAATCCCCTGAAGTCATATACAGCAGCCAGCAATTTTCATATTTTGCAAAAGATCGCAGTATTCCAAAGGGAGCATCCATGCAGTTGCAATCCATCCCACCCCTGACAAACCCCACCAACAGCTCAGAAAGTCCAGGTTAGTCCTCTAAACTACTCTGGTTCTTCTTGCATATCAAGCAGGACTAGCTGTTTCACATGGCTAGGAGCAATGTCCTGGATGAGTCTGAGGAACAGCCCTAAACCAGAGTTCTCACAGGTGGGCAACATTTGTTAAATTGCATGGACCCAAATGCCTTCAGCCACAAGCAGCAGGGTGAATATATTCATGAAACTTCTAATCACCACTTTCACGTGTCTTGTTACCAACAGAAAATATAGTGGACCTTTATTTTTCTCCTTTGAACAACCTTGATGCATAAAAAGTTTTGCATGTCTGCCATAGAAACAGGCAGCCATTATTAATAGTGTCATAGTAACTAACAGCTGAGCAGAGGCTTATTAGTACCCACATCACCAGACAGAAGCCTCAGAGGGGAAATACCCAAAAAATAGAAAAGTATAAGCTTCCACATTAGTCAACATCTAGTTAGCACTCCTGAAAATGGCGTGTGCAGGGAGCTCAGGGGAGAAGCTTCTGAACACCAAGCTCTCACAGTTCCCTTGCATTGGCCACATTTTGCAGTTTGTTTTCCTCAAAGACATCAGAGTTCACAGATTAGCAGTATTTTATCATCAGGATATGAACTCCAGCAGCCACCAATGACTGTTTAGCTGCCCTAATATTTTTTACCTTTCCGTTGTATGGGCTCCAGGTCACAGAAGGCCAGGTCCCTACCGGCCCCGGTGCAAAGCAAACCTCTTCCATTAAAGCTCACTTTCACTAAGAATAGTTTTCCTTCAAAACATCTGATTTTCCAGGATATTTGGGATTACAGAATGAAAACACCATCTCTTCTCCATTTAAAAAAGCCCACTGATGACCGAGGCCATGCAGGTGGGGAGGTCAAGCCCTAGGGTGGAATTACCCCAAAGCAAAACACAAACAGGTGTCACATATCGTAAACGGTCACAACACAGCACAGCTGCTGCACCACTCAGCCCAGTACCAGAACATCCACTGAGCCCAGCAGGCTTGGGCTGAAACCCCCAACACTGATACACAGGGACTAACCTGATTTTGACTACTCTTATATTTGCCTAAACACACACCCCCCACCACCACCAAGTTTTGCATTTAAGCCAGACTTTCAATATTAGGTTTTTCTCTTTTTTTTTTTTTTCAGTATGAAATAATAAATTAAATCTGACAAATTAATTATCAAAGGACACTTCATTAACCAGAGTACCTAGCAAACAACTCTTCATTGTCTGGAGACACTTCTGCCAAAGCGTTGCTAAAGACATAAATTCTGCTTATTTTTAACACCTTAAAGAACATCTAAGGCATTGCCAAAGCTGAGCCTTTTACCCAGGACCTCAGTGTCAGAAGATGGGATAAACACCCATTCACATAAACAAGAAAAAAAAGCCATAAAAAGTATTACCTTAATCAGCAACAGCAACAAACAGCAACATCCAGACTCCCTTTGGAAGGCCTGCACAGGGGGAGGGAGCACCCCACACCCACCTGGCTGGTCGGGGAGGGCTACCTGAGTGACCTCCACCTCTCCAACAGACCAAAACAGCATTAGGCAAGACTGAAGAAGTGGCAAAGATGGAAAGGCAGGTACAGACTGAGGCCATGATGGTGACTGCTGCTGATTGAGAGCACCTCAGCAGATAAATCTATCTGTGGCTCCCACCGGGACTTCACTGGAACAGTCAAGATCGACCAAAATGGCCAAGAGCAGCAGCTGTGCTCAGCAGTACCCAACAGGGTCTACAGGGAGCATCCAAAATGAAACCTTCAGCATGTCCCCAGTTGTGAACCTCGGAGGTCTCCAAGGGGTTACTTGCACTAAGCTGAAGCTGAGATTTTCACAAAGGCATTCTATTTCTCTGTTGTAATCTTTTCAGCATAAGGTGAATCACAGGTGAGTGATGTGGAGCTGAATTGTAACGTTTTCTAACATGGAATGATGAGCACCTGTAAACTTGGTTTCAAATGGTGTAGACGGACAAATGAGGAAACATTTGTTGTACGGCCTACAGATTCCCTGATAAATTTGCCAGTCCCTAGTGTATCAAACTTTTAGTATGTTCTAAAAATGAGGAACTGGGTATGTGCCTGCATTTTAACCAGTAGTTTTCATCCCCTAGAGAACGATTATTTCAGTATTTGTCTTCTGACAGCATTTTTTTAAACATGAACCTTCCAGAATTTAAAAGAATAGAATGGAGCATTTCTGGGTCTGCTCACCCTGCCCCAACAGCCCCCCCCCCCCCCCAGTTTTCAATCCAATGTCCAACCCAAACTTCCCCAAAAGTTGGAGGCTGGTGGCTATGGGGGTGCTGACATGCAGATTAACGTTTCTAAGACTTGTCTCTAGGGGTTTTTTTAGTTATTTCAAACCTAAAAGTTAAGCTTCCCCATGGCAAGACTGATAGGATCATGACTACATGCCGTTTTTCACGAAAATATAAGATTAGATTTTATTGTAGGCTGTATCAAGAGCTCTCAAAAGAATGGATGTACCACGTGTGTTCCGTAACGTTTCATTACTGACCCAAGCACCGGGGGTCCCTGGGTGCGACGGGGGGTGCCTGCCCTGCGCACACCCTGGTGGAAGCAAGCCGGGCGGAGGGCGCTTCCCGGGCAGGCGCGTCCTGGGCAGCAGGGAGGTGCAAGCCATGGGGCCGCTTGAAATTCTCCTTGGAAATTGAGCCCAGTCTCGGTCTTAAAAGATCTGAGGCTTCAATGAGTAACAGTGGCACAAAGTAGTTATTAAAAAGCTGCATTGTTTTATAATTTCTATATGCTTTTAATAATTTACACTAAGAGATTTTTTTACTACAATATTGTTATAGCCTATTCAGATCCAGATGCTATACTTCTTCAAGTTTATATGCTTTTAAGCAAATTTCTCTATTAAACATTAATGTATGACAATGTAGCTGTCCTCTGGCCAGAACTAAAGTCAATTTTGATTTAATGTGATCTTCAGACTTTTCTCTTCCCCCCCTCTAATAACCACTGTTTTATTTGACACGTTGGCTACCAGGATATTTCTAAGCTGCTGAGATCACATGTGAAAAATCCCAGGTCATTAACACTGCCAAATGCATGTCCTCTTGTCCCATTTTCCAGCAATTAATTCTTTTTGAATTGTTGAAAAATTCGCTCTGCATCTCACTTTCATTAGTATCAGCTATTCAATTGCCAGATTTTCTGTTTATTTGATCAAATATAATCTAGGGGTGGTGGTGGTTGTTTTGTTTTGTTTTTTACATGCCAATTTTTTCACATATTGAGTAGCTTAAACACTTCACTTCTAATTTTCCTGATAATACCATCCGGTCTTCCTTCACTGCTAAAATTTGGTGAGGAAATAACTTTCATTCAGTTGATACCTCAGTCTTTCAATGAACTTTATTTTTACTAATCACCTATAATGTCTCATGGGCTATTACTTCACCTGCTTTACACAACTGGCTTTAAGTAGACAATTAGCTGATAGTAAAGTCTCCGCCAATTAGAAATATCAGCCATCTGAAACGAGATGACTGCTGATCACATAAGAATTTTTGAAAAGCATCACCCAAGGAGTGTTCAACATAATATGGGGCAGCATACCTTTTCTTTGTTTAGTGCTTTAATGAAGGTCTTTATTTGGACAAGGTAAGTGAATTGCGGCCAGTGCATATTCCCCGTGCTGCAGAGGAGAAAGTCGTTGAAACCATCAAATAGTAACACCAGGCAGCCCCCAGCAAGTGCTTAGTTTTTGGATGAATCCACCAGGAGCATAGGTAGAGAAAATTTCCCTGCTTTGTTAGAAGCAAAGATCAGTCCGCAAGACTGAAATTTATAAAAGGAAACTTTACTAACTTTTTGAAAGCCATGGGAAAAGGCACGCTGACAATATACAGTTCCAAATATTCAGTATGGGATGAACCGTTAATTACACCCAATTCCACTAACTGATCTCGTTGAAGAAATCCACCTTGATAAGACTAAAATGGCCTTTCAGTGGCCAGAAAAAAATGCCAACGTGCACTTAAATCACTTCTCTTTTCCTAAACTTTTCTTTTCTTTGCAGCTTCAAACAAACGAGGGAGGAGTTGGGGAAGAAGCAAACACCAAGCAAATAAAATTTCTCCCTTCTGGGAAACAGTGTCTTTCAAAATAGCTCCCTTGCTTTTATTCTAATTAGACCATAATTAGAATAGTCATTGTCATGACAATAGATTTATTTTTATTGCTAACTAACATTGTGGATGACATTTTTATTACCTATGGATGCCTCTAGGGAAGATCGGAAAGGTAGGGATTTCAACATAGGACAGTATTTCCAGCTGGATCTTCCCATCCTTGGGGAGAAAAAAGAAGAATGTTGCTGTCCCAGGGTAGTAATGTGGTTCAGAGTGGCACCTTCTCTTGCCCTTTGGTGGGCACCGGTGGGTTTACTCTTCTTGGAAAATGTTCAAAACTTCTGTAACCAAGGCCCTGAGCAGCCTGGTCCAGGCTATATATCAAGACCTGGCTTGGTTTGGCCAGATGTCCTCCAGAGGTCCCTTACGAGTGAAGTTACTCTGTCTGTCCAGGAGTAACTTAGAGCACAGCATTAAGGCTAGAACTCGTTAGTGGGGGTTTTGTTGGTTTTCTTCTGCTGGAGATTTTTGTTTTCTTGTTGGTTGGGGTGTGTGTGCGTGTTTTGGGTTTTGGTGGGTGTGTGTTCTTTTTATTTTTTTTTTATTTTTTTTTTTAATTAATATTACTATGACCACCATAATGAGACCGTTTAGCAGAATAAAGGAAAATCCATAGTCCCATCCCTGTTCTCCAAAGTTATGTTTGGACCCCAGCACTTTCAGGAGAGAGAACAGTAGCAAGTCAAAGATTACTACTGTCATTATAACCTTTACACAAAAGCAGTATATCAAAATGTAAACTGTGCCTGTGCCAAGTAAATGTTAATGAGTAGTATCTGGAAAGGTTAAATATAAATACATATAATTACAGCTTGCTAGTGATGAGAAATTATTAGTTTTTTTATTCCTCAGAAGGCATTGCTCTAAAATACTAAACTGAAATAAAAGTATATATCTAATCCTGCAGTAGGACTTGGAGAGCTACAATTATATCAATCACTCAGAAATAAGTTGAATACATATCACTGCTAATGTCCTCAGTCAGTTCTGTGTTCCCCTCTTCCAGACAAATGTACAGAGATTAGTCTGAAAACTGCTCTGAAAACTGGATTTTAAATGTTGCATTGAGAATTCATTTAATTTATATTTAAATAATATAAACTCACAATTGTAGAAAAAAAAACAAACTACAAATCAAGCACAAAGACTCAATCTCTGTTTTCATTCATGAGTGGGAAAGAAAAATATGTTTATGAAAGAAATTATTTAAATGCCCTATATCACATTTGATTGGAAGGGAAAAAATCATTTCTTCCCCTGGAGGGAAAAAACTAATACGCTACTAACTGCAGTAAAACCAGAGCCATTCAAAGCTGACATTTGCAATTAAGAAGAGAAAATATTTAGTGGAAGCTTGTGAATACATTGCAATGGCAAAATTGCTTTTAGCTTTTAGAAAATTTCCCTTTTATTAGAATTTGCTTAAATTACCGATGCACAGTCTTCGTATCACATGGCAGGTGAACGCTGTTACCCTGTGCAGCAGCAATGGACCGGCCAAAGCAGTGTCTAAAGATGCTGCATATGGGCAGCTAATGGAAGGAATGAAAGTGTCATCCAACCGCTCATAGTCCATGAGTAGGCATCTACTGGTAGGCATCATTGGGGTACCCCCAGACAGATCCAAGCTATCTATTCCAATTTAAAACGAAGATATGGTTTATCACCTCCTGAACTTTTTCAAAAGTAAATCTTTTGCAGTGCATGTGGATTGCACCCTTTACAACCAGCTTTCCCTGTGCAACATTTTAAATGGAAACCTAAGGATTACAACAGTTTCAGCCCCGTACAGCTGCCATGTTATGTTCATATGTGGCCCTCTACAACCTAGTATCCTAAACCTTATTTTAGCACTGAACATTTTTTCTCTCTGTTTAAAATGTGATCATTCTTACCAAAAAGATAATGCTTTTATTTGCACGCATAGGGTCACAAGGGATACAAGATAAATCTGAATTAAGCATATAAGAGATATTTCTGCAGTACTGGGTTGTCTGAATGTTTTATTCAGATTATGGTTTGGGTTTTGGTTGGGGGGTTTTTTTGGTTGTTTTTTTGTTTGTTTGGTTGGGTTTTTTTGTAAAACACACACTTAATGAATGTTTACATTTCTACAGCTTCTACAGTTGCTTCCTCACAACAGCCCCGTCCTCTTCAACTGATCGATCATACAACTGCATGAAGGAAAGGGGGTAAAATCCAGCCACTACTAAAGCCTGAGTAAATCTAAGTAGGGATGAAAAAATGAATGTATTCCACAGCCCCTATTCACTAGAATATGAGCTAGTTAATCTGAAATACAAAACCAGTTGAAGTGAATCCTACTCGGCCTGAATGGAACTGGTGGATTTATGGGGTTTTTTTTCCTAAAGTGGTAGCAAGCATGTGAAAAACAAACAATATTCTTTCCTTTTTTTTATTTTTTTTTATTCCCCCCCCTTATCTTCTTTTCAATTTTGATAACCCAGTAAATCTTTGTCAGCCACATTTATTTAACGACATATGTTCTGATTAACTATGTAATGGTTTTAAGAGAAGAAAACCATTAATTTTCATTATAGGGCCATAAAGCAGGCACTAACTCTTACTTTAATTCCAATAGCTTTGCTTTAATGAAATGAAGGTGGTTGAGAACACAGGCCATCACAGTGAGACAGTGCAAGCTGCCCATGCTCAGGGTGACTGCAGTAACTACCCACTTCTGCTGCTTTTCAGAGGTGGGCACCCCTCGGTGAGTCCCCCGTTCACGTTGGTGACAGGGAGCGTGATGCAGCAGCACAACTGAGAAAGATTAAATCCGAAAGTCCAGAATAATGAGGGGACTGCAACTGTTTCACAAAAGAAAGGTAAGTAAGAACCATGTGAAGGTTATTGCCAGGGACTCAGGTGAGCAAAATACCTCCTACAGTGTTGCAGCAGAGGCTCAGCCCTGGTACAAGATGCCCAAGGATGCAGGGACAGCAATGAGGTGCAGGTTCAGTAGAGGGGAAGCTACCAGAGGTTCTCTGTCTCCTCTTGTCCACTCCCACACCAACGCTTCTCTACCTATACACCATAAAATATTATTTTTTAAAGACCCCCATTTTTAATTGTTAACTTTTACAACTATTTTTATGTTTCAGTAGAAGGGAACCTAGTTTGTAGTGAAATGAATCTGCAGTTTGAATAGAGCAGGGCAAGATATAGATTTCTTGTGGTGATATTTGGGATCTTGCATGTTTTTTCCCCTAAATCAGGATTAAAAATAAAAATCTAAAATCTGTCAACTTCTTGAAAAATTATAATCAATAAACAGACTTATAGGAATGCTGGTAAAATATTTTCTTCCATTATCTTCAACACTGATGCAGTGTTGACCTGTTTGTTTTTCATCTTAATTACTAGTACACAATACCTGAATTACTAAAGAAAAAATAGTTGCTTCAAACTAAGAAAACTAAAGTTTTCATTTCAGACATTTGAAGGAATCATTAAGACCAATACTACCTCTTTTTCTTAACCTGAACATTGGTCAAAATTGACCTTTATGTCATTTGTAAGGAATAGCCACACTTATTGTAAGACCCAACAGCGACTAGGAACTCAGTTTATACTTTTAAAAAACTACTCTGCTTGTTCCTGTTAAATGAGAGCATCCACACACACTCGGTTGGTCTTCGTGCCAGCACATCTATTGAGTGAGGCTCCTGCCCAACAGATGACAGATGTGACAAGGGGGCTCTGAACACGACAGAACAGCCAGACACAAGCTCTCTGATGCTCTGCCTTTCCCATCTACCACCCTAAGCCAAGCAACGGGTAAAAGACCTCATTGGATCCTAAAATATGCACTATTTTCATGATAATTTATGAGTCAGATACTTCAAATGTTAACCAAGTTACACTATTTATATAATTTCTATCATGATTTCGCATTGTGTGTAACACTAGCAGTAATTTGCAAGGTCACAATACGATTCTTTTAAATATCTCTTATTCTAAAGCCTGTTTAAGTTTTCTTCTTTAGAACTGTAATTAAATCTTTCAGGGAAATCCTTTCTTACTCTCTCGATATTATGCAAGCCCCCCTCTCCCTCCTCATTTACCTACACCGTATCCCACGTAAGAACCTGAAGCACCGAGTTCCCTCCCACACCTGCAGCACAGCAAACCTGGAGGACAGTCCAACTGGAAAGCGCGCTGTGCCAACCAATGTGGCAAGTCAGTATTTTCTTTTTCTGGTGAGCCCACGTTCGATACCAAACTTTTCATTCCTTTTCACTCATTCGATCAAACAGGTGGCCTACAAATGAACATTGGAGAGCTTATTTGCCTGACAGTCGCGGAGGTGTAACAGGAAGGTGCTGGTGGAGCAGGGGCTGCAGGGGACTTGGCGCACTGGGGAAGGATGAGATGGGAACAGCAGGTAACAGGAGGCACTAGCTGACCCAACTGAGCTATTGTAGAAAGAGACTCGTTTATTTGCAATAAGGGTTGAATTATGAACTATGTGCCGATAGCGTATATATGCCAATTGGTATTTATCAATGTTTTACATCATTTTTCTGAATTTCTGTCTCCTATGAGTAATAGGAGAAAAGTAAATGAAAATCCATTTTTAACAGGTTTTCCCTCTCAAAATTGCTTTGTTAACATGTTGTTTTGAAGATTGTGGGGTAGCTTCATGTTTTTTCTGATTTCTGAAGATTTTCACTTCCAGAGGGATGTACTGGTGAGGATTAAATTCAGGCCATTTAATCTTGCGGACATGACTAAAGGCTGAATAGTCCAGGTGTGTGTGTGTGTGTGTGTGTCTGTACCTGTCTCCTTTCTCTTTATTTTGGCCTTTGTCATTGATTGTACCCATATGCTGCGTGGCATCCGTTGCCGGCATTCCTCATGAAGCTGAAGATACATGGGACAATTTGCTAAGTCAGTAACATGCCAGCACCTTCATTTTGCTCCTTTTAAACGATTCATATGCGATCTGGTCCCTTGAAGTCTAAAACCATTGCTCAGCTTCTGCTCCAAACCAAACATTGCTCTCTCCAAAAAACACGTATATGAAAAACCACCACCACAACCCTACCTGAAAGCCAAGGTAAAGGCGGTTATTTATTTCAGTTCTTACAAAGCATGTTTGTAAAAAATGGTCCTCTCCCCAACTGTTCTTTATATGGTCCCGGTAATTGAATTACAGCAAAGTTCTCCAAAATAAATGAATTTAGTGTAACAGATGGCCATCTAAAATAGCATGTATTTTAGCTTCCTGTGTGGCAGCCAAGTTGATTTAAATCAACTAGAAGAAAGGTATGCTTTAATCAGGTCAGCTGACAGTCATTAGATCAATCCCGATTGAAATTCAGAAATTTAGCAAAAATAAATCTGCTACGAATCCAACATTTTCCTCCCATGGGGACCCAATGGATAAAACTTTTAAGACATTAAAGTTATTCTGGTTTGGGGAATAAGATTTAGTAGAGCGTGTCAGGCTTTTATTTTCCTGTTTAGCCTCCTCTGACTTTGGTTTAGTGTGAAAGGTGCCACATAAAACCAAGCACCACGGAACAAGCAGAAGACTGAAAAGGTCCAATTCCTGGCTGCCTTGCATCAGTCTTTTAAAACTGTTCAAACTAGACGTAAAATACTACAAAGTCAAAATAGCTATATTTTATGCTCAGCTTGCACAGCTGTAAATGAAAACAAAGCTGAAAGGGGAGAATTTGTGCAGCAAATAGGATGTATTTCATCCCGGAGTTCGAGGTACCTGTGCTATCGTTAATTTTAACCATTCTTCTCATAAAAATCTGTTTGCTAAGTATAGAGGTAAGTTACAGGTGAGTTTATGGTGCCACCTGAGATGCCCCTGTCAGTGTATTTTAATTATTATGTTCTTCATGGCTCTGAACCATGGAACAACAGCTGGGCTTTATCCTCCAGGTAGGGAGTGAAATCTCTGTACTGCTCTCTTTCCTATTTTGCAGATGTTGTGTACAAAGCTGGTTCAAAAGTAGATTTTTCCATGCGGTGGGACAACTCCAAAACTTTAAGATTTATTCTTATCTCAAAATCAGGATGAAAAGTTACACTTCAGAAGCATTTTGAGGAAAACATATTCAGGAAGGAGACCGGTTTGGATAGAAAAGATTTTTTCCACTTGAATTAGGGTAAGTATTTTCGTTATTACAACAACCTCCGAACTCAGAACTGAAACCATTCAGAAAGCCTGAAACTCTTAACGTCATGTCCCCACAGCCCAGAGAGAAGCTTCATCCCTGTCCCAGCAACTTCCAGAAGCCAGGAGGTATTTGTGCTTCCCATTCCGCCACAGTTCTTTAACCATGCCTAGGCAATCTGGGACAAATCGACCTGACTGCCAGCCTGGATGCATCATGGCAGCGAAAATTATTGACATCTTATCCCTCTGCTCTTTATTTCGTCAAATATTTTTTTTCTCAGTATGGCATGGAAGGTCAGTGTGGTATGTATAGGTACAGCTAAAAAAACTGAATCGTAAAAAGCCAGCAGAAACTGCTACACCACAGATCCAGTTTGATCCATCTTGTTCCTCTAGTCCTGTACAAGACAGAAAATAAATGCAGTGTTTCTTTAAAGACCTATTTTTAAAAGTCAGAATTTACCTGCAGTCTTTATTTTGTAGACTCATCAAACATCTCAAGTTGGAAGGGACACATAAGGACCATTGAGTCCAAAACCTATATATTTGTCTATAGGATGGACAGTATATTGTCTAATAGTAGGCTGTTAGAAAACACACCCAGGCTGGAATATTCATTAGTGTTGGAGATGAATCTGCCATTTCTCTTGAGGCAGATTAGACTATGAAAAAGTTGCTTACATTTGACTTGGCTTACTGTAGCGTGCCCTTATTAAAAACACTTTCATAGGATAAGCTTATGTTGCAGAATGCCATTAAACTACACGTCTAAACTCCCTTGTCTAGAAAGAAAAGGGGAAAAAAATATGAAATTGTGGTGTGTGGAATCAATCGGTAGCAGACTTTCTTTTTCTCTCAGCACCAAGCACTTGTGTGTGCTCCCACTTCTCAAGGTCACTGCACTCCTCCTCTCCCTGCAGGGCTGAACCTCACCGTACCTGAATGAACTGGGAAATTCAGGGTGTAAACAGAGGGTGCGTCTGGGAACGCAGGTGCCAGGGTCATACTCTGCACCAAATACCCAAAAGAGCTGAGCACAGAGCCTGCAAAAAACATGGCACCAGTATCTGGCAAGTCCGAATTTGTATCGTACTAATGTGCAACATTTTAAAAAAGCACTAGCTCATTGGAAACCCCGACGTTTTTCCCTCCAGTTCTTCACATTGAGTGTTGCTATTTTGTGCAGAGAGTTGCGATAGCAGGAGTGCGAGCCCAAGTACTCCTTTATGTTTTATCTATTTACTTCTCTTTCCATTTTTAGCTGCACTCGTACTTGTGATTTGCAACATTCCAGCCACTTGTAAGTCAAAGGGAGCTGAAAGCTGTAGCACAAAAAACATCTTGCAGAATCAAATGCTTCAAGTGGGCCTTAATCATTAGACTACATTGAACTTCGGACTATTCATATGCATAAAAGATTACAAAATCAAAGCTTCATATAGCATTGCTTTATTAATGTCATAAGCAGCCACAATTAGTGGGCTGTTGTTTCTAAGAATAAGCTCAGTCTGCTTAGAAATACAGGGAATCAGGCACAATAACCTTATTTATTGGGTAGTATCTTTGAAATGTCATCTCTGATGCAACTTTTTTTTAGAGAGCTCAGAAAGCACTTCCCAAGTCTTTGGGCAGGGGGGAAACAGAAAAATCTAGCAATTTTGATACCGATATAAATTACAAATATGTATCCAGAAACATTTAGCAAGTGCTCGTTGGAATTTTTTTTTCATACTATGTCTAAATAAAATGAGTATGAATAAAATGAGCTAACACACTATTTGTGACACCTAATATCTCTCTGTGTGAGTGGGATTTCCAAGTACTCAAAAGTACAATTTCAGGTCGCTGGTGTTGTAATAACCAGAAATACCTTCTGGGCCGCTTACTCTAAAGCAGGCTCTGTCCTATAACACCACAGCCAGCCACTTTTCATGTCAAGGGTGCACATTAAATCTAAGATATTCATCCTCAATAATATACCATTTCCATACTGGCCTTGTTTAGGAAAATTTCCTGAAAACCAACGGAAGATAAATTGACCCAGCAATATCTGTGCTGAATATTACATGTCCCACAGAAGAATACAGCCAGAGTGAAGGAAATAACGTGCATGTCACCGAGAGAGGCTGACCATACGATAATTCTTAGTTACATACGACCATCTCACGCTGGTATTTAGGGACTAAGCCAGAACTAGAGTACTGAGGTCACCACTAGCTTATCTAGGGTGACAGTCATGAGCCTTTCAGTTCTTTAGCCCAGACCTCCACCCTGGTTTAACAGTGCTTGGGCTATGAGGAAAAAAAAACCAAAAAAAAAAACCAAACAAACTAAAACCCAAAAACAAAACTACAAGCAAACAAAACACTAAAAAACCCCAGCAAATGCCATTTGCCTCTGCTCCAGGAAGACATTTTAGGATGAGTTTACTGTAATGTGGATATTTCCAAGAGTTATGTGCATGCCTGAATGTTTTCTTGACCTGGTGCCTAAACACCTTGTTCTGGTCAGCAGCGACTCAGGCCAGGGGAAGGATCCAGCACCAGATCTGAAGACAGCTAAGCCTGAAAAAATCAGGTCTGAGATATCATTAGACTGAGGGCAGCTCTGCCAAAGCTTCATTTCACTCACTAGGTGATGTTGAAGCTATTTCTGCTAAATGTTTTAGTTCTTAGGTTGTTTCATAGGATTAGCATAGTCAATAACAATTTATTCCCCATCCCAGCCCCCAAATTACAGAAAGCTTGCTAATGGCAATAAAGAGATGAAATTTGTTTGATGCTGAGTTTTGTGGTAAAATGTTCTGGATATTTTGAAATTTGTTTGGTGGTGAGTTTTATGGTAAAACGTTCTGGATTTTTTGGTAAACCACTTTGTTCAGCAAGTCTAATTAAACTAGTGCTCATTTCTTTTGTTCAGTTTTTAATGTCAAAAGCTGAAGACTTTTAAAACAATCCCCAAATTCTAAACCATGAGCCTTATGCAATGGAAATATCTGTTTCTACAGAGTACATTGATAGCTATAGGGCTTCTTTCATTTACTATAAATTATGTTGCTTACAGGGTATTTTCAATGTCAAGGATTTGCATGCATACACACATTTAAATAAATCACTTATATAAAGAAATGAGACTAGCAGGCATGTATCAACTGTTCCGTTCCTCCCAAAATGGTTGCTCATTTTTTCATACACTTTAACAAAACAACACTTCCATTTCTCCTGAAAGAGATATAATTTATACATATTACCATGCAGAGAGTCATCTTTTCTTATAGGCGTATGAGGGTATTGCTGTGATTATGAAGCATTTCAAGCACTTTACCAAGGAACACAGAAGTAATGTAGTCTATACAGTCCTAGCTCTAATTTTTTGTATACTTGATATTTAGAATTTCCCTCAGTTGCAATTACACTGGGGTGGAAAGGGGATGTTGTTGCTGTATACTAAAAAATGAATTCATTTATTGATATTGGGGAGCGGGAGGGCCCACACTTTTCTCAAATTTACTATCCACCTCCTTCTTGTAATAAAGAGAGAAGACTAACTTATTAAATGGTTTTAAAATTAAAGACAAAAATTGCATTAAGTATTTTGTATCAAATGTAGTACTACATGAAGTATCATACTTTTTACTTGGCCCCACCACAATAGAAAGTTCCTAAAATGTTCTGGTTTGCCTAGCAATAGGGATTTCTATACTTTACAAATTATTCCTCTTCATGGAAACGATTTTTTGCTTTCAATCAGAGCAACTTCAAGGTGCGAGCAAGAGGAAAACACATCTTTGCATTGCCTTGTGGCTTAGTAATATGCTTCATACACTTAAATTTTATGTTCTACTTTCTGGGGAAAAAAAAAGAAAATTTACATGAAAGATTCTTCCACCCCAAAATGTAATTGTTTCATTCCTTAAAAATACACAAACAGACCAGCTAGCTAAAGAAATCAATGTGAACCAAAAAGAAAACAGTGGGATATCAGTGCACAAGCTTAATTGCTTAGATTTCTTAAATTTCTGCAGTGAAAGGTAATACATTAAGGAACCTAATTAGATATTGATTTAAATAAAGTTAGCCTCCTGGTGACTAAGCAGTGTTTACTAAGGGTTCTGATGTAAATTAAAAGCAACAAGGAAAAGAAGCAAACATTTTTGTACCCCTGGTTATAAGAAAGCCAAACTAAAATTAATTAAAGTCTCACTCACACAGAAGTTATATTACTTAAAACATGCTCCTATGGTTGCACTGAGACCCTCATGCTGTTCAGTGGGAAAGAACTGGCTGTTGGCATGGAGCCAGGGATGGTAAGCACCCAGGCTGGAGCGCAGTTATCAGTTACGTGCCTTCGTAGCACCAAACTCACAAGACTTAAGAAACTGTAGTGCCCTGAAATGATGGAAACAAACATAAAGAGCAGTGAAACAGCAAAGCGCAATTTCCTGGAAACAAGAGTAAAGCTCCTACATTTCTGTTTGCTGGGAAGTAGAAATATGCACTGGCAGAATGTGCCCCAAAAAGGCACCCGTGCCACCTCTCGGGCACCCCTCTGCACACTGCCATCAGCGGGGGCACCGGGGCCTGGCCCCGCTTGGTGCCCATCACCCGCAGACGGGCGGCAGGGCAGGGGCTCGGCTCGGGCCCTTCAACGTGGAGCCGTGCCACCCCACCAGGACAACTGTGTCCAGCCCTGGGATGTGAAAGGACAAGGGGCAGTGGACACTAACCCCTCACTTTTGTGACCTCCGTGCCCTCCTTTGATAAGGCGATGAGCCTTGTGGTCTGATTTTGGAGGTGGCCAGGGTGCTGGGCTCACCTACCCAAACTTTCCTTCAGACAGATTCTGTCCTTCCAGAGTGAAAACTTGCCAGGCAACCCAATAAAAGGCAGTGCCAAACCTCCGCTAATCAAGTAAAAAATTGAAATAATGAAAACAAATTAATAATAATTTTAAAATAAGTAAAATATTAAAATTTAATAACATAATATAGGCAGAACAACTTGTAAATTATATTTTTTTCCTCCATCTCTCTCCTTTTTCAGTCCCCAGTGTCTAGCACTGTCTTTGACAGTTCTCTTACATGTTTTGTACTTTCCCTCTAATGTGTTTTGACTGTGCCCTATACTTTGGATGTTTCTTTGATGGTAGGATGGTTCAATATTCTAACAAGCTTACTGTAAAAAAAAAAAAAAAGCATTACACTTCATTTGTCAGGGAATCATTTTACAGATGTATTCAGTTGTGAAGGGGGAAGTTATTGTAAATCACTATCACCAAACCAATGTGAATTGCTACCAACAAATTGAAGTGACAGTTGCAAAGAGACAGCTATTGTCTGTGCCAATCATCTCCTTGCACAGAGGTGTTCTGTGCTGCAGCTTTAAACGGCACAAAAACAGTTGTTCTTTCCATTATGGAGAGGGGCTTGGAACCTCCTTCTTGGTTTAAAGTTTATCTTATGTGCTACCTGAATACAACAGCTAAAATGTAGAAACTAAAAGAAATAAGTTTATATACAGAAGCTGGACAATATCTTCATTAGGCAGCTTGGTTTTTTAGAACTGTCTGGATTGCTTCTTTCGGCACTCAATATCAATCTTTCATTTCAATTTTTTTGATTGTTTCTAAAAGCAATCAGAAATGTCCTATCGGTTTCAATGTTTGCAAAGAGCTCATGATTTTCCTCCTTGTCAGTGCGTGGCACTCACGCATATCACCGAGTTACGTGCAGTTGCAGATGTGGTGTCACCCATGTTTGCAGACAGCAAGCACTATGTACTGTCACGTTAATCACCAGATCAAAGAAGCCTATAGCTGCTTTGCATTGGCTTCCAGGACTTCTTAGTGCTGTGCTCTGTAGAGGTGCTATCGAGGTGCTAATGGTATTAGTTTTCTCTGATATAAGGTTCCCCACAGATCTTAGCCAATGTTTTGGTCCTTATTGACATTTTTCTGTGAACTACAACTCATTAAATTAGCTACAAGTTTGTTTCAGATTAATTACGATATGAGGAGCTTGACATTCTCCATCTGGAGCCTAGTTGTCAGTTGTTGCCTGCTGGGGGATGAACCATTCGATTCATGAAAAGGCACTTCATTTACTAAAACATATAATTTCCTAATTTAGCTTTTCCCATTAGGGCTGCTACTGTAAGGGCTAAATGATGCTCCTGAATTGCATCCTGTGCAACCCACAGATTTCACTGAATGAAAAGGGAGGGGGACAGTCAGGATAGCAGTGGCGTTGTTCCACGGCTAAGCACCTGGGGAGCAATTCAACTCTGTTATTTCCTTCCCCCTTCCTTCCCCTACTCTGTTAAATACAAAATTTTAAAAAAACAAACTAACAAACAAAACCCAAACACAAACTCAAAACCAAACACTTAGAAAGACCCACAACTCCCTGCAAGCACCTGAAAACTACAGCCAGGAACCCCTTGTTGATATGATCACTATTACATTATCACTGTGTCCAAAGCAGAAAATATAAAAGTACATCAGAATGCATTTATGTATAATCTTAGGGGAAATTAAAAAAAAAAAAAAAACAGAGAAAAGAGAAAAGCAAAATAATCCCACTAAGGCAGCACTATTCTAAGAGCTAGGCTAAAACATTAGCAAAAAAGATTTATGGGAGTATAGGTGTTGGGGGACTCGTAAACCAGGTGTACTTTCAAACTTTAATGAGGACAGTGGCTCGGGAATGTAGATCTGTGAATACTGAATCACGCTGTGTACACGGAACATCTTGCCTGGGTACCCTCCGCAGCGAGCTCAGCGCACTCGCTGCAAGATGCTAACTTGCTGATGCCCCTGCTCCCCCTCAGCGTGCTGCTGGGGGGCTAGCTCTTCCTCCCCTCCCAGCAACTCACACCGAACACACAAAAGTGAACATTGCAGAGTATTCTTTTACCATGGATACGATTGCCACTTCTATAGCTCACACGTTAATTTTCTAACCTTATTAGACTAACTTTTCGCATTAGTGAAACAATTGGATTTTCTTCTAGAGGATGTTTCCAGAGTCAGAAATTTCAGGGCCATCAGGTATACTGTGAGCACTTTTTCTGTGCCAGAGTGGGATTTTATTTCCTGGTCCCTTCCTCTAACCCAATAACTCATGCTGAAATTAGATCGTAAGTTTTAGGAAGAGATTCAATCCTGTTTTAAAGATCCTTATTCAAGGTGCATGAACCACATCCATTATTAATCTGTTCCAATGCTTAATTCCCTTTGTTAAGAATACAACTAAGAAATTGTCTGATTTCTGTTTGACCTTTCTTGTGTTCTTCGCATTTCTGTCAAAATTTTCTGATGTTTCTCCCAGATTCTCTCATAAACACCCCTGCTGTTCCAGAACAAGATTTTTAAGGTTTAACCTCCAGGAAAGTTTTATTCTAATACAAATTCTCCTCTTCCTTGCCTAGAATGAAAGTGGTCTACTTAGATAACAAATCCCCCCAAAAAAGAAAAACAAAGAACAGAAGGGACAAAGAAACATAACATGCATTATTTTAAAAGGTGTGTGCTTTGCTAAGAAGCAATGGAGTGAGCGGCTCAGCTGGCATCAGGGCTATATTTAAGCATTTTAAATTCAGTTCCAGGGTGTTCCTAATGTCTGAAATTTATTATTGCAGCGATCAGTACTGTGCTGCAGTGCATCCAAGGTGCTCAACTGTTAAATCTATCATCTTTTAGGATAAGGTCTGATCACTAACAATGGGAAAATATGCAGGAATAAAGGCCAGCATTTCTCTAGGTGTCTTGCCACCACCACCACCACCACCGCTATATGCATATTTTTAAGAAAACAAAGCACCTGACATAATTTTGGTTAAAAATTCCAGGTTTTCTACGTTCTCTCAAAAGACAAAACCCTCTCTGTTGTTTTAATGCTCCCACCTGGCTTTGGGATTTTCATAAGGCTAGAAATTCAGGTTGTCTGCTTTGTCCACCTCGTAGGTGCCTGCGTAGCCACCCACAGCCCCGTGGGCTGCCGCCAGCTTTCATTCAAGTCAACAGCAGAGCCCTGAAGAAGTAGAACCTGCTGATGCAGGTAAGGGGTGGGCAAGACTGATCTCAGCCTCTGCTGAAGCTATGTCATTATGATCGGATTATTGATCCCTCCCAGTGTGCGTCTTTGCTCCGGTATAGGTGAACACGTGCAAACAACCCCAAACCTTTTATAATACTATATGGGTGACAGAGCACATTTTGTTGTATGTATTTGTATCTCCCTGCCTCCTACATATAGTTTCCATGGGAAAATTGCAGAATGCCTACGCACGTTAATTTTTAGTCAGCAGGCCGCTAAACCTATCATCTCACAAAAATGTCCTTTTATAGCCTTGTCAATCAGTGTATAATTAGCTGAATTTACATGCAGAACAGATGGGAATTTTGGAAATGTTTCTTCTACTAAATGCATGTGAGGAAGGGAGAAAAAAAAAAAAGAATCATGACTTGGGGATTTATTATATATGTATTCTTAATGTAAAGTTGAATTAAGTTCTAAAAATATATGCAACAAAATGTGCAGCAAAACTTGCCAAGCATTATTCATTATAAACAACAACAAGAAGAAGTTTCCCTGGTATTCAGAAGAGAAAGTAGGTAAATAACATATTTCATCATGAAAAGTAAGTATCAAGTTTATGCTAATGACTTCAGTAGGTGTTCCTTTTAAGGGGAATTTTCAAAAGATTTAGGAACATGAGGGCTCTCATTTACAAACAGGACTAGGAAAGGGCAGGAATTTCAGATGTCATGAGGAAACAGCATTTCCAGGCAGGCCTTAAAGAAGGATGTGGAGCTGCCTCACCTTGGTGTGCTGACCACTGTCAGCCTCGGGGGAAGTGGACCATTTTCTCTGGATTTAAAAAATTTGCCCATGCATTTGCCTATGCCCATTAGGGTACACGATGCTACAGCACCATACTCAATTTTCCAAGATGTACAAATTTCCAGAGGGAGAAAGCGAAGGAGGAGAAAGAAAGCCACAAAAGGAGCTGGACATTCAGATGTCCACCCTCGATTCCCTGCCTAAGAGTGTCTGCAGGCTGCAATGCCCTGACAGCAAGGGTTTGCAGAAATATTCCAGATTTACAGTCTGCACTACCTTCCATGCATCCTGCCTTCCACATTACAAGTCACTACTAGTTCCGTAACTCGCGGATAAAGTGGGATTGTGTAATGTCATTCATTTTGCTAGTTGCAGTTACCTTATAACAATGCTGTAAATACGCCATACAGAATATTTCCCTAAACAAGCTCGTGGGTATTTCACACAGGTGCCAAGCCAACGAATCGCTTAGTGCCAGCCACAGGGTCCACGTGACTTTGGCCTCAAAGAGGAGAATTGCCTAACGTGTCCTCTCTGTTTCTGAGACATTCTTACCCCACACTTGGAGCAGCTAGGTTTGGGGCTAGGGATTTCTATGAGCCCTTCATGACCTTGCACTGTCTGCCAGCACTCAGCTACTTTACATTTCTGATGGAAGGTAAAGAACGGTATATGTAATTCAAGAACCATTACGGCTTTATGCATCAGAATACCACATTGAATAGCTATTTACTATTTTCTTTCTTTTCATGTGCTATTCCACAGTTGTATTTTCTCCCTGTTGAAGTCCTGAGTCAGACTGAGTTCTCCTGGTAAGTTAAGGAGATAAAAGAACATAGAAATATGACATTTTTTTCTTCTTCGTTCTCTCTGCACACTTCCTAGATAATACAACCTAGATTTTTGACAGCTCCGTTTAGAGCTGGAAGAGAAAATTAGAAAGGAATAAAATGAATCAAAAACTCCAGATTAAAATTGTACCAATAGTCACTATTTTGGAAAAAGACATCCTTTCAATTCCAGTAAAATTACAGTTACTTAAAAACTTACCTGAAATTCCTAAAAACTAACACAGATTCTTCCTTGTCAATTAGAACTGGAGCTCCTGGCAACGGGCTTTTTGCTCCACCACTGACCACAGAGGCTGGGGCTCTCAGACGAGGAGCTGAAGTTGAGGCTCCCAAGCCAACGCATCCGCGTCGGACTGAGCTGGATGGAGAACCGTGCAGCCTCTGTCACCCTGTGCAGACATCCCGCGTCCCCAGGCACGTGAAGTAGGGCAGCTGGAACTCCAATTTGAGATTTGCTTTATAAATCACAGCCAAGTCTTAGGCATTATGTTTTGTGTTTTACTGTTGCAGCTGATACCCATCTCCCCCCCCAGCTCGCTACAGTGGGAGCAGCAAGGTCAGGCCCTTTATTAGTATGAATTACCCTAGTAATAAATGAATGTAATACAATTAGGGCCTGAATTTGATTTATTGCATTGAAAAAGGAAATGAAGGGCAAAGGATACAGCTTTGTTTATTATGGGTGTTCAGATAAACACTAATAAGATCCCAGATAGTGAGGCATAGAAGTGTTAGAACACACAGGCTGATGAACATTCGGTTGTTTCTCCTCGGGGTAGAAAGTATAAATTAATTATACCTTGGCATGCCACTTGACTGCGGGGTCCTTGGAGATGAGTGGAAATAGATGGAAGAGACTTACTTGGCTATTGGGTATATCAAAGCAATGACAGGGGGATTATTTTTACTACCAATATAACTGAGTAGCCCAGAGTAAAAAGCCCCAAAAAACATAATTAAAGAAAAATTATCAGCAAAATTGGACCTCCTGGCTTATCAAGTCCAGTCACTTGTTATTCTGGGCATATTTCTCATAGGATTGCTTCACAGAGGTATCAGACTCCCTTGGCCTAACTCTTAAAAATAGTTAGGCTTAGAATTTTAACACATTTAGATAATACCTAAAGAGCAATAACAGAATATCCTTTCCTCCAACCAGTATCCTATTCTTGAAATAAATTGGATCAGATCTATACAGTATAACCACAAACTTACCTTGGGAGTTGAGCACAGTGCAATGTGAAGGGAAGAGGAACTTTTTAAGTCAGTAATGTTGCCAAAGCCTGTGTATCACAAAACTTCAGATGTTATTGTGACAAGCAGGGTAAAAAGATAATAATAAATAGAAAGAAAAAGGATCTGTAAATTGGAAAAGCCAAAAAATGCAACTTGTTAAAGGCACTGAGTTTATTTTTAGAAATGACACGCTATTCCTGTTTTAAATCTGAACTCTTGAGTTACCCCTTTAGACTATAACTAAAGTTTTGGGTGGAACATCTCAATGAGCCATAGTTTAACATGGTGTTTCTACTAACAGTGATGCACCTTCAGAATAAGACCGTCAGGCTTCATTTCTGCATATAGTCAGCTGTATGCATAGGTTTCACATGTAGGAAAATGAGATCAATAGGTTAATCCTGGTTGGAAATCTAAGTTTATGCATTCCATTGACAGAGACCTACGTTAAATTAAATTATATGTGTATTTCCTTAAACAGGTGAAGTTCAACAACATGAGCCTGGAATAACAACTGCAAGATTACACTTTGTAATATGTAATATGTTTAAACAACAGTTGTAAAATGAAGCTAGCATGATTTTTTTCCCTTCATTAACAGAGCGTAGTAATATGAAGCTTAAGATTTGGATTCAGAAAATTATCATATCTTTACAGGGAACCAGGGAAAAAAATTAAATCTTGTGTATGAATTACTCTGTACGTATTTAATTTGTCTCAGTCAACAGGCTTTCCTCTACTTGCTCATATTTTTTTTGTTATAACAGACAAAAGCAAAGAAAAAATCTATCAAAAATGAGCAGAAATGTTATTTTGTGTCTAACAAAAAAACTGCATTATGAAGGAAATATACTTCTGAAATATGATTAAAGTTTACACCATGAATCACTGGAATCCAGGTGCCTACCTAAATTTAAATACTTATGTATTGATTGCAGGGAGTTATTCCATCTGTAGAACAAATGCTAACAATGTGGGGCATTAGCAATACAGCTACAGAAATATTCCTTTGGATGGATACTGTCTTTCCACTCGAATTCTGGAAGGGGCTGGCAGTAAGAGCAGAAAGACAAAATGGAGATGTGAAGGCTCTTCTCCATCTGTCTGCGAGTTCTCCGCAGTGATTTACTGCTGACCAGGGGAGGGCTAGCTCTTCAGCAGAGACTGAACTGCAGTAGGCTGACACACATCACATTAAATAAGAAGTTTTGATCTATTGATACTTTCACAGAATAATGGCCAGCTCTACTTATCAATACATAACATAGGTTTAACGACACCAATTCTCAAAACAAACCTCCCCTTGCAAATAAACTTTGCAAGGCTTTGCTGAAGTGTTGGAGGAGTCTAGGAGGAAATATTTAATTACATGTTCTATCCATGGCACCTAGTTCTGCCCTACAATGGTTTCACGTGGAGTCCTGCTTCTCCTTGTATCTGTCACATTAACACATACCTTTCTTCTCCCACTTCAGTGGTGCTCTGACAGCATGTCAGTGTGGGATCCTCTCAAATCTGCATCAAAGCAGGAGTGGCTACGTCTCAAAGCATGAGGCACTGTTATTAAAGACCACTCCACGTTCCAGATGAAACCAGCACTCAAGATTGGGAGTTAACAGTAATACGCTCTGTCATACCCCATATCCCACAGCCAGCTCTGTCTAGTCTGAGCTGTAAGACGAAAACATGCAATAATAATCTACTGGTTAGCAAACTATTTTGCACAGTCAACAGAAAAGGTCCTCTCCATTCTATCCCTCCCCCAACTTGAGAACCAAGCTCCGGTGTAGAAAGGCAATGGCAGCATGGTATACTCTGTGGGATTCTGATGATTAAAAGTTGTTTTCAAGTTGTAACCAGCAGAACACAAGTATCCTGTCTTTTTTACAGGAACAGAATGTGGAAGCAATTCTGCTGTCCTTCATGGTCGTGTGTCAGACACACCGACTGCAGCTGAAGGCAGGATTGTTAAAAGCAATACTTTACTGCAATTATGCTCTCTTGTACCGTGAAGAAATACGTGTTTTCTTGATGGTACAGATTACGTTTATAAAACTTGCCTTTTGATTTTATCAGGTAAAATGATACTATTCTGAACTTCTTTATATAAAACAGCGTGTGTGCATGTGAAATCAGATGATAAAAAGAAATAGAAAACTGAAAAAGAAGCAACAAAGAACATTTTGATATGAACATTCTTACTTTGACATGGTGATGGAATATTTACCCATCCAACGACCATGCAGACAGTGTTTTGCATAACTCAGGGGGAACTCAGGGGGATTGAACTTGGGGGATCAGCACTAAGCATTGTTTTAGCTTGGAGCACACCTCCTACGTGAATGAAATTCCTTTTAATCTGTCAGCTTTTATTTCTGTTAATGAAGCCTGTAAACATGTTTAACTAAATGGTTGAGCATGGGAAACTAAACGTTCTCCAGATAAAGAAATTTACTGGACTCAATCTGAAGTCTGTACCAGCAGCTGCGTGAAGGCAGATCTGCCGCTGGCCCTGGCTCATTGGCGTGAGATTTTCTGTCAATGGGCATTGGACCAAGCCCAAAAGGTACGGTGCGGCGAAAAGAGTTTCCTACTCTTCCGTAAAAGTGAAAAGGGGGAAGAAGAGTGCCAAAATGCTGCTGTCATACTGCTCTTGACATGTCCCAACACAGAAGATAGCCTTCTCTGTTATGCTTGACACGTGCCGTCTTGTACCAAGGCAACAGCTGATTTTTGTCGGTGCCTGTTCTTTGGCTCTAACATCAGGGACATCCGCTCACACACACATTCAGAGAGGTTCCGGGTATGCTGGTATTTCAGCACAAAGACTTTTAATCCATTTAAACAACAATCACGATTTGAAAGAATCATTTGTGATTCATTTTGGACCATTTGCATAATGAAGTCGTATGAAGAAGTAACAGTAACTCAAGAAGAGGTGAGGAGGATACTGAAGGTTGCAGTTTTAGCAGGAAACCTTAAGGCTATCAAAATGCTTCATGAAATCATCAAGGATGAAATCCATATTTCCCTACCGAGTTAAACATGACTTGACAATGCCAATGAACTTTCAGAGAAATGACAGACAAATTACAGCGTGCATGTGCTAAGCCATGTTGAAACCTTCATTTCTAAAAGGCATCCTGTCAGGAGTTGTAAATACTGCAGACTAACACCAAAGATTTCCTTCCTACTTCCTATAGCATGCACTTTCTGCTCACAGGCTGCTCAGAGGCAGTGCAGATTATTCGGTGGATTGCAAATTAAATTCATTTTGACCAGGAAGCAAGTGAGGAATAGAGAGGTATTTCTGGCCACAGTCAGAAAAAGGTTGTGTTTGTCTCTGAAGATCTCCACCGAGAGACTGTCCCTTCCCAGACTGTCCCAGACTAAGCCTTCCATATTTTATGGGTTTGAAGATTGGTTTTGTTTTGTGGCATTGTATTTATTTATTGCTTTCAGCAGTTGTTCTCTGAAAGCCATGCAAAAAGAAAGAGAGCCCACAATTGGCAGATGTGTATGACGGACCCTCGGCTCGGGTGCGTGACTAGAACAGGATTTGGTTTATGTCCTCTTAAGCTGCAAGAGGCTGTGGCATGGCAGGCGGGGTCACCACCTTCCACACCGTCTTTTACCATAGGGCCATAAGCTCTGACTGCAGAGAGAAGAAATGAGGAAAAGCATTGAAGGCTGAGCCTCCCAAAGGCTTTTTAACATCTCTATCATCCATTCTCTTGCTAACGTTCATCCTCTACTCCCTGCCCAGGTCCTGTCCCTCACCATTTACTGCCCCACAGTTGCTCATTTCAGTACCCTCCGGAGCAGTGCTGAAACATCCTGGTCTCAAGCAGGAATACTTGAAAGGCTGTAGTTCCCGGGTGTAAGCCAGATCCAATTTAACTCACTTCAGCTAATGCTGAAAAATTAACATTAACAATACTTGCACATTTTTTTTTATTCCTACTTAAAAACAGCTACATGCATAACATCTAATTCTGCAATCATTATTCATGTTGCATAATGTTTTATTCACGTGCCTAGTTCCTGTCAGACCAAATAAGACTATTCAAAAGAACAAATGCTGGTTTGGGTGAACAAAACCCAGGGAGTTCAGCTCACAGTACTTCGTGACTGCCTGACTTGTGCTGGCTGACACTGCAACGTTAGGATTTGGCTAGGGTTTCTCAAAAATAGGTTTGCTTTTTGGAAAAGTTTCACAGATTCATTGCTTCTCCAGGAAAGTGAGAAATCCTGCTGGAAAAAATTAACAATGTCTGTTAAAAGCTCCTAAAGTGAACAAGCAAAAGACCATCATTTTCTGCAATAAGGGGAAATAATTTCAGATTGAATTTGCTGGTGGTGTTGCTGTACTTTTGGTAGCAAGAAACCTTTGTTTGTCAACAGCCCAATTTTCAGGATGTTTCTAAAAAGCTCTGGGTTCCTCTCTTGTCTTTTTCTTCCTTTCACCATATGCTGTTCTGACATGCCAATACATCACGGAGCAAGGCTGTCAGATCCTCCCTTTAGAGTTTTTACTAAATACTACTAAAAACAACTGTACCACTCCATCTATTTTACAAAAAAAAAAAATATTCAACCAAGCAAACAAGTTTCCATTGGAGACCTTGAAAGCATTCCTCTTTAATATTACAGTAATCTAAGCTATTAACAGCACTAATTTTGATGCTGATGTGAGGTCAGTTCAAATTTTGGCCTGGCAGAGGAGAAGAAAAACATCTGCAGGAAACATATTTCTGTTACATTGTGCTTGACGTGGGAATTAATGGGTGCAATTCTATGGCCTGTGTTATGCAGGAGATCAGACAAGATGATCATAGTGGTGCCATCTGGCCTTAAAAATCTATGAATCTACATTTAAATTCTCACTTGAACTTAGGTAACCTCTCTCTAAGCCCATCTGCATGTTGAATATTCCCATTAAAAGGCAGTTGCTAGCAAGCCAAGTATACTTTACTAGCCTCAGACAGCTTTATTTTATGTAGCCACTGACATGGAATTTTGGCAATAAAAACCCAGAAAAAAACCCAATACGAAACTAAGCATTTGTACCTATAAAAGAAAACAGCAGAAAAATAAGAAGTTAATAGTCCCTACTGCCTGGGCTGAGACAGTAGGTTAAGACTTGCACAGAAAGTGGTCTTTGGGACTGCAGAAAGCTCAGGAACAGAAATCATGCAATTTTAAATGAGACAAGTTTAGAAGAAGACACAAGGCTACAAATCCTGTGCCACAACTTAGAGATTTCTTTTTCCCACCTAACAGTTGTTCACCCAAGGCCTGGCTTAAAAAAATCAGGATTTAAAAAGACAACAGAACAGGGCTTTTAAAGAGTTGCAGAGGGAGATGGAAACCCTTCTCCACGGCCTGACAGCTCCTTGCTGCAGGCTCCAGCATCCTGTGACCACCCGTTGCCTCTCACAAAATACATTTTCTTCCATGTTTTATTCTTAATAACCACGGGGTTTAGATAGCTTCTAAATTATGTATGCATATGAAGAGGAAAACGATGTTACTTAAGCAATTCAGTTAAATCAGTCTTGTACACACATCTTGTAAGGCGGTCGAAGGCCCGTCATACACCAGCAGAACTTGGATGATACAGTAGTTTTTCACGGGTCTCAAAGCAACCTGGAGATGCCGTGCTGTTATCCCGGCGTACCTGGGCTCCGAGAGGCGGGGGCTCGCCTGCAGCTACGCCGACATGGCTGGGTCACAGCTTTCATTCCCTCTCTGCAAAGCGTCCTCTCTATTAACTTGGTAGGGTTTAATGAGATTTCCTTGTTACAATGTTAGAATGACCCTGCAAAATTTTTGAAACAGATATTCTTGGTGGCTATACAGGAACAGCGGGAGCCCGATCCAGAATTTATCGAAGCAGTATTGCTGTTTACTTTTCATTTAGAAGCAACCAAGAGAAAAGGAAGAGAGAAGGGGTAGAAATATAGTATCAGCAGAAAGTTTTCTTCCTGAGGGTTGGGTTTATTGGGGGTGGGGTGGAGTGTTTTTTAGTTTATTTGTTTTTAAATATATATATACTTTGGATCTAAGGTTCTTCACTCAGTTGGATTTTGGTTCCCACAAAAACATGTTCTGTATGATCAAATGTGGGTATTTCTAGTGAGGTTACTTGGGGAAATATATTCATGAAAAGACTGCATCCTGCTGATGCAAAACAAACACAAATAAAAAGACAAGCCAGGAAAGAGATCTGAAGAGAAGCAAGTAATGAAAGGAACATTTTGGGCACAATCTGTTATTTGTTATTATTATACTATGTCCATACTCTTCTCCCTTATTCTCAGCACTGTATGTTTTAATTGTCCCCTGAAGAAACAGTTCTGTAGATACATCCACAGGGAGCAAAGGCTCTGTCAGTGACAACCAAATTAATTTCGCTGTTGGAAGCATGAATGTGACTTAAAACCCCAGAACAACATATTTTTAGCAGTTTGGACCATCTTTCTTTATAGCAACTATTGCCCTTTATACTTTGGAGGCTAAGAGCCCTGGTAGCACGCCACCTATTTAGGAAAACACCAGTTATAAGGAGTTAGTAGCTCTGACTCAAATCAGTACATTGATTAACATTCTTCAAACAGATAATGAGGCCTTGCCTTAAGATTTAGCGTGCATAAAAGTGGACAGCTTCCTAGCTGCAAGCCGCATCACAGCTATATGATGCTTAATATATGCCAGCCAACTTGCACACCTTGGAGACAGTTCTGGGTTAGGATTTTCAATGCACTTTGCCTGAAAGTCCAGCACATCTGGGATCAGCCCATCACTCCTCAGTACAAACCAGGGAACAACATCAGAGCATAATGTGTGGGAGAAAAGCAGCGTCTTCTTTTATAGCTGTGATTATGGCAACAAAACCTATATGAGATTTTATATGCATCTATGCCTAAAAACATCTGTGCAGAACAGAGCAGTGTCAAAATATAATCTGCTGTACCGCATCCCTGCTGAAGGAGCCCCTTCACATTTTCATGCTCCTCCCTCACAATAAATATTCTCTTTTCCTTTTCAAAAGAAACAGATGTTTTACATCTACGTATGATTCATATGCAGTAAGAAGAGAAAGCATATACATTTATTTTTTAAAACAAATCCTTGCTGGCCTTTCAAATGTTAACACATCCCTCTCCTTGGTGCAAAAGCCAACCGTGCCACACAGCAAAAACACTGCTTAAGGGAACTCACCCAATGCTTTGCACTGTGGTCATGAACAATTTTTTTCAGGCACAGCTTTGGACTCCGGGACCAGAGTATTTTATTGAGCATTTTGATTTATTGATCCACAGTGATAACGCTAGAATGGCTCTAACTTCAGGGTGGCTGTGAGTCTGGGGTTGCCTGCGTGACCACCTGTACAAGCACATATACATGGAAAACGCTTTAAATCATATTAGAGGAATGCTTTTGAGGTAGCATAAGCCAGCATTAAAAATTAAGAAATTTCTGATTTAGGACTGCTTGTTCAACTCACTGCATCCCGCCGTGCAAGGGCATAATGAGGCAAGCTTCACAGCGGGAAGGCCCACTGAGGGCTATTAGATGCAGTGATGTAGCTGCCACTTCCAGGTCAGTAAGCCTTTAAACAGCGGATTACTGGAAGCGGGGAGAGGATATCCAGAGGAATTATCTCTCAGTGTTTGCCCAGTTCTTATACTCTGGCCCTGGGCATCTGCTCCTGGCCACTGCCAGAGGCAGGACACAGGCAGATGGTCTCAGGGCTGTCCCCCTGCTCTGCTCTGACTCCCCATCGCAGGCTGCTGCAGATGGGCGCGAGAGGTTTCAGCGCCACTT
This sequence comes from Falco cherrug, assembly GCF_023634085.1. NCBI lineage: Eukaryota > Metazoa > Chordata > Aves > Falconiformes > Falconidae > Falco > Falco cherrug. The sequence goes on from NC_073707.1 coordinate 30,684,800, forward strand.
TAGCTCATTTTGAGCGAGGAGCTTGGCAAACCCTGTGAAAAACATGTACCACCCCCCGCCCCCAATGTTATATATAAATATATGTTCAGCTGAAAACATCCTCTGCCAGCTAGCCCCCTCCTACAACTGAATACAGAAGACAAGCAAGGAGGAAGAGGAGCCACCACTTCTTCTGTCCCGTAACAAGGATGGTCTAAATGAGGCAAACTCTCTTTTTCCAAGGCAACACTTTGTAAAAGCCTTACCCTCTGTAAAAAGGGCTTTAACTCCTATGCAACGGGCAAGACCTGGCTCAGTCAGCTTGACAAGAGACACCATCCAAAACTGTAATGGGTTACACAGCTGCTGAGCACCCCGCAGATGGCTGCTGTCTTACGCAGGGCTTTCCTATGATCTCAAAAGCCCCAGGATGTGTAAATGTCAAAATATTTATTGGCAGGAACAACTAGGAAGAGATGTGAATTATCCCTAGCAGAACCAGATATTGCCATCAGAGAAGAACTGAAACCATCTATCTTTTCAGAGGAACGTGCCTACAGCTTTTTCTCTCTCGCATTCATTCCCATATACGATCCTTTCCCACGAATATTAGTGAGAAAACACAGCAAGGGAAGACTAGCTGTCTTGGGGTCTGTATGTGTTTTCTTCTTAGTTCTATATATTTCTTAACGCTCAAAACTTTATATTTTGTACTGCATATATGTGACTAATTAACACTTTCAATGACATTTCAGATGGCATCACATTGATTCCCAATAGACTCTATCTTTGAACAGCATATTTTTCAAAAGCTCTGTCTTGTGCATCTTGCCTTGTTTTTATTCTGCTTTAAATTGGTATTCTCAAAAAAAAAATAAAATAATCCTTCACAAAACTGAGGGAAAAAAATAATCCTTTATGCACTCAGCTTTTGTGGAATTGTCCAGTGCAATTTCTGAAGTCAAAGTTTAGCTGTGCCTGCCACCTCCACTTCTCAAATGGCTCTTATGTTTAAAACAATATCAGCGAGTTCAGGGCACTCAGTAAAATCACAATTTATGACAAAAATTTCTGTTTAGTTGGCACAAACCTATTAACTCAGCTGAAAAGAGTGACAGTAATTGCAACTGGCTAAGGGTTGATAAGAAAACTCAGTCTACTAATTTGAAAGAAAATTTACAGACTGGCAAAGCCATGTCAGACAAGAGAAACAAAGATAGCTGCACTCAGTGACTCTTAATGCAAGTTAAAAAAAAAAAATTAATCATATTTGCACTATAATAAGAGACATTTGCAAAGTGATAACTTTATAGCCTTTTGTATCTTATTCCATCAGTGTCTACTCACGAAGAATGAACTTTGTCACAGACCAAAACTGACCCTTATTGTCAGTCAGAAAATAAACATAAATAGAGGACATCAGATCTGACCTAGTAACACTGGCACAGAATTTGTGCTGCAGGCACCAAAGCTGTGGTTCCTAAAATAATTGAGGTTTGTAATTTAAGAGAGTGCAAGAAGACAATTTAACCATGCAAATGGAAAATAGAAGTCTCTTACTTGGCCTCACAGTGCTCAACCAGGAGAAGGTGCTGAGTGCCCCTTTGCACTCAACAGGGCTGGCACAGCATCGCTGTCCCAGTTAGCACTCCAACAAGGTGGGCTGCGCAGCCAAGGATTTATGATGAGCCCTTTCATTATCCAGTCTGGATTATGAACAAGTGTTTAAATTATTTCTGCTATGCTGCTTCTTAAAAAAACCAAACAAACAACAAAAACCAAACCAAAACAAAAAACAACACACAAAGCCAAAACCAAAATAAACCTCCACCACCTTAAGTCTACAAAAGCTGCAATTTACTTCAGGGAAGGCTTTGTATGATATTTCTGGAATAAAACAGTTTTTCCCAAGCATCACCATGTTCACACAATTTCCCCCCATCATCACCCAAGAAAACCATCACCCCCTTTTCCCCACGCTGACTAGTTGGCACCGGCTGCCCAGCGCAGGCAGCTCGAGGTGCCACCAGCATCTCTTCTTCCAGCACAAATACTCAGCGTGGGCAGACGAGTGCCTGTGTGGTCTGTGGCTGAGAAGTCCCCTGGAGTGACTGTTTTGTAGGATTAAATTAAAGCGTCTAACGCTACTCTACAATGCGATTACCATTGTTCTTTTATCTGAGTTTCAAAGAAACTCAGTAGAGTGACCTTTCCTCAAGTATTTTTCTGATTCTTTCTGGTCTGAATTTTCTGTAGAGGAAGAACTAAAAGAGAAAGAAATATGATTTCCTTTCCTTTTTACACTGCAGGAACATTTAAGGTGTATCTGCTTTCTCAGGCTTTTGGAAGGGCTGAGATTTTTGCATTACCTAGGATAAAAATAATTGTATCAAAGATACAAAGCATTGTGCTTCAGGCCAGAGGTCAGCTGTTAACTGATGGAGTAAGGAAAAGAGAAAAAAAAAAAAAAAAAAGTATTTCCCTGTGAGAAAATCATTCCCCACTTGTCCATGATGGGTTTCTTGCACCTTCCTAAGGAACGACTGTCAGAAACAGAGGTTAAAAGAAGGGCATCTCCAGCCTGCTCCAGTATGGCAGTTCCTCTGTTTTGAAGGCAGAGCATTATTTTTCTTTCAGCACTTGTGCAATTGTTATATAGGCTTGGATATATGGGGTTTGTTGGTATTTTTATATGTAGGTATTAAATGAGAAAGTACTTCTGTCAGTGAATTTATTTTCAAATCCCCAGGGAGAGGGCTACATCATTATGTCACACAGGGATACACTGTTAAATCCTAACTCGCATGCAGGTAATGATGGTTCACATTTGGATGAATAAGAAAGCGCCTGTGCTACCTGCTTCCTCGCTCAGGCAACAGAGTAGAAAGATGTTAGGTACATTTGTTTCATCCCCTTTTAACTCCATGTCTCATGACTCGGTTTCCCTGATTTTCATTTCACAGCTGCTCACGCCCTCTCACGCACGCTGGCACGGCTCGCGTTTGCAGCTGCTGCAGGCGATGATGAAGTGCTCTTTCCCTGAGCACAGTCCTACAGATGCTTCAGCATCTCCCACCTCTAGAGCATTTGAGTTTCCAAGTTTATTCAGTACTATGATTTCCAGTGAGATTTTATTCTATCAAGGAAATATGAAGAGTCAGTTTGATGGCATGGAGGGTTCATTTAGACTTGGAATTGGGAAAAAAGTTTTATTAATCTAACCCATTACAGGCTATTATAATACACAAATAAATTAAATGTATAACGTCTACACTATTAATGGCACATATATCTCTAGAAAGAAAGTACCTTACAGGTATAGATATAAACCTTTAAAAATTAAGTACGAGGAGCAACAGAAAAAACAGAAGAAGGAAGTTTCTAATGTATATTTAAAATTCTAAGTGACATTCAGATGAACAGCAAAAGAACAGGAAAGACCTGTACCAAAACAGAGTAATCACTCCCATTAGATAACAATTACCATAAGTATAACTCAGTTGACAGAGCAGGAATTGCGGGTTTTGATTTGAATGCAACAGCTCATTTTGGTGAGCACTGCAGGGAAAAAAAAACAAAAACCAAAACAAAAACGAAAAAAAGCAAATAATCAGGAGGCGCCTGCAGTTATAGCAGTCTGGCTTATGAGGCACTTTTACAGTGCAGCCTTCAAGACAGTGATGAGGTTACACAAGTTATATGGTAATAAGGACAAGTCAGGGTGTATATGCTAATTGCTGTGAAAACACCCCAGCATCACCGTGGAGAAATTGAATGGGGAGAGTCCGAGAGGCAAAGTGACCAAAATGAAAAGGAATAAAACTTGAAAAATAAGGAAGTCTAGCCTCGCTATATGAAGTGGTACCTAAGGAAACAAGTCTATAGCAAACCAATACAAGAACCCCAGAAAGAAATCTTTTCCTGTAAAAGCAAAGGTTGCCTGGGAATACTTATAGATGCTGCAGTACATCCTTCCTAGGCACTGTCAGGCAACACTTGATAGAGAGTTTACAGACCAATGCTCCAAGACTTTCAGAAAATGTAAACAGATAGGTGCTCCCTCCTTCAGTCACAGGTCACCTGGCATGTCCTTACACACGGCTGGTCTGTTTGAACACAAGCCCACACACCTTAGCTGCCTCCATAAATCTGTGCAGGCAGCAGTGGCAGCTTGGTTCTGCCCCGTCACCCAGATTGATGCTCAGCAAGCCACGGGCTCAGGGCAGCCAAACAGCAGCACCACTAGCCCTCAGCCAGAAAAGAAACTACGGCGATGTGCAAAGCCTTCCTGAGTACCTAGACAGTCATCCCACTGTAAATCACATCTCGTGTATCCTGTAAACCACTTATTAGCTGCTTACTGGGCTTAAACCCAACTAGATGGGAGCTCCAGCACTTGTCCTGTGCTCCTTGGGCACGTTCCACCAAAATAAATCCTTCAGCAGAGAGCAACAGCTCTGCCAGTCCCATGGACTGTACCTTGGCTCATCTCATGGACCACGATCCTCACACACAAGAGACAGCAACAATTTACATACCTGCAGACAAACAAAACGGACTCCCCCGTCACACCTCAAAGTCTGGGCAAAACCCCCACGAAGCCCAGCTGAGAGCACAGGGCAGCACTGGGAGCTCAGGGGTCTGCCAAGTGACCGACTTCACAAGGGCCTCATCCTACCGCCCCACTGCTCTCCCATCTGCTGGCAGGCGCGAGGGGGGAGATCGTCAGCACTGAGGCTGCAGTGCTACACAGACTCTATCTGCTCTGGAAGAGGTGGTGGGAGACAGCAGAGAAGCTGTCTGTCTCTGGTGGAAAACACTCTGCCAGGAACCTCTTGCCCTCACGTCCTTCCCTCACTTCCGACATAGTGAAGTGACCAGCTTTGGGTTCCCAATGTGTAACCACCACAAAGACAGCACATTTCGGTAATGGACCTAAATCATTTTCCCAACCTGGTCGGAGAAGCCCCAGTGCCTGATGAAGGCATTAAGGAGCCCCGGGGTAATGCAGAAGAGGAGGTTCGGGGGGACACAGCAGGCAGAGGAGACAGGAAAAGGGGTAAATCAAGGCACTTCTAGACAAACAGTACAGAGAAGTAGTAAAAATCCCCACCTGAACATGGCAAAAACCAACCTTCCAACCCATCCTAGTAGAAGACCCTATAGGTGACCATAGCATGGGATACCTATGGCTCATATAAAACCTTCTGGAAATTTCTAGGTACGATAACTTACACAAATACGAAAGACAGACTTGGCTTATCCTTGACCAGACACAATACTGAATTTTAATCACTCAATAAGAATTTGATAGCTTGCAGCGAAGAGAGTTTTTGTAACAAGGTTTGATAAAACATCACCCTTGGGAGAACTTGTACATAAACACCTCAGAAGAGTTATGCAACCCTAGTATACAGCCTTCGTGACAAAAAAAAAAAAACAACAAACCCACAAAACTATCCAGCACCAGGCGCACAACCCAGGACTCAAAAAGCTTGTATCTCTGCATAGCAATGATCTCTTCCTCAGAGTGATATTCGTTCTCAGCAAGGCATGCAAAGCAAAGCAGAGACGGGCTCCCCTCTCTCCTAAACCTCGACTGAAATTCTGTTTTCAGGAGGAGGACTAAACCCAAGATTTCTGCCAGCAGTAGAAAGCACATTGTTTGCACAATAATCACCTCCCCCAAATGACAGCACGGTGTCATTTCATATTTTCATGATGCCATCTGACAGCCAGGGTTTCTAAGGAAACACCAATATTGGGGGAGCTGGAGGGAATGGAAGAAAAGGACAGAACCTAAAAATAAGAGTCACACGCCTCTTCCAGACATTAAAACTGCTTGATAAAAAATTGTAAACATCTCCTCCTTGGAATGGTAACATTTCCCAGACACCCGTAAGACTCCATCCAAGTGGAATCATTTTGCACTGAACAATATTTCACTCAGAGAGAGTTATATTTATGAAATCACATTCTTTTAAAGGATGTTTGGAAAAAATATGCTGACTGGATTATTTCTTAAATTACCCCAGAATAAATGGAAACATTATCATTTTGTACCACTGCCATCCCCAATAAGGCTCAAAAGTCTCACATGGAACATGAATAGAAGAATAGATTTCACCTCTTTTGAGTACTGATGGGTTTCATGCTGGAAATGTACGATTTTATTATTAATTTTAAATTAAACTGAAATGGCTGTGAGAAGAGAAAATAATATCCCTTCCCTAGAGCACTGACAGGGCATGCTGGAATTGGCTGTCCAAAGCATGCCAAACTCACCTGCACTCAATATGCCCAAAGAAATGACGTCGGAACACTGCAAATTAAATGCTTTTTAGGTCAAGCTGCAGTTGGATTAGGAGGAAGCAAAAATACATCAGGTGTATTTTTGGAAAATTCCAACCCTCTAATTTTTCAAAATGTCATTGTCTGTCCAATTAACCTAGAAAAAAAATCTCCTCTTGGAAGGGTATACATCGGGGATATTTCCTTATCTGTGATGAAGTTAGGGCTGTGCCCTGAAAAGGGACTCCAGCCCTGTCCGTAACAGTACAGCACAATGCTGCAAACACATTTATTGTAAAATAACTCTGACACAAAGCTCACTAGAAGCACTTAAGTATTTTACCATCTCTCCCAATTATGTAGGCGACCACAACCAGCACACAGTTAAGCAGATGATCTCACCGAATGTGACTACCGGGCTTTAGGCTATGTATAAATATTCAGTTTTACTCTTAGACAGTCACTAATACATTCCATGTACAGATCAGGAGGGAAATATTTGTGGAGCTGAAGTCAGAATGCTTCAATGTGTTTTTAGAAATGGTAGCCAGACAATTGTTTGGGGTATAACTTTGATGTTTTGTGCTGCTAGAGTTTAGAAAGAGATCAAGAGAACATCAGTTCAGCAGTATGTAGAGACCCCTAACACTGAGTACCAGCATTTACCATAAACTCCCGCTGCATCAGGGTTTAAATAGTTCTTATGCTATATAGCTGAGAGAAACAGAGAGCCTATATATCACAGCTGTAAAAAAAAATAATAAATATACACACATATAAAGCTAATTAACCGTTTCCATGCATCGTTATTTAAAGGACCCTTCAGTCACTAGCTTGTAAGTATGCAACTACACTTGTAAGTATATAGGAATCAGCACACGTTATTCTCAAAGATGCATGGCGATGTGTCCCCAGAAGACAAGCAGAGCTGGGCTGCTTGGTCAGCTGGGAGGAGAGCAGCCCCCCAGCTCACCCAGAGCCCCTCACCCAGAGCATCACCAGCCCTTCCCACCTCTAAAGCATCTGCCTTTCCTTCCTTCGGCTGATGGGGGCAGAGCGACACAGCCAGGCTTAACCCACCCAGGCTCGTTAGTGCATTAAAGAACTGTTGGTAGGTCTTGTTTGGCAAACCCCAAAGCCTCACACCCGCTTGCTTTAGCAGCCAGGCAGCGCTCCTCTGCGCAGCTCCACGGCTGGAGTGGTGGGAGTGCCCAGGGCTTCCCACATGGCTTTAATCAATGCCTCGGTCTGTCTCTTTCAATACACTGAAAGGGTGTTCTGGCGTGTGGAAATTCATTTTTAAGAGTTCCCATGGATCATACGCTATAAAAGAATTCATTTGGTGTCTGAGGTAGGTTAAACCTTTTCAAATTCAAAGAGCCGTTACCTTAGGTACCATGCTGAAAGAGCCCTCCTCCCATCTGTAACACCACCAGCTGGAGCCCAGGAGAGGGGCTTCAATTAGCAGCACACACACACCTGAAATGTAAAGCAGAGAAAAAAGGCACCCTCACTATTCCTTTCTCTCGTTACAGCCAAACTACACAGATTGATTTCTGCTGTTCCCAAGTCTGGTCTTTTTCAAGTTTGATTCATGATGATAAAACAATAGAGAGAAGAAAAAAAAAATATCTTCATGGCTGATTTACCAAGTGGCCAGAGCAAAACCCCAGCCCGACTGACCGCACTAACCTTCCAAACCGCTGTATTTTCGTCGGCTGGCCATCCCCTTCCTTGCAGGCTGCTGAGGCTGCACAAGGGGGAACAACAATTGCCGGTTAATCCAATTACAGAACACTCTAAAGGTTGAGGAGATGGAGTAGCTTGCCATTTGATATATGATTATGGGGCATTAAACTCTTCATTTATGTGACAAAATTTTAATAAGGACAGTAAACGACTCTGAGAGCAATGTGGAATGGCTGCAATTATTTAGGAATTGCTGGTGAATAAAAAGGAAATGCGAAAACATGAGAGAGAAAAAAAAGGAAAATTGTCCATCGTGTTATAAACCACTCAGAGGATATACAAACTTTTTTCATCATGCTCCTTCAAGTGGTGCTTTGGGAACTTGCTATAAACTACGATCAAGAGCTGGCGCTGCAGGGCTGAGAGCTGAAGCGAGGTCGTGAAGGACAAACCGTGCCATGGCCTGGGAGCAGCAGTGGCACAGGGGAGGCCCTGGGCAGCTCTGCAAACCCCAGCTCCTGCCGCAGAGCCCAGCCTCCGTGCCGCGGGCTTGCACTGGCCCCAGGAAAATGGAGGTGACAAGCAGAAGCACGTGGCTGTTTTCCACAGCGGTTAATGCTGTTCATTTTTCTCTTGGTTCCAATAGCACCATGAGATGCTCTTTAGCATCTCATGGTGCTACTTATTTATTTATTAATAAGTAAGTTATTAATAATAAATAAGGTATTTATTTGTTAATTTGCCTAGTACCATGTTCAAAATTAAAACCCTACGCTCCCATAGTGGAGGAGGGTGGCCAAGAGTGAGTAACTCCATCCTTGGAGGTCAAGTTAAGCTGTCATTTCCGCTAGTATCTTGAAAGAGAACTTCAGATACTTGTGTCAGCTTCACAACTGAAGAGTATTTTCTTTTTCTTTTTTTTCTGTTCTGTAATGGATGCAAAACCATGGAGATTCCTCAGAGCATCAGCACCAGTGGCCATGATTGTAGCCATGTTCCTGAGGTCTTCCATGGTAACTTCCCGTGCTTTCAGCTGCTTTTGCCCCCAGTAAATTAATTGGGAACCAAAGTAATTATCATTGTTTCAGAACCAGATCTTGCAATTTGCAGCCTTGGCTTGCAGGACTGGATCTGGCAGTGAGAAAGAAGGGGCAGAGAGCAGCCTCAGGTATGCAAGCAAATCCTGAAGCACAACAGGGATCCTGGTGATCAGGTACACCTCATATTTCACATTTTAACAGAGGAAGAAAAAGAAATGTAATATATCCAGGGTATTTTTTTTTTTTTTTTATTTTATCTGAAAAATGGGAAAAAGTATTTTCAAAATGACTGAAGGGTTAGAAGCTTAAAAGTCATTTTGGTACCTAAACAGGGTGATAGTTGATTTGAAGATTTTCAAAAGCCATGCATGAAAGACAGGGACCAACACAGAAGGCGGCTGTAGAGCAGAATACTCGTATTAGTAACCCTATACTGTAGTAAAAGGGACAGGTACAATTTGTTTTACAAATTTACAACAATGTATGTTGCTGAAGACATTGTAGGTCTAGAAAAAATACTCTTGGGGAAAAATACAGTTTGTCTTAAACTGGCCAGGCACCTTGGCCAACCCATGTAAGCTCAGCTCTGTTTCTCTGTGTACCTAAAGGCTCTGGGAAATGTGGTGTAAAGGAACAAGCCCCAGGGGATTTCTAAGGACTTAAGGTTCTCAGCACGCTCAAAGGTATCTTTCCACAAAGGGACTTTGCTTCTTGAGTCACTACAGCAATATTCAAACACGGGTCTATTTCATCTCAGCTTAATGTTATTGTATGAACTCTGAATCTGATCTGGATCACACCATCAAAGTCAGCTTACCAGAGGCAGCAGGGGGGCAGCTCTCAATGGGAAATACTTGTATGGTCAAATGTTCATGGATTTGGGACTCTCGATTAGAAGCTCACCATTCTTTTAAGAGTAAAATACAGAAAAGCAATGTATAATTAAACATTTTTCAATTTCTAAATAATTGGATTTTCATAATTGCTGTACATGTTTCACTTTAAATTCTACAAATCATGAAATAGTTTTAGAATATTAATTAGGAAATGTTAGAACTAGAGTATATACAATCTTCTCCCTTCTTATTTTCATGAAAAGGTTTGCATATCTCCTGGTCTCTAAAAATCCCCTCTCTGTTTCTTCACACAAAATAAGGAATATGACTCCTTTTATCTTTCAGCATATTTCCCGATGGAACAGTTTCAGCTTCAGTCTCAGCTAGCTGTCCACAGTGACTGCAAATTGATTTGTTCCTTGTAATGGTCAAACTTTGTCATCAAAATGTTGGGAAATGCTTTAATTCAATCTTTACATGTCCTTTAACTTTCTTTATCTCTTTTGCTGCTTTAATGACTGCTAAAATGTTAAAGGGAATCTTTTCTTTATTTATGAAGCAGTCAAAATCAAGGCATTAGATAAGAAGCAACCTGTATGCTTTACTTAAAGTAGCAAAAATGCAAGACAATGTTTTTACTTGTGTTTTTCAGCCCACATCGAAGACTAATAATAAGGTAGCAACAGTAAAAAAAAATATTTTTTTAAAAAATGTCTAAATCAAAGGGAAAAAAAAGTTTGCATCATTTCAGATGAGTATTACAGCTGTAGTCAACACCACACATTTATCCACATGCATGTTTGTCATTGCACATGTTCAATCTGGCACAACATTGCAATGATGTAAAACAAAGTTCATAAAGTCATTCGTAGTTTAGGTACAAATAAGTGCCAATCAAACATGAGTATAAAAAGTTTTCTTAGCTTCTGTTTCAGATATCTGTATATTGTATGAATACTTTAAGATATGCAGACTCCTCCAAGCTATCATTAATAAAACCTTCGGTTAAAAACTTGGTGCAATTAAAGTGAGCCAGGAACTTTAAAAAGCCTAAAATAATAGTGTTTATTTCTTTTCCCAGTCTGATATGTTCCGTTTGTGTCTCTGCCATATTGAATTTGGGTGGGGGGTGGGGATATATGTGTACGTATGCAAGTGTGCATATGTATGTGTGTGTGATAAATGCACAGGTTTAGTGACCATACATGCTGTAGGTTTCAAAACAAAGAGGCACAGACATAGGTGCCCTGTACAGGGTAAACAAAATTCCTCTTTTTAACTGTAAAATGTTGCTAACCATTTGTTCATGTTTTATGTAACACACTAACTTGTCTTTCACTTTTTTTGTATTCCCACTTCTCAACATTTATATATATTTACTTTTCTACTCTCAATTCATGGCTTCACTTCTTACACTGGAAAGCATATTCAGCAAAGTCTGTTTTTCTCGAAGCTCTGTCATTACTTCCTGTAACTTCAGATCATTAATCAACTTTTGCCCTTCTCTACTGACTTTTAGACCTCAAGTCCGAATCTGTCTTTCCCCTATGTTGTATCATTGATAGTATCTGTTTTTACAGGGGGTTGTTTTGTTATGCTCCCGCTATGCAAAAGCTGGTTCTTTACCGAGATTTTAGGCATCAGCCTAACAAGGGAACGGCTCTGTTCCCCCCAGACGAGTGCCTGCAAGCCCGCTGCAAAACCGGGTGCAGCCGCAGGGATCTGTGGCCATCTGGTGCTACGTGCATCACGGGGCTGAATTTTACTGGTAGGGTTTTATAATAAAATCCTTTGGCTGGGGGTGGGTGGGTTTGGGGGTTTTGGGGGTGGGTTTTTTTGGGGTTTTTTTTTGGATCCTTAGGATCTCAGTGTTACCTTTTAGCATCCAACTATGAAATTTTTGGTCTGTACATGTTGTGTATGACTCATTGTGGGCCGTATGGCACTTGGAGCTGGGATGAAGGGTGAACACCCTGTACAGAGCAGCCTGTTCTCTCCAAAGGAAGAAAAAAACCCCAAAAAACCACCAACCCACAACCTTGCTCCTAAGAGGTATGCTTATGAGTCCCGGTGAGAAGTCACTCTAGCAGAAAGGAGTTCTCAGAGGGATTTATTCATACTCAGACGTATGGAAATCTAAACTGTTCCCGTCTCCTCCCTGAGCTGGTGGCAGGGTTTTAACAGCTGGCCCTTCAGCACACTTCTGGTAACACAGTAATGGAAATAAGATCCTTACAGTCAAGGATTGACTGTAATCCAAGTTTCAAACACCAGGTTTAAATTTTCCCGACAATTTTATGCTTGAATAGCTTACCACATACTGTTATCTCTAAATGCGAATGCAAAGAAGATAGATATTTGAATCCATGCATATATTTATGCATAATATCAATGATCTTTCTCTTATAGTCTATAGTAGTTATTAGTAGACTGAATATAGTTTGTTGGTCTATGTATAAACTAAATATACGGTTCCTTTTCAAGAAATATATCACCGGGTACAAGAATTTCCTTACTACAGCAGAATCATGGCCACCTCACTCTGTTCTTGCCAGTGGGAAGCAACAAATCCATCATGGAAAATTATAAGAAAGCCTGTCATAGGTAAATGCAATCAAACAAATTATTTTAGTGAAGGAAATTGGCCTCTAACCCAATGCTAGAGGGTGAAATATGCCTAGAAGAATGCTGATATATATTTCTTCAGAGGAGTTGAGAATGGATCCAGATACAGGTACCACTTTCTGCACTGTTAAACTTTGGGCTTTGATACATGTAAACTGCCAGCAATGATTTCCACTGTTATCGTGGGGTTGTGTTGTGTTTTGGTTTTTTTAATACAGAGGTATTTCTTCTGTAGTAAATTGTGTGCTTCACAAATTATTGTTCCGATTGTATTACTGAATCAGCAAATAGCAGCAGCTAGTTTACTCTCAGTACATCATCAGCTATTTACTGGAAAATCTAACTTGAGCATATCTCCTTTGATTTGTTTCATCTTGAGCAGTTCAGCTCGATCTTGTGACTTTCAGCTGTTACAGCAGTTTCTGAGAATTCCGGTGCTTCTCATTGCCTGCCTCAGTATTTCTGAAATGCCTCTATATTTTTCCTGATTTTTTTTTTCCTTCTGACAGACTGATTAGCAATTAACAGAATATTCTGGTTGAACATCTAGCTTTCATCAGCAGAATAACATCTATTTCCTGGTCTGTACTGTAGTGCTTATACATTGTGCACACTAGAACTCTGATTACCAGTTTGAAAACTGATGCATATTAAATTAAAATCTTGCATGGATGCCCAAAATTTTATGCAGATACATTTGTCAGCAATGGATGTATCAACAACTGCATTATCATTTTGCCTTGTATTTTTGAGTTTCTCTAATGTTGCCTAGCTTTGTCAAATATTATGTTCTCACTATTAATACCGAAATCTCAGCCTCGCCTCTTACCATGAGGAGCGTTTTTTCCTCTTTCACATGATGTCTCTTAGCTAGCTTTTAACCCACATAAAACTTCACCTTGCATCTCAGAGGCTTCCACAATGTCATCATCTGAAGGACTTCCAACTATAGCTTTCTCTAAAGCCCAACAAAATATTTTTTAATCTCTTTGTTGATAGTCCCAATGAGGGCTGTTGGAGTAGAAAACCCTCACCAGAAGAATCATTAGAAATCAATAAATTAATAAATTACTACTTTTGCTTTAATTTACTACTTTAAGCTATGCTGCCTGGACCACCCATAGAAAAATCTATACTTCCCAGGGGCAATGAGTTACCTTATAACTGAATACCTACGACTTTACTAAGCAAACTGCTATCAATACAGATCCGCTCCGAAATGTGAAGAGTCAAAACATTACTTCTCTTACTTCTGAAGAATACCAAATAACCAGAAAGATGTTCTGGATTCGTTCTGGTTTTTTCTTATTTAGTTTGCTGTCGCTGGGATATAGGTCTCAGAAGCACTTCAGGACAAATTATACTTCTTATATGTGGTTTTCCTGAATAAGGGCCTTTTTTCTGCGTAAAAGACATGGCCTAACCTAAGGGCATATGCTTAGTTTTAATTCATTTAGTAACGCATTTATGGAAGCATTACTATAGAAGCCTTAAAATATTTAAGTGTTCCAGGTCAGATGTGTTTGTTAGGGACTTCATAGACCATCCTTCAAATTGGAAACCTTAACAAAATTCTCCAAACTGACAGAAGTGATAAACTTTCAGGGTTTCTTACTGAAATATCTTAATATCTGAAGATGAGCCTACCTCTCCTTCCCTAGATCATTTCAGTAAATTAGTATCAAGTTATACAACCTAATGACAGAAAATAATTTCCTAAAATTTCCTTCCGTGAATGAAACCAGGCAGAAGGTATACAATCAGTTGGATTTTTATTTTTTTTTCCCCTAGAGGAAAGAGAATCACCATGAACGGAACAAACAGGGATGTCTTAGATAGAAAACCACTTTATTTTCTTTCCAAAAAGAATTTTATGTAGTAATTCTATTTTTACCCTCCCATTGCATTCTATCCAATCTCTCTTCATTTTGAAGTTAAAATGATTGCACAGATAAATCTTTTTAGCTTCTTAGGTACTGATTTAATAATAATTAACAATAAATCTAAAGATTACCTAATACAGGTATTTCAAGTTCTTTGAATAATCTCAGAAATGCTGCTTCAGACAGGAGCTTTCAATATATGTAACTCAAATTGGGTACATTTTACTCCCTCTGTATTATTAGCAACTCTTCAAAAAGTGCACAATTTTCTAGTTTTATTCGAGAATGCACCTCCAAATCCAGGATTAAGGCATTAATATTAATAGCCAGAATGTGACCGTATTGCATTAAATTCCTGCAGCATCTCTCTACAAATTCATGAAAAGAGATTTGATTTTTTTTTTGAGATAAAAGAGCCAGTATAAAAAAAAAAAAAAAAAAAAAAAAAGAAACCCACCAAAACCAATCCAACCAAAAACCCAAACCTCCAAAGCAAACCAGCCCCCCAAACCCAAATTTCTTCACCGCTGACCAAAACTCTGTCTCCTTTCCCGAGAAAGAACGGGGAGTGCTGCAGGACAGGAGACCTCCCTGCCCATCTCCAGCATCCCTTCAGGGAGAGGGATCAGCTCCCCCCCAGCCCAGCACCCGGCACCCAGCCGTGGGTCATTCCTGCACCCCTCAGCACCCTGGGACATTGCAGGTTTCTCACATCGTAAGAGCCCAAGGGTTGAGACCGTGATGCGCTGCATCTTCAGGTGAGTGAGAGGGTCTCTGTAGTTTGGCTTTTACAGACCAAAGAGTGCTGGACGACCTGCCTCACCCCCCAGTGAAGCAGGATTGCAGCCCCTGCCCACGGCACGGTGGGGAGCTGCCAGCTGGGGGATGCTCGGGAACACCAACAGGGGAAACCACGACAGAAATGCTAAAAATTATTGTTTGCAACAGCTGGGAAAGAGCTCCAGCACTGGTGGGGAGGGCTGGGAAGGGGGAATGGTGCATGCTGTTCTCCCGGTTCCTGCAGCAGGATTTTGGCACGCTCCTGAAACAGCCTGGCAGTTGTGGTAGCACATTGCATTAGTTTTACCAGTTAATGAAAGACCTAAGGTAATCTAATTCAAGCTCTTTTGTGGGGAAGCATGCCAGCTATATCCCCAGGCCAATTATTGCTTTCACAAAGTGTTCTAAATCTGTCACCAAGGAAAAGCGTGAACTACAGCATAAAGCCCCCGTTAGGAAGGTGAGCCTGCCATTTGCAGAGGGGTGTTTCTCCCTGCGGTGGAAGCAGTGAATGGTGGCTGCCTCACAGCCAGCCAGCCCACACCACCAGCACCTTGGTGAGACACTCAGAAACTTAGCACACCCAAAAAGTTTCTACTGTTGACTTTTTGGTTGTGTTTTTAAAGCTATACAGTTCGATGGTAAATAAATCCTTATTATCCTACACATCAATGTGATAAACACTTTGCAAGCTATTGTGGGAACTCTCAGGAAGCTTTAAATAACTTGTCTGTCTTACTGCTGGGAGCGTGACCCCAGGTAGATAATATGGTTTTTACCTATAGAAGTAACCACATCTCAATGTACACAGATATATTTTTCTAATATTAAAAGAAATTACTAAAATAAAAGTGGTTTTGTTTGGTTGTAAGAAAGCTGGGTTTTGGTAGTTTCTGTCTTTTCTGAAGAGGTAAACACCAAACTGGGCAGGCTTCCAGGGCATCTGGTGTGGGACGTGGGGAGGTCACCCCCATGGGCAGTCCCACCTGCACACCTGATTTACACACACACACAAAATAATATCTTTGTACCTACAACTTTTTATCATCTTGGCTTCTCAGCAAATCTGCAAGGATTTCCCTAACATGCACCTACTTCCCTAATAAATCAATACCTTTATCTTCCTCAAATACTCAGCTTTACTTCTGGGTAGACAGTCTTCATGAAAAGAAGCGAGAAAACTTCCTTGTAATGTTTATTTCAACTCAGTGCCATACAGGCCAGCATTTGAGAAATCACCCACCTGTCTTATCTAGAACATGTGAGAGCTTCTTGCTGCGTACGAAGTAACTTCTTTTCTTCAGATGTATGTGCTGTAATTAAAGAGAGTGTAACGTTACCTCGGTCCCCTTGAGGGCTGCTGGCATATGCTCAACAAGTGCAGGTGCTTTGGCTGTGCTCAGTTCCTCCGAGAGAGATTTATTTGCATCCGATGCTTCCCAGGTTTAATTCTTCTACAAAAATAGCCATGATCTGCAAAGTCTGAAAGCTCTTCCAGACTGCCAATATTCCCCAAGCTTTGGCTCCGGCATGGATCTCAGGGCTGGGTGCTGACCCACCGTGGTTATAGCTCTGTAATTGCAAAAGTTATTCTGAGGACTCTCCAAGCAAAGCCCCAGCAAGCACATCATATTTCACGGGGGGCAAATTGGGAAGATGTTATATGGGAAAAGGAGGCAAGATTTTATAATCGGTTGAACTAAAACTACAGGATTGATGGTGACTGTCAACCTAATTATGAGAATGAATCATGTCTGGCTGTACAGTTATTAGTCAAAGTAATTCATTATTTGCTTAAAAAAACAATTAAAATTTAACCAATAAAACTATTTATTGATGGCTGGTCATACTTCCCACCTCCCCCCGAGTCTAAATGTCATCCCTGTTAAGAAAATGTAAAAGGGAAAAGCCAGAAAATTATCTTAGTCATAAAAAACCCACCTTTCATGATTTAAATAAATAGAAAAGTCAGCTATTATCTGATATAGATTTAGGTATATCATTTATGCAAGGAAGTATTACAGCTTTTTATCATGGGCCCTGAGGGACTTGCAGTTAAGAGAGACATTTTTTTTTCCACTAAAAACTTGTCTTTATTTAAAGGCAAAAAAAGAATCTGAAGACATGAAGTCTCCTTGTGCTTTTGCCATGCACAGACCTTAGCCTCCTCCCTGTGCCAGCACTGATTTCTGCCCCAGACAGAGGTGCCTGGATTGTTTTCTCCTGCGACTCTGCTCTTCTTATTTGGTAACTTCTGTCTTTCCTGAAGAGGTAAGCACCAAACTGGGCAGGCTTCCAGGGCATCTGGTGTGGGATGCAGGGAGGTCACCCCCATGGGCAGCATCCCATCTGCACACCCGATTCCTGCCTCTCTGAGCCCCGACACTCCACCCCCACCCCCCCAAAAAAAAAAAAAAAAGAAATCTGTGCACCTACAGCTTTTTCTCACCTTGGCTTATTCTCAGCAAATCTGCAAGGAGCCACAGACAAAAAAACATCTGGATCCAAAGTAGGGCAGAGAATGTAGCAGAAGGTGAGAGAAGGAAAGCAAATCAAAAGGCAATCAGAAAACTTGCCTCTCCTACCAAAGCAGGTTCGCCGAGGTTTGTCACGCAGTATTGGTGATAGAAGTGTCTGCTGCTAAGAAAATATAGCTTCAGAAAGATTTGTGAACATTTTTTCCTCCAGTTACACTAGGAACATAAACCAGGGAGAGGGAAAAAGAGGAAGGAAAAGAGGCAGACACATGGACACCACCAGCCCAGGTTGATCCAGTTACAGGGAGGAGCTCAGTGCAGCTGGACAGATTTTGACTCCGTTGTCAGTTGTCTGTATGATCCTTTTACTTAGAAACAAGGAGAACTTTTTGATTGCTCATCAGAAAATAAATAAGCCTTGCCTCCAAATGAGTTAAATGTCTTGAAAATGGAACTCTGCAGATTTTATTAGTGATTGAATAGTTCTAGGTGTTTCTAAGCAAAAATCAATAATTAACTGGAAGAGTCTGCCAAGAGATTATGGACAAGGTGTCTGTCGAATGGATAGCCGATGCGTTCAGAGACCCAATGTTGCCCTTCAGGCTGGGGACCTGTTGCACGGGAGCTGGTTCCCCACCTTCCCCTGCGCTGGAGCAGCACACCGAGGACCATCCATCACCGTCGCTCTGCAGCGCATGGAGCATCATCTGACACGGCCACGGTGATGATCAGTAAGTGCAGTTTCCAGGCATAGCCGGCACCAGGGGGTACTCAGGCAGCATTTGGTCAGGTCAACAGCTCACCCCGTGAGTTTCAGTGGTCAGGATTGCATTGCTGGAGCCCCTGGTTCTGCCTATGTTCTCCACAGCCGAATGGCTGGGTTGGAAACATACCAGGCAGCTTGTCCCACCATTCCCATGGAGCATCTAGTGCAGAGCCAGCACCTTTGTGTCTGGTTTTTATCCAGGCTGATAAGACTCTTCTTTCGACAGTCCAAGTGATCTGGCTTCTTGCGGATGAAACAGAACTGTCCAGTCTGGGCACCAGAGAAATTCATAAACCTAAAGCCACAAGGTTTAGCATGCGTCTTTACAAACAGATCGCTTTGCCAGGCTCCAATCTCCAGCTTGTTTAAACCTGATGAATTTGCCATGAATTTCTAAGAATTATTTTTCTTAGAGGAAAATTCATTGAGGAATACATTTGGCAAGACTGTGTTTTTACAATTGCTGTCCCTTTGGGTATGAGCAGACCTGCAGTCTCTACGCCATCGTATCCCTGAGGGGTTTTTTGTACACTTCCATTGCAAATACTTGTACAATGTCTACATGAAATATTTCTATGGGTGGGAGAAGTTACAAAGCCTGCCATTCAATTTAAGTATTGATATTTTTCTTTTGCTTGTGTGTCAGTCAATGTCCTGTGTTAGGAAGTAAGATTTGCTTTTTTCAAACTATGTAACAAACTATTTTAAACTATGTAACAGGTGTTTAATAAATTTTAAAGCATTTTACAACAAGTCTCTTGTTTTCAGATGAAATTGAATTTTTGAATATTTCTAATGATCTCATTAATGGCCTTGTCAGGTATCTGTGTTTCCACAAGTAGTTTTACACATCTCTGAACATATAATTTCAGACATTTCACTTTTGTATTGTTTTGTGAAGGCTAATGAGGCTTAACCTGTAAGTGGAAACAATCTGATTCTAAAGAAACCAAGACTCAGTTTTACTGACAGATCTGAATGCAACAGCAAGACACTGAAAATAATTATTTGCAAGTGTGTCTGAACTTGTGAAATTAAATTTAAAACATGCTCACAACAGTACCAGAAAGGAGTATTACCATGTGAAGGTAAAGCTTCTGTGCTGCATTTTCCCCCTTCTTTCAGAGTCACCTCTGCTGTGTCACTGTTGTCCTGGCCCTTTATCTCTCCAGGAGAGAGTCAAAAGGCACAAGCAACCTTTCCCAGTGAGATCACCACCTCTTCTCCACTAAGGTCTGCGGTGTCTGCAAGTCTGATGGCTAGTTAGGGACATAAATGAGATTAATTGGTGGTGTCAGTCCGGCAGCTGCTGGACAAGTGACTGTATGATAACTGCCAGAGTCAGCAAGGATAGCAAGAAGTCAGGAGGACCAAAATATTTCCTTGTGTTGAAAAGATGCACTGAAATATTAAAAAGCTTGAGACATAAATCAAAACCATCATGTTGGGTTTTCCTTTGCTGCTTTCCCCTCCTGCTAACCACAAATAGAAAAAAACTGGTATGCTTTTAAGTTACACTACATATTGAAGCTGAAGGTAAAATTAAGCTAAATGTTAAACCTAAAATAAAAAGGAGGTAAAATGAAATGCCCACATTTTGACAGTAATAAGCATAACATCTGATGCAGGATGTCTTCTGTGTCTGGCACCTAATGTGAGTCAGCACAGATCACCCATGGAAAAGTACATATAATTTGCCAATAGCTTACATTCAATGTGGTTAAATTTAAATGTTCATAAAATAACAATTATACTCTAGGAATTGAAAACAATGTTAAAGCTGGTTCCACGTGAAATTGAATCTTTAAGACTTAATATAAATATGAACTTTATATAGAAATAAGGTGTAAGTCTGTTGCCTCATTTCCCCTAACACTAGACACACTTAAAACATAAGACATTCACTCATCAATTATTTATACTCTTAAAGCATTTCTGTGCTTGTTAAATTCAACAGAACTGGACCTTTATTTCATTTTATCTCTATTTTAATTTTACCAGGAGCTACTTTAAGACAAGAAATTTCTAAGCATATTTCCAAAAGAATACTTTGCAATACATAAAGAGAAAATTAATAGAGCTGCCAAATATCTTGCCTAACAGTGAAATCCGTTTGTGTCTATAGCTACCATTAACATTGTTGTTAAAAATCCTAGCTGAAGTTCAGATTTCACATGGGGTTCCACAGATAGCACACCCGTAACTACAGGAGGCATCTGGACGAGTATCTTAGTCCAGTCCAGAAGGGCACTGACTCTACGTACAAATACCTTGCACAAGCCTGAAGAGTTACGGGCATTTACTTCTGTTTCATCAACATCCTTTTGTTCAGTCTGTGATGGGACTACAATTTAATCACTGCGATTTGAAGCTACAATATTTGAAAAAGCCTCAGTCTTCCTTCTCTTCTTCACACCATGACGGACTCTGTATTCACAGGCACAAGAAACTCATTCTGCAGCTGCCTCGTGCGTGGGTACGCACCGCCCCCCCGCTTTTATCAGAGACCCTGGATGTGGAATTTGGTGACAAGAATCCACTGCTGTGGAGGGTGTATAAAGTGAAATATCTGGCTCCAGAGTAGCATCTTAAGACAGCATTCCTGTTCCCCAGTCCACTCGCCCACCAGGGATCTGTAAACCCCACAGATGTTCTCTACAAAGCACTGTGCTGTATCAGGGTTTGGCTTTGTTTTCAGCATTTAAAACAATGTCCTAAGGTTTTGTTTGATGGATTCGCACTTCCAAAGGAGGAAGCTCTCCTCCAGTGTCCCACCTGCTCGTCTTTTAACCAGACTCCAGGCTCCTGCAGACATCAAAGGCAAGGCAGCCTTGCACAGAAGGGACGTGTAGCCCCAGGGTTAAATGATGTTAACTAACTCCTCCGTGTGCTAATCCTCTTCCAGAGTTTTCATCCACTCTGAAGATAACAGATATTTTAAAAAGAAGAAAGGACCAAAAGGAAAACAAACATTCACCATGGTACTTCAATGACCTGTCCAAAAACGTTATGGTGGCCAAAATGTAGACCTGCCATTTCTAGACTTGCCATTCTAGATCCATATGGAAATTCACACACTCAGCCCCTAAAATCTCAAAACTGTCTAAGGTAGAGGAGAACACCTTGTACGGCAGAAGGACCAGGTTTCAACAACCTACAAACATGAAGTGGTGCCAACAATGTGATCCTGCGTCAGCCCTCCTTGCCCTTTGCTGGTGCCTGGGCTCAGCAGAGCCCCCCGCGCTGGTGCTGTGCCTTTGGCGCTGGATGAGGCCGAGGTCCAAAGTGGCTGCAGACACGGCCAAGCAGCAGCGAGCGCCTTGGGCAGCAGGTCACCGCTGGCTGGGTACCGCGCCGGGGCCAGAGCTGTTTAACTGCATTGCTCATGCAAAGCCGGCTCCGAAACCACAGCGTGACACTGCCTGCCTGATGTGGCTCCGTCCCCGGTGGCTGCGGGGTTGTTTTCCACTGTACAAGGCCCTTACTCTGCTGCAGTGACCTACTTTCATATTCTGGTTTGATAAAGTTTAAGGAAAAAAAAAATAAAACACACCAGACAAAACCCCAAGCCCCTCAACAACAAAACCAAGAACAAAGAAACAAGCGACTACTTTTTAACTTGTTCTTTAACATTGTTAAGCTGTTATGGAAAATAAATAAGACTCAAATCCTGTAATTCATTCTTATATACCTGAGGCAATACAATATGCATTTTTGTATGTTGGATTTGTGCTTCAAATAGCTTTGTAATAGTCTTATCCGAAAGATGAATTGTAAAGGCTTCTCTCTTTTTGTCATAAGATACTTCCCTCCATTGTAAACAAAGATTGAAGAAACAGAGATTTTGTTTTAAGATCTACAGCAAATAGGACATATTTGAATGTTTACATTTGAATATTAGAGACTTTAAATAATCTATTTGTGAAAGGCAAATAAATTAAGCCTTCAGAACACTGAGAACACAGTTTTAATCGTGTTTTTTCACAGAAAAAGCATAAACTCTAAAACGTAGGTTGTTAGTTCTATTCTGTGAAATGTCAACACGGTTGCAGAATGAAATGTAACGGCCTGACAAATACTAGGGCATTTAAATAAAAAGTTTAAAATATGTAAAGCACCAGATAAACAGAAGGCTTACGGCACAGCATACTGTAGAGAAGGAAGGACGTGCTAATTGTCTGGATGAGTCCCATAATCACAGGACATATTCATACCAGGTAACAGAGATGTCTACACCAGCACAGACCTGAGTCAGCAAACCCCGAGTGTGTATAGCACGCATTATTTGGATTATACTGGTTTAGCTACATAGCCCTGAACTAATAATAAACTGTAGACCAAAAGAATAGATGGTTCTTTGAATTCAAAACAATCCTGGCTCCCCAACAACTTGGTTCAACTAATGAGTTATGAATACTGCTATGCCATGGGTCTAATTCCCACATCCTACAGACCAGCAATGTGGAACCTCATCAGTTTTAGTGGCTTTGAGAAAAGAGGAAAATCTGGTCCATAGACCAGTGCAGTGGGAACATTTTCAATCGCAGGACATCTGGATCATCTTTGCATAATAGCATTTCATACTGTCTTACTGCTGACCAGATCAACAGAGGTGCCTTTTTGAATGTAAACGATATAGAATTTACTTCTCCTCCTCAGTATCACTGATGCTGTTTATCAGGCTGCCGGCTGGTTAGCATTTGATGTTAGTTCTTATTGCATCACCAGAGTACCCAATTATATAAAATGAACCTATTGGTAACTGTGCCGTTCCTCCACAGGAATCCTCCATTTTATAGACTGGAAATGGAGACAGAGAAATGCTAAAGCCTTATTCACCGTGCAGACCTCTCTCTGTGAGGTGTACCAGCACGGTCTGCCTAGCGTAGCTGCAAACTGATGACACCAACAGTTATCCTAGCCATCATTAATTATTTTAATCAGGGAAATCACATGTTCTGTCAGAAGAACTTCCTGGCGTTGCACTGGCATGCCGTAGTGTTTGACCATCGTGGCCATGTCCTAAAAATCACTTTGTCTCTTCAGATACCGGCAAAGCTTCTCGTTGTTAGAACAAGCCCGAGACATACAAGAATCTGGTGATCCCAAGACCAGAGTTCAAAATTAGGTATTTTATATCCCAGCACACTTAACAAAACCTCCGTGAGTGTATTCATAAGGAAAGATTTCAGGAAACTCAGGACAAAAAAAGTATTCAAAAATCCAAATACTTCTAATATTCTCGGTCATGATAAGAGAAGCAGATGCAAAAACTTGACAAATTCTACCTCAGAGGAATCCATTGAGTTCCAGGAGAAACAATACCCAGCAAAGAGAAAATTTGTTTGATATTATTCTGTGAAGAAAAGGACATTTACAGAGGGATTCATGGGAATTAGAACAGAAATCAAAAAAATAAATAGGATTTAGTGAGGAAGCTCCTACACATAACTTACAAAATGCTCCCCCAGTTTGTCTGTTAGAATCCATTATATGAGGACATATGACAAATTATCTATAATCTGTATAAATACTGTGCCTGGAGCTCTGTTCATGGAGTAGCAACAAGAGGAATTAGATCTCGTACAAGGGAAGCTCCCCAGCCCAGAAATTTGCCATGGAAATAGAAGATAAAAGACAAGGCAGGAGTACACCAAAACAAGAAAACTAATGTCAGAAGGGTAAGCAAGTGGTCAGAATGCATCAGCACCCTGGCTGCTCTTTAACATATATAAATATTAAAGTAAAAAACATTTTTAAGAGTTTGGGGAGAAGATAAAGAAGTAGATTTGTGCATGAGCAAAGAACTACACGACCAATTTCATGGCTGAATATTTATTAGCTGCACAGGGGAGCTGTAGTCCTCGTGTGATCGTGGCAGGAGTCAGGCTTGGAAAGTTGAATGGGAAAGAATAAATTCAGGTACGTATAAGCTTTTAATAGCACTAGAAATGAATGAAGCTATTTCTGAAACAAATTAAAATAGAAAATCCAGCTAAAAAAAATCATAGAAATAAATGACATGCTCCAAGAAATGGACTAGAAAAGTCAATATCAGCAGGGTTTTTTAGTGGGTAAGACAGCACTTGTCAGGGTTGGAGAAAAACAAGTGATTGTGACAAAATACGATGTGGACAAGACTTATGTGGAGATGTGTGTGAGAAACCTAGAATGGAAACTACACAAACGAAGCCTGAGTATTAGGTAACTTCTGGTTAATGTCTCTTTTTACTGTGGTTCCATATTTGCATTTAATTTATGAATTAATTTCTTTGATAGTGGATGTGCCATTCACCAGCACAGACATTTTACTGAACTTTACCTTGCAAGAAATATCTTCAACTTGAATGTGGCCCGGCATCCTTTCAGTGCATTTCCACTGTTCCCTGAAAGCACTGCGAATTGTTCCACTGATTTCAATAGTCTCCAGATCAGACCCATGGGACTGTAAGATAAATGTATTAAACACTCCAAAACCAACGGTTAAAAAGAGAGTGCAGGAAGATGAATGCATTTGTAACTATTGTTTCCACAGTGCCAATAAAGAATAAATAGGATAACAGATTACTGCTCGAGACAATATATCCTTAAAATACATCGCTTGAAGAGGGCTGCATTTTTCTTAACGACATGGAATATTTCTTCCATTCATACGATGCTTTTCAAGAAAGTATATACATGCTGTGAAGGCCCCAAAAAGAGACACATGCTGGTGCCCTAAACAGCTACTCTTAACATAAATGTGATGCACATAACTTGACAAAATATTGTGCTTGATATGGGGCATATATTAGCACCATTGTTAGCACTTTGATTACTGGCTTTCATTCTCCTTTGCCATTATGTATTTGCATTTAGTAGACAAAATGAGTATTTCTCTACCCCTTCCCCCACGCACTGCGTGCCCGGGGGAGGCAGGGGAAGCAGACCCTGCCTCAGCCAAGTGCCCCCACCACCCCCCTGCAGTCAGGGTTTAGCAAGAGGATGGACAGACCCATTCTTCAAACAAGGTAATTACAGCAATGCTGTCAGAGCTATTTTTCCTCCTTTTTTTTTTAAAAAAAAACAACCAAAAACAAAACAACAACCAAACACCACTGTTGTGGGATTACACACATTTCTCCAAACCATGATACAAAAAACACTACACTTCATGCTCTTCTGGCGAGCATGTTTTGCTATTTCTTCTACCGCAGTTTTCAAAGAAACAATGTGCTGCAGTTCTGACACAGAGCACTTGTGTTGTGTTAAAGGTGAAAAAAACAATTCGCTGAATGAAAAATCATCAAATCATTCTCTTCAGACTCAACACACGCACACATAATGAATCTTCAGCTGACAGTCTGTCTGAAATGCAAAAATACTCCTCGGTTCTTGTCTTGAATCACCTTATGAGTAGCACTGCAGCACCGTTTCTGCATGCTTTCAAGCACCCTATCTCAATTAAACATCAGGTCTGCACACAAGCTTAATTGCCTTACTAGGAGGTGTAGGAAGCCCTCAGACAGGTCCAGTCTGTTCACAGCTGTGGTAGGAATCAGCCTCAGGTAATTCTATTAAGGGTACAATCAGAGGTAGGAACTGGAAAGAACCCAGTCCTGTTGGAGCCTCTCACACCTAACCTTCCAGCCTGGGCCAAAAGCTCACGAGCACTCGCCCTGCTGCTTTAGCTGATGCTGTTCAACAGGAATCCATGTTTTTCTGTTTTGCACAAAAATCATTAACATCTCAGGAAACTCCAGCAATGGAGTTAGTCTCCAGATCATTAGCATCTTAAGAAACTCCATAGCAGTAATCCATCAAAAGCAAGATTAATATAGGGATACACTTATACATGCTGTTCATAATTTATGCCGCCCTACCATGCCATCCAGGCACTGCTTAAGCAGGTGGCACAGATCTGTCCTCAGCAGCCCCAGAAGGTAAAATTTGGAAATGCAAATGTCAGAAGCGTTGCAACGCGACAGAAGCAGATCCATGAGCTGATCCAGCCTGTGCTATTTTGGATGCTTTATTTTTCATCCGTCTCCAGCCCGGTCGCATGGAGAGGCTGCCATGCTCCAGGGATGATGCCAGCACCGCAGGAGCACACCTGCACAGCAGCCACTGGGCTGTTGATCCAGAGCTGGATGAAAAGTGCCCAATCCCTTGCTGAAATCAGTTCACTTTAGCCAAGCTTTAACTTACTTTGCTTTCTTCCTGTGCCCAGAACCAAGAACTACTTTTTTATTATCATTTTTTTGTAAGGCTTATTCACTCTTGCTCATCAAGTATTTGCAGGGGAAGAGCGGTGCTGCCGATCCGATCAGCCAAGCAGCACAAGGTGACTCAGAGCTGGCAGGTCACAAATAAGTAGCAGAGCACAAACGGTAAGTGCTTATTTAAAATTAGTTCTGGTCAATATAAGAACTTAAAAACATACCCAAGACAATAGTCAGATAGTTTCAAATAATGGGTATATCTGAGAAAATTGTTCTCTGCTAGCAGATATTCTCTGAAGTTACGTTGATCAAATGACTTATGAATTATTCAGCTGTGCTCTTAACCTTAAAAACAAGCAGTATTGATTTTGCTTCATGTACCATATCATGGAATCAAAATATAGGAAAAAAAATACCGTAAGTGGCATGGAAACAGTCCATCAGCATGCATTTATCTGTCCTGTAACACAGAGAAAGTGTGGAGAGGTTGCAACTGCAAAGTTAAAGAGTGATTCTGGCTTCGCCGGCAATTGCAAAATGCTATAAAGAGAATCTTTCTTCAGCTACAGAACAGAGCACAAAGTTTGAATAGCAAAAAAAATACATTTTGATTTAGATTCAAAATATAAGTATTCTATTATTATACTGTCACTTTCAAACAAAGCCACTATTTTCGTATATAGCAAAGTTGAGGTTTAAATAGCCAAGGTGAACAATAGCAAAATGAAGTAATTACATTTATGGGATAACAGACGCAGTCTAGAGAAGAATACTAAAACTTGAAAGAGAATTTCCTAGGAAGAGCTGAAAATTTTGTTTCTTTTTTTTAGCACAGAACTACACGGAGACCTGTGGACTTTTCAAGGAGAAGAAACAACAGTATCATAAATAAAACGGTCAAGAAAAATAATAAATACTAAGCGCCTTGTTGTACACAAGTCATTAAGGTTAACAAACACTTAATGAGAAGGTGGGAAAAAAAAATCATAGAAGACATTAATACAAAGGAAATACTGTGATCTAAGGGGGACAAAGCCACCTCCTTTCAGGAGGCTAGCTACAAAATGAGTGTTAAGCCCTTGAAGTAAAACAGCTAGAGATTTCCCAGGGGTTTCTTGGTCCATTAATCTCCCTGTCATTCCTACCCAGCTTTTTCATATCTTCCTTGGACTGGGTGACAACAGAAAGCTTGCAAGGCTCCAAAGTACCATCACTGCAATAACAGATTACAAGGACAAAGCTCAGCACCACCTTGTCCCAATGATATCTGATCAGAAGGGGGTTTTGAGATCCAGTCTTGAAAACTGTACTCCCAAATATCATGAAAGAAAACAATCTTACTTGTAGTTATGCAACTACATTTGACTTAAGAAAGAATCACAAAACCTGTGACAAACACTTGAACTTTTTCGGTTTAGTGGCTTCAAATAGCAAAATTTGGGAATCACCACTCCAAAAGCCTTCCTGTCTCCAGCTAGTAACTCAACTAGAAAACAGAGGTGGGGGCAGGAAATTAATAAAAAGTGCTAAACAATGGTTTCTTTCAAATATTGCCATTGTGTTTCAAATTAATATCTTTGTTAATTCAAAATAAGCCTTGAAAGTCCTGAAGGGAGGACTCCTCACTGCATGACACCCTACCAAAATTTGCTGTCTTCCTCTTATGCTAGTGTGGTTTGTAGATGACTGACGCAGCAGCTGGGTCCTACAGCACATTCACTATATGGAAAAAAACAGTGACCCGTTTGGCAAGATGTTCTTTTCTTACCAGGTCATTGAAAAAACTCTGCCTTTTAAAAGTAAATTGAAAATTAATCTGCAATGAAGCCAAATGAGTGGATATTACAGAAGCCTTTGGCTATGGCCAGGGTTTATTAGGAGATAGTTCATAACAAAATATTATACAGGGTTTAAAAATAAACTGTATGGTGATGTGTGGAGTTGTTGCATCCATGGAGAGGAACATCTCTGCTTACAGAGAGCCTTCAATGAATTATTAATATGGAGAAGGACTGAGTACTTTTGTCCTCTCTCCCCTTTCCCTGCTTGAGTAAAAATCTATCCTGTGTGGGGAAAAAAAAATGAAAACAACAACAAAAATCAATATATATATTTCTTCTTTCAAATCACAGTTGGCAAATTAGATCCACATTTATTTGAGAGAAATTGCTTTAGTGAGAAGCATCTCTATCAAATGAGATTTCAAATATCTTGTGTTTCAAAGTTTTTCATGGTTACTTATATAATACATTTACTATATAGGAAGACTTATCCTCTGCACTATATTTGTTGACATAATCTAGAGGTATCTTAGTAGCATATTTCACATTTTGAAAGATATTTTGACTATCTTTCTATCTATCTTTCTTGACTATTGTGCTTATTTGGTGCAATCTGGGGACTTCAGATGTTGTATTTGACATGTAAACAGCTATGACTGATGACCAACCTTTCAAATAAGATACAAAAAAAAAAAATTACATTTCCCATAGGCTTTGCTGGTGGACGGTGGGATATGAGAAACTTTCACCAACTCACTGATACTTGAGAAGATGCAGGCACCTCAGTTTACAAAGACGGGGAAACTCCTAGAAAAAGACTTATGCTTTTACCTGTTGAGTGCAATGGCCTCATATATAAAACACTTGGTGCTGTCCTGCAGCCTAGAGATGCTTGGAAAGCGGTGGAGTGACACAGCAGAGAAGCAGCAGAAATAAGCAGGCCAAAATCATACTTATATCACCTCTGATGGGATCTCTCAGCACACAGCTATTGAATTTCACAGGCATGGATGAGGAATTTAAGATTAAGTATCATTTTGAATATATTGTCCTGTGATGTGAGATCAGTTCAGCAGGTACAGGACTATGCAGCTATTGCATTTTATAGGTTTACATCTTAGAAACGCTTCCTTTCTTTTCCTTTTGGTAATCGGGTAGGAAGGCACCATGCAGGACAGCCTAAGGGAAGAGTTAGATCTGCACATCTAGTGGCAGAGTAGTCACAGCAACAAATTGCAGTGCTTTAAACGAGCCCTACAAACTTGAAATGCAGCCGGAAGATGAGCCTAGCAACATATTCAATCAAAACATTCTTCCTTTCTCCCCATTGCCACGAAGGGGCAAAGCTGAGCAAAAGGCTTTGGTGGTGGCATGCCATCTCCATCTCCAGTGCACCTCTGCTTACTAGGGTTGAGCATCTGCACCGCCACTGGAGTGCAACCCCAGGCTCTGGTAGTTTGGATTTAATGTGCAGGACGAGAGGGAGAAGAAGGCTCAGACAATTTTGTAGTTTGTTCGGTTGTTCTGATATTGTACCTGCTCATGCATTTCCCAGGTGTTCATCTGGTAGATAACTGTCATCAGCCCCCTGGTCTATCCCCACAGCGCAGGCTCAGTGTGAGGAATTTATTCAGAGAGAATTAAGGCTTACTCACTACCAGTACGCTGTCATAGCCAGCTTACTGGGGAGAGCAGGGAAGGTCAGTTATAGCTACATCATTACCTATCAGCAAGTTAGCGTCCTGTGTCCATAAAGACCTGTCGATGAAGGCAGGGACTGAATTTCCTCGTCTCATGTATAAAATGAAAGCATTAGGTTTCATTTTAATATCAAGGGAATAGAAGAGTTGATATCCTTTAATGAAGAAACTCTCCACTGATGTCTTAGCCCGCAATGCACGTTTGCTGAAAGCCAATCAATGTCACATTGGGCTTTATTAAAATGATTTCACATCATTTGGAGGGAAGGAAGATAAGCCAGTGAAAGGCTGGCAATCTAGCTGTGCTGTCTTCTATGCGATGTATTAGGAGCAACTTCTCGAACCATCAAGTAATGTTTTAGAGCTTCCAGGATTATATTACTTCTCCTTGCCAGTCACAAGTACAGGAAAAAATGGAGCACCAGTAAACAGAAATCATGGGGATTTATAGGGACATGCAATATTAACATATAAACAGGGAATGAAGGACTATATAGTAACAGAACGGTATTTCAGAAAATGTTTTTAGATATTTCAACAATATCCCTGAAGTATTATTTACTACTATCCCTCAAGCATGCTGCTTACCTTTTCTAATATCCCCTCCTCTTTCTTTTTTCCTCTTCTGGGCTGTTTCTTAATATAGGGTTTGACTAAAAAGCTACATGTCCTCTTCCTATTCATTACACCATTTTCTTTTTACCTAGGTATTATATTTCAAACCTTTTGGGAAAAAATGTTTTCAGCTTATCCTGCAGTTACTATAAGTGAGAAGATGTCTACAAATAATGACAAGCTTTGTAATATGTGTTAATAGAAAAATCTGACCTTTCCTGAAATCTACAAACAGAAAGAGTTGTAGTCAAGGCATCCTGGTTTGGATAACCAATTTTGGAGCATGGTGAAAATAACCTGCATAATTTCAAATACACACTAGTGTCAAACAAAAAACCTTAATATTTCTTTTTATTTTTTTTCTTTCTCAATTTTAGTCATCAAATCTTAATAGAAAAAGTAGAATTTTCAAAAGCACTTACCTTCGGTTATTTTCAACATTCCTGAACTTAGGGTCAGCTGTTTAAGTACTTTCCAGCAGAAGGGCTCTAGAAGGAATGCAGACATACTGTCAGTGGGTTTTCAAGGTCCTCTAAAAGTACCCTGTAAATGTCCAAGGAATAACAGGTCCTTGGTTGAAAATTACAGGTCTAATTCTTTTCTCTGCTACAACAAATCTTTTTGGAAACAAAGCGTTGGTAGTTTTTAAGACTAAAGAGTATTTAACACAAATGTTTCACTGATTATTAAATATGCTAATTTAGTGGCTTCCTTATTAATATGGACTTACTAGCACAGTAAGGAATGTAACTTCAAAATGTTTTTGATAACCACTGCCAGCACATAAATGTATCAGTAGCATAAAACCAACCATAAAGAATACCAAAAAAGTCTTATCCAGTCCGTAAATAGAACAAACGAAATTACTCTACTTGATTACTTAACTCCAATTGACAGCGGTCATCTCGCGATTGAATTTGCCGTTACAAGACCTCTTTCTTGAATTCATCTATAAAGCAATACTAATTGCTTTTTGAGGAGCAAATAGGACATTCAAACTTGAACTTAATGAAAATAAAGGACATGGGAGCTGGAGTGCAAGCTCAAGGTCAACATATATTAACAATCAGAAAGCCGAAACAAATTCCTGAGAAATGAGATCTGTAATAACTTTCAACTGGCAAACCAATTATGAAATTAGGACAGCTTGCCAAAGAAAGATGGCAATTATAATGCCTTCGGAAAATTTTAAATTTTACTATTTTACTATTATATTTTCTCCATCAAGAAAAAAATATATCCATGGAATTGCAAATCCATGACCATTAAGTGTGCAAAAAGACAGCAGGACTAAATTATTTTTCTTTCCAGATTGTCAGAAGTATAAAAAAGGAATGTTATCTTTCTCTAAAACATGAATTATACTTAAGTGGAAATGAACACAATTTTAAATTTATGGTGCACCAATATTTTAACAGAATTGCTTCTGATTCAAAATGTTGCTATTTGGAGCTGTGCGTTCCTCCGCCTCATTTAAAATCATTTTGTCTCTGGAGTATGAATTACTTTCCTTTCCCTCTGATAGGTGGAATGGGGGTTCCTGGCAAAAAAAAATTAAAAAAAATCATCTATTCAACAGCAGCAGAATTTGTCAAAGCATGATCTATGGCTTACTATCCCTCTAACAAAATCGGTTTATAGAAAGTTGATGTGGTTTTTCATTTACTGAGGTACTGCTATATTTAATAACATCCCAACATGTGTTACTGATCTCTGTATTGTAACAATTCTTACAATTCAGTCCGTCACAAGGATATAATATACATTTACCGACATTTTCCACAAGGGCAAGGCCACGCACACACATAGATTAAGTAAATGAAACATAAGGGGAGCATCCTATATGGTTCTATAGCACTCAAATCTGAGACATATTGAAAGAACAAAAGCATATATTTACTGAGCAAATGTAATTATTTAAATCACATTTAATTGCGGTTACATTTATACTATGAATCTGAATTTAAATTCAGATTTAGA